>NW_006399935.1:5157797-5158981 GCF_000299155.1 Elephantulus edwardii
AGCTCTGGTGGCCTAGTGGCAGGAAACTGCACTGCAATCCCAGAGGTGCGTGGTTCAAATCCACCAGATGCTCTGCTGAAGAAGGAGGAACAATCGCTTCCTGTACCAGTCAGATACAATTTGACAGTACACACATAAAAAGAATAAATAAATAAATATAAAAAAATTTAAAAAATAAAAGAAGACTCAAAATCAATACCTTAGTCCAAGAATTCCAACAATTACAATGAAGAGATATAAAGCCTCTAGTTTCAGAGTGAGGAAAATACAGAGACTAGAAACACAAAGTATTTATACAAAACCCTGTACATGATTATATGCAAACCAGTACCTCCCCCCTTTTTTGTGTGCTGTCAAATCAGATCCGACGGGCACAGGAGGAGATTGCCCATCCTTCTCCAGTGGAGCATCTGGTGGATTTGAACCATGACCCATTGAGATTGCAGTGTGGCTTCTTGCCACTAGGCCACCAGAGCACCCGGCAAATCTATAATTTTTTTTTAAAAAGTTAGCATGGTTTTTTAAATTTTTTTTAAAAAGTTAGCATGTTTTTGGTTTTGTTTTTGTTTTTGTTTTTGTTTTTTATGGTGTTGTGCCATCAAGCTTCAGCACTGGAAAAATCCTTGGTAAAGGACCAAAGACGGATAAGTTCCAGGCTGAAACCTGAGTGTAAGTTAGCATGTTTTAATGCATATTTATTTCTTTTTCTTCTTAAGCTTTATTTTTTTTATAATTTAAATGAGCATTTACAGAGATATTGGATTTCCATTCATTCATTGCTGCACTTCTCTCCCCGCACAGCCCTTCCCCCCAAATCTATAAATTTTTAAAAATAAAGATTACAACAGGAAAAAGAAAAACAAGATTACAGATAGATTCTGTTTTTAAAATTCTTTTAAATTTTATTACTTTCTGTGTGTGTGTACTGTCAAATTGGATATGACTGGTACAAGAGGAGATCGCCCCTCCTTCTCCAGCAGAGCATCTGGTGGATTTGAACTTCATATCTCTGGGCCACCAGAGCTCCCTTACAAATAGATTCTTAAAAAAAAAATCGTGAGCTCTAGTGACCTAGTGGCAAGAAGTTGCACTGCAATCCTGAAGGGAGTTGACGGCATAACAATTGACATATTTCAACAAACAGACACTGGCCTGGATGTGCTCACTAAGTTGTGCCAAGAAAT
>NW_006399935.1:5161401-5166160 GCF_000299155.1 Elephantulus edwardii
GTTTTAAATTCAGCTGGAATAGACTCACGATCTATTCCACGTTGTCAGTCTCACTCCTGTGCAGTCTGTCAAACGAGGCCCCTGTGTAGTCACATTTGTATTCCTTAAAGAAGAGAATTTGCAGTGAATAAATCATTGATTGTGCAAAATCCAGTCATTTGGTCTCCAGCCTCATTTCTGTCTCTGAGTCTGTGATTTCCAACTACTAGTCCCTTCTTCTTTGCTTCCAATATTTGCATTCCAGAAACAACATGGAAGGAAGTTATGGGCAAAATCTTGAATGATCCAGGAAGCATCCAAAGGAGATGGAGGGAATACACAGAGTGCCTGGACTTGAAATAATTCGCTCATGTGGAATTATTTCAGGAAGTAGCATGTGAACAGGAACCTGGATGGTGAAACTTCATCTCACATATTTTGTGCATGTTAGGAGGGCTTAGTGCTTGGAAAAGGACATCATGTTTGGGAAGGTGGCGGTTCAGTGAAGGGGAGGAAGTCAGTCAATGAGCTGGACTGACACAGTGACTGCAGCAATGGGCTCAAGCGTGTCAGAGATAATGAGGATGGCACAGGACAGGACACGGTTCAGATCTGTTCTTCATCAGGTAAGTGTAAAAAAGGTAAAACTGACTGCATTTAGGTGCCAGAGAGTCCACTCTGAGTCTTGGTGGCACTGTGACAGCTGATCTGGACCTCGCCCTTTCCCACGCCATCCTAGGATCCCTGATAAGCTCAAACTCATTTCCGCACTCACTGTGTCAGTACATCTTGTTGAGGGTCTTTGTCTCTTCCTCTGCTTTTCCAAGTCCTTCCAGACAACACGCACAAAGTACGTCAGCTGAAATTTCATCATGCTTGTCTTAGAGGAACCCTTTAGTTTCACTACCTGCAAGATATGTTTGTTCTTTTTGTAACCAATGGGATATTCAGTACTCTTTTTCAATTCCACAATTCAACGACATCAATTCTCTTTTTAAATTTTATTTTATTAGTTTTAATAAACGTTTACAGAGATTTTGGATTTCCATTCATTCAATGTTGCATTTTTCTTCCTGCCCACCCTGCCCCCTGACATCAATTATTTTGTCTTCTAAATTTACTATCCAGTTTTCAGATGCATATAGCAAGTAATTGGGGAAAAAAACCAAAACAAACAAACCTACACCCCACATAATTTGAGTCAGGTGCACCATAGTCTTTGAACTTATATCATTGCTCTTTAGAATTTTGAAGAGGTCCTTGACAGCGTATTTTCCCAATGTAACACACCTTTTGATTTCTTGATTGCTGTTGCCATGAGTGGTCATTGTAAATCCAAGTTAAAGGAAATTATTGGTAACTTCAATCTTTTCTCCATTTATTCCAGTGTTGCCTATTGGCCCAGTGGTGAGGATTTTTATTTCCTTAATGTTGAGATAAAAGCTGTCTGAAGGATGAAGTCTTTAGTCCTCTGCAAGTCCTCTTCATTTCCAGCAAGGTTGTATCGTTTGCATAAACCAAGTTGTTGATTAGGTTTATCCCATGTGTTTTGTTTTGTTGTTTGTTTTTTGGTGGTTTTTTTTTTTTTTTGGATAGAGATTCTGTACATAGAGAAAGGAATACAACCCTGAGGTACACCTTTCCTGATTTTAAACCATGCAGTGTTCCCTTGTTCTGTTCAGGCAGTTGCTTCTTGGTCTCTCATATACAGGTTTTTACTAACTGATTTGTTGTCTTATTATGCACTGTTGAGTCAAAACCAACTCGAAGCTGAGCCTCCAATAAGTTGGTTTGTTTTGTTTTGGTGTACTGTTGAATCAGATCCGACTGGCACAGGAGGAGATTGCCCCTCCTTCTCCAGCGGAGCATCTAGTGGAGTCGAACCATGTGCCTTTAGGATTGCTGTGCAGCTTCTTGCCACCAGACCACCAGAGCTCCCTTTCCAACAGGTGTTTAAAAGACATTACAATAGCATGGGAGGAGGTGTCTTCTCTTTCTCCTGCGGAGCAGCTGGTGGATTCAAACATGTGCCTTCAGGCTGGCAGCATAACTCCATTACCACTGGGTCACCAGAAGCCGTGGCACGAGGATATCATTGCTGATGTCAGATGGATCTTGGCTGAAAGCAGAGAATACCAGATGAATGACTATTTGTGTTTCACTAACTATGCAAAGGCATTTGACTGTGTAGATCATAAAAATTATGACTGACGTTGGGATGAATGAGAATCCCAGAATACTTAATTATGCTCACACATCTCCATCTAGACCAAGGAGCTGGGGTCCCAGCTTAGCGAGGGAATACTGCATGGTTTAAAATCAGGAAAGTTGTCTATCAGAGTGGTATCCTTTCTCCACACTTACTCAATCTGTATGCAGAATAAATCATTCAAGAAGTTGGACTATATGAAGAAGAATGTGACATCAGAATCTGAGGAAGACTCACCTACAACATGCATTATGCAGATGACGATCTTGCTTGATAAAACTGCTTCAGAGGATCTAAGACCCATCTCAATATCACAAAACACAAATCCTCAATACCAGGCAAATAAGCAACACTATGATAGATGGAAAAGACAGAAATTGTCAATGACTTCATATTGCTTGGATCCATGGTAAACATCCTTGGCACCAGCAACCAGGAATCATAAGACTTACTGCATTGGGAAAGTCTACCATAAGGGGCCTCTCCAGAGTGCTAAAGAGCAATGATGTCAGTTTGAAGACTAAGGTGCACCTGATCCAAATTATGAGTTAGTTTGTTGTTTGTGGTTTTTCGTTTTGGGGTGTTTTTTGTTTGTTTCTCCCCCCCCCCCAATTACTGGCTTTGAAAGTAGGACAATGAATAAAGAAGACAGAAGAATCCATGTCTTTGATTTATAGAGCTAGAGAATAATGCTGGATATCTGATGGGCCGTCGATAGAACAAGTGCAGTTATGGTACTGTTAAAGGCAAAAATAGTGACATTTCCTCTGACACAGTTTGGGCATGTTGTTAAGAGGGGCCAGTACTTGGAAAAGGACATCATCCTTGGGAAGTTGGAGGGTCAGTGAAGGAAGGAAAGACCCTCAATGAGATGCATTGATACAGTGACTGTAACAATGGCCCATGTGTGCCAGGGATGGCACAGGATAGGGAGGAGGTTCAGATCCTCTTTTCATGGGGTCACTATGAGTTGTAGTTGGCTTAGTGGCACTTCACAACAACGTGAGCACAATTAAGTGTCTAGAATTCCCACTCTTCTCAATATTAGCTATAATTTATTGTGGCCCATGCAGTCAAATGCCTTTGCATAATCTATAAAACACAATTAGACATCTTTCTGGTGCTCTCAGATAGACTTTGCCAATGCAATACTCCTGACCTCCTGACTGCTGCTACCAAGGGTCTCAATTCAAGTAAGAATATATTGTTGGCAATTTTTCTCCATTTGTCATGATTTGCTTATTGGTCGGGTGGTGTGAATTTTTGTTTTCTTTTCAAGCTTTGAGGGGAATCAGTAGGGAGGCATGTTGGCAGGTCTATACCATCTTCCTGGTACCTGAGTGTTTATTGAATGAATATATAAACAGCAGAGTTGAGACTCTCTCGAAAGTGACCTTGCTCCAGCCAGTGCTTTTCACCATGGAAGTAGGATGTTGTGAAGCTAGCTAGGGGACTCTGAACTCCTTCCTGGGCGCTCTCTCTCTCTCTCTCTCCCTATTTCCTCCTTGTTAGAGAAGAGGAGAGTGTCCTTGGTGACCTCAGTTTCCCTGTCTATAGAGTGGACACAGCAAAGGTATTCACCTGCAGAGTTTGGAGATGAAAGGGTCTAGTGATACAGAATGGGCTTGGAACGTGCCTGGCAGGAGCACCAGAATACCCACCCTGCCATGGAGTCAAGTCTGATGTCCCCATGTGTGTCCAAGTAGGGCTGTGCTCCAAACACCTTCCCATGGCTAATTTCTTAGAAGAAGATTGCCAGGCCTTTCTTCTGCAGTGTCTCCAGGTGAACTTGAACAGAGTCTTGATTGTTGCTCACTCCTGAAGTCCACTTCCTTCCTCCTTCTTGAAAAGTCTTAATAAGCCAAGAAGCTGCACCACAATCCTAGAAGTACGTGGTTTGAATCCACCAGATGCTCTGCTGGAGAAGGAAGGACAATGTCCTCCTGTACCAGTCAGATCTGATTTGATGGCACACACACAAAATAATAAAATAAAATTTTAGAAAATCACACCAAAAATCTTAATAAGCAGAGAGCTTCCTTTGATGACCAAGTGCACCCCACCTAAGCCACAATCTTTTCCGTTGTCTCATGGCTCTGTAAGAGCTGAACAATCAAAAGGAAGCCCTAAGATGAGCTGAAGAGAGCTCTGGTGGCTTAGTGGTAAGGTATGTGGTTTGAACCCAGCAGCCGCTCTATGGGAGAAAGATGGGCATTCTCCCAGTGCAACTTACTGCTTCAGAAAACCTGCTGGAGGGCCAGCTATGAAAAATTTCTGATTCGAAGGTATACATAACAGCAACAAGGTGAATCGATGTATGAGAATGTTTGGGGGCTGCCCAGCACTGACCATCATGTCCCCTGGTCACACACAGCTGGGAGAATTAACACATTATTCTGGGGGAGGAACAGACAGAAAACTCTGAGAAGTGAGGAGGCTGAGGTCTGGCTACTTGATGTTACACACATTTTTCCCCCCTCAAGCCTTTCAGAAAATCTCAGAAGACCTGCTAGACAAAAAAGAGCTGTAACACTTGTTACACACATTTTATTATTATCATTATCATTACAC
>NW_006399935.1:5166620-5170317 GCF_000299155.1 Elephantulus edwardii
TGGATAAATTATGTATATTGTATTGAAACAGATGAGAGAAAGAACAGATTAGAAGTGATATATGATTGAGTTACACATATTTTAAAAACACATACCACCACCACTACCACCCCCGGGGCTGCGGAGTGGATGCTTCCTCTCAGGGCCTTCATAGGATGCACGTGGGCAAGTGGCCAGGGCACAGCGATGTCAGGAATGTCCAGCCCTCCCCCTGAGCTGGGTCCTAGGCGCGAGTCCTCACTCGCATCTCCTCGCTGGGCCTCACTGTCCCTTTGTCACCTTGAGACTGAAGGAGAGTGGGTGCCACCTGGGGAGGTCCTGGAGTCACACTTGTGTTCTCCGGGTTTCAGTTTCTTGGTGGAGGTGATGACACAGCAAAGCGGGGAAAGGGGGAACCGGTGGAAGGCAGAAACCCGTCAGGAAGGAAGATGTGAAGTCTCAGTAACAGGGAGCTAGAGATGTGGTGAGAAAGCCTGGACATACGAGGCTCCAGCCGTCTCTGCCCCATTGTGTTGGGCAACCTTACCTGCCTGGCTCCAGTGACTTTTAGAGATCCTTCTCTGCAGTGGTGTCCTGTGCACTGTGGGGTCCTGCGGAGCCTCCCTGGCCTCCACCCCCTTGAGGGTGAGTTATGACACCCACAAATGTCACCAGACTTCATCTAGTGAGTCATACTGCCCACAGAATAGGGCAGGAGGCCCATCTGTCCACTGTGTGTGCCCAGTAAGCCTGGGCCAGCTGCCTTCATTCCCAAGCCTCAGTTTGCCTAACTGTAAAATGGGGGTTCATTCACAGACAACCTCCTCTCCTGAAGATGTCATCCTAATTAGCTGATGTGTAGAAATTGTTTAGTACAAGTACGTGCTGGCACAACCGTTAAGATCTGGGCTGGTAACCAAAAGGTTGGACGTTCAGATGCATTCAGCAGCCCCACAGGCGGTAACAGGGTTAAAACCACAACCAGTGCCATCGAGTCGATTCTGACTCTTGCCAACTTTCCATGAAGTTTCCAAGAGTGTAAGTCTTAAAAAAAAAAAATCAGCCTCATTTTTCTCCTGTGGAGCGGCTGGAGGATTCCAACCGCTGACCTTGTGGTTCACAGCTCAACATCTAAGCCCTTGCACCACCAAGCTCCTTTCAGTAAAGATGACTGCCTGGGGACCTTGATGGCGTACTACTACGCTGTCCTCCATGGCTTTCAGAGTCAGTCATCTCAATAGACAGCACACAACAAAGAGTTTACGCAACAGACCCTGTCATTTCCACAAACGGAATCTTCTAGAAGGCTCTGGCGGTGGCTCCCTGCACCCACGCCAGGCCTGCCTGCCTGCCTGCCTGCCTGCCTGCCTCCTGGGGCCCAGACTCAGTGGGCCAGGGCGGCAGGCGTTGGGGACACTTCCTGTGCCGCGCCAGGTGGGCCAACGGGAGAATGCAGCTGGGGCCCCCCACTTCCTGTGCCTGTGCAGAGACGGCCTCTCTCGACTCCCCCAGCCCCAAAATGTCTCCGGGTCCAGGGCCAGTGTCACCGCAGGCTGTAGCCTCCACCTGAGGTCACCGGCCATGGCTGCTAGCCTGTGCCTGTCCAGTGGGGAGGGGGGGCTGTCCACCCCCTGCTGCTTGCACCTCTGGCAGGCATTCCATTTGGAGGGGGTGGGCCTCCCCAGGCCCAGGAAGCCGGAACACCCCCACCCCAAGGAAGGTGGGGCTAGGCTCTGACCAGGACCCCCTATCGTCACCCCAGGTGTGCACCGGTGGGGGAGGGAGTGATGGCAGGAACAGAGCCCCCACCTCCTCCTGGGGGAACAAAGAGGCCACGCGGCTTGCTCCTTCCCGCCACCGTGACTGGCGCGGCCTGGCAGCTGGCACCCAGAGGACAGTGCCCAGAGCCGCCTGCCCGGCTGGGGGTGGGGGTGGCTGGGTGCTGTGATGACCACAGGGACAGAGAGGCCGCCAGATCAGTGTCCGGTCAGGCCTCCCCAGGCCCGGCCTCCACCCCAGGTCTGTCCTAGGGCCCCCAGACATCCGGCTCCATGCCAAGACCCTAGGGGACAAAGGCCATGTGGAGACCGTTCTCGCTGCCCAGCCCCCTATAGGGCCTGCTGTGACCTCCAGCATGAAGACAGAACTGGAGGTGTTCCCCAAATCGCTTAGGTGGCCCTGATGGGGGGTCTGACTGAGGCGATGGTGATGGTGGGGCACAGCACGGCTCCCCTCCCCCAAGCCCGCCATAGCCATCCTTAGCTGAGGACAGCGGACAGCCGGCGCCATGAAGGCCAGGGGGCGGGGACAGGCCAGAGCCTGAATACTAAAAGACCCCCGTTCTCCTTAGGGTTGGAATGGGCTGAGACAAAACCCTGCCTGTCGGTCCCCAGGCCACTGTCCACCCACTGAGGGGGAACCCAGCCAGGGACAGATGTGGGCAGGCTGGGCCGGGCGGGCAGAGCAGCCAGCGGGGTGAAGCCAAGCACGTTTTTAGTAAATCCCTCGCAATGTTTGGGACGTACACATAAGGAGCTCTGGCGGCGGACTCTGGGTGTGTGGCCCGTTAACCAAAGCACAGCGTGTCTCCACTGGAGAAAGGTGGACTGTCCGCTTCCTGGGGTATCGTTTAAAGGCCGGGACACACGCTGGACGCTTGCTGTGACTTGGGATTGATGAGCTTAGAGTCTTGGTTTTCTTAAAAAGTATTCATTGTGATTTGTTTCTGTGACGTCTACTTCTGTCCCCCCTCGTAGCGGTCCCCCCTCCTAGGGGCCCCATGTGACACAGCAGAACCGCTCTACAGGGTATCCTGGGATGTCATCTCCTGCAGAGCCGCTGGGTAGGTCCGAACCACCAACCTTTGGGTTAGCAGTCAAACATTCAACCCTTTTTACTACCAGGAAAACAAAACCCACCAACAAAAATCCTCGTGGGCAGTTGTTCTGTGTCACAAGCTCACCCAGCCCGTTCCCTCCTGCCTCACCGTCCCCCTTACCCTCTCCCCTTCAGCTTCACTCAGAGCCTTTGCACTCTGCCTCTCTGCCTGGAACATCTCTCCGCTTCCGTTACCTGCCTGGCCCCCACTCATCCCCAGGCCTCATGCGAGACATCACCTCCTCCAGGCAGCCTCCTAAGACTACCCTCACCCCTTACCTGGGTCCAGCACATCCTCTGGTCTCCACCTGCCTGTGAACCCCCTTTCTGGTCCCGTTTGCTCCCATTTTCTCTGCCTGGCCACCAGATGGGCAGTTCGGTCAGGAGCAGGATCCTCACTCCCCAGCGTTCACGCAACGTTGGGGCCCTGAGAAGGTGTGCATTTTCATTTCTCTCAGAAGAAAAAAGGTGACTTAAAAGAATGTCTTCGTGCGGTGTGGCAGTGCAGCTGGTGACTTCCGGCAGCTTTACGGACAACGGAAGGAGGCGCTGGTGGGTCCTGTGTCGTCCTCACGGCCACGGGACCCTCAGGTCCACTGACGCAGCCTCCATCCACTCTGAGCACCTTCCGACCCAGGCGGTCATCCTGCACTGCTTGGACAGTATCTCGCTGCAGCCTGGGGCGTTTTCATCGACTGACCTTTAGACTTGGATCTCAGACCTTGCTTCCTGGGGTCTGGGTTGGTGGCTTAGGCTGGAAGCCCGACTGGGGGCTGTACATAGGGGTGACCTGCTGGTATTTGAAATCCTGCTGGTGTAGCTCCCAGCATCACAGCCACAC
>NW_006399935.1:5170657-5172984 GCF_000299155.1 Elephantulus edwardii
GTCTAAAGTATGTCAGATGAAGCTTCAGAATCCTTGCCTCCAAGGAGTAGCCCGGCTTCACTCTCTCCAGGACAAACATGTTTGTTCTCCTAGCAGTCCATGGTATATTCAACACTATTCTCCAACACCACAGCTCAAAAGCATCAATTCTCTTTCTATCATCCCTAGTCACTGTCCAGCTCTCCAATGCATAGCATGCAATTGTGAAGACTATAGCCCAGATCAGGCTCACCTTTGTCTCCAGCCTGACGTCATTGCTCTTCAGTACTCTGGAGAGGTTCCTGACAGCTGACTTTTAAAAAAATAATTTTTATGTATGTATGTATTTATTCATTCATTCATTTGTCTGTCTGTCTGTCTGTTTAGTGCGTGTATCATCAAATTGGATCAGACTGGTACTGGAGGAGATTGCCCCTCCTCCTTCAGCAGAGCATCTGGTGGATTTGAACCGCAACAGCTGACTTTCCCAATGCAATTTGTCTCTTGATTTCTGGATGCTGGTCCCAAGAGTGTTGACTGTGGAGCCAAGCAAACTAAAACGGCTTACCATATATAACAATGTTTACAATTATGAATAATGAATCCAACTTGGATTATGATCATTGTCTTTAAGTCAATCATCTCAAATGGGTTTACACACACACACACACACACACACAGGATAAGGCCCACTGAAGTCTTCCTGTGACCCTGCTGGTCCCTGCTGTCTCCTCGTCACATTGGTCAATGAATGGGAACCAGCATTGCCGAGGTGGTGGTCAAGACCACCTCAGCCTCAGGGCTGGCCAGCAGTGCCTGGTGTGTAATAGGTGCTCTGTGATTGCTTGTTGATTGACTGACTAATCGTTGTGCCCTCACAGGCAGGCCTAGCCTGGCTCCCACATAACAGAGGATGCTTGATAAATGGAGGAACAGATGGACAGATGGGTGGGTGGGTGGATGAAAGGAAGGGGAAGGGGCAGTGGGCGAGACAGACCAATATGGGACCAACACTGCCACCTTGTGGTAAAATGCTCCATGCCTCTCCCAACTGGTGGTCTTAGAACCCTGGGACGGGGCTGAAAGAGGGCGGGAATGGGGTAGTGGAGAGAAAAAGGAGAACGTTAAAGCCACACACTGCAGCGTTCACATGCTAAAGCTGCTCCTTTCTGGCGGTGTAATCCAAGAACTTTGCTCTCTGAGTCTCAGTTTCCTCATCCAGGAAACGGGAAATCTGAGCCAAGTAACTAAACTGCTCTGTTAAGAGCAGTTCCCACCAGTGAGTGACAGGGACAGAATCCCTGGATTGGAGTTGCTGTCCATGGGCTCCAAGCACAGAGCTGATGGAAAGTCCCAGGGAGATGGGGTGGCAACAAAGGGCAGGACATGAGCTCTAGAGAGACTTGTCTGATCTACCGACATTCAGACGCACCTTAGTCCTCAAACTGACATCATTACTCCTCAAGAATTTGGAGAGGTTCCTAAGTGCAGATTTTCCCAGTGCAATGCATCTCCTTATTTCCTGACTGCTGGTACCAAGGGTGTTAGTTGTGGATCCAAGGAAGATGAAGTTGTTGACAGATTCAGTCTCCTCTCTAGCCATCATGATGCTTCCTATTGGTCCAGTGGTGAGGATCTTTGTTTTATTGATACTGAGATGCTATTACTACCGAAAGCTGCATTCCTTGATCTTCTACAACACGTGTTTCAAGTCCTCCTCACTTTCAGCAAGCAAGGTTGTGTCATCTGCATAATACAGGTTATTGATGAGTCTCCCTCTGATCCTGATGCCACATTCTTCTTCATAGAGTCCAGCTTCTGAAATAATTTGCTCAGCACACAGATTGAACAGGTATGGAGACAGACTACAACCCTGATGCACTCCCTTCTTAATTTTAAAGCATGCAGAGTTCCCCTGCTCTGTTCACACAACAGCCTCCTGGTCCAGGTATAGCTTTCACATAAACACAATCAAGTGCTCTGGGATTCCCATTCTTCCCTGTGTCGGCCACAGCTTGTTATGATCCACACAGTCAAATGCTTTGCATAGTCAATAAAGCAAAGTCAACAAGTAGACATTCGTGTAGTATTCCTTACTTTTTGTGTGATGTCAGCTTCAGGACTAAGGTGCACCTGATTCAGGCCATAGTCTTCCTAATCACTTGTTATGCTTCTGAGAGCTGGACAATGAATAAGGATGACAGAAGAATTGATACCTTTGAGTTGTGGTTTTGGAGAAGAGTATTTAACAAACCATGATGGCCAAAGGAACAAAAACAAATGTCTTGGAGAGGGTGCAGCCGGAGTGCTCTTTAGAGACAAGAATGATGAGGCATTTGAAAACAACT
>NW_006399935.1:5177534-5179162 GCF_000299155.1 Elephantulus edwardii
GGAGGGACAGCGCAGGAGGGGAAGGCCCTCTATGAGGTGGATTGATTCAGTGGCTGGAATAATTGGGATGGGTGGAGGTTCAGTGAAGGAGAGGAAGACCCTTGGCCAAGTGGACTGACACGGTGACTGCAGCAATGGGCTCTTGTGTGTCAGGAAGTGTGAGGATGGCACAGATAGAATAGGGTTCAGATCTGTTCTTCACAGGGCACTTCACCGCCACCGCCCTTTAGATCAGCGGCATGTTTTCAGGCACGGGGTAAGTCTGTTGCTAGGTGCCGTGGAGTCTGCTCCATGTCCTCATGGCGATCCACGTACAGCTTTGCTTGATGATGTACCAGCTTCACCAGCTCCACTGAGCTCACGCCCCTGCTGCTGCATCCACTGTGTCAGCCCATCTCATCGAGGGTCTTCCTCTCCATTGTCCAACTCCACATTCACCCAAGCACTGCTTCCTCCTGATGCGCCCAAAATATGAGAGACCAAGTCTCAGGAGCTCTGCCTCTAAGGACTGGCTGGACTTCTTTCAAGACAGATATGCTTGTTCTGTTGAAAGTCCATGGGATATTTAGAAAAATTGATGAGCGTATGTGGTAGTTGTTATAAGCTGTTGAGTCAACTGTGACGCATGGTAACCTTGTAAACTAAAAATCTAGCTGTTGAGCTGAAATGCAAACTTGACTGGATGTCCTGTATCCCGTTGATGACCCTACCATAGGGAAAGGGTAGTGGGTGTCAAGTCTGTGCCTGGGAGCCAGCCAGGCAGCCTTCCTGGAGGAGGAGGCACTGGAGTACAAAATGACGCTCTTTGCTCCTACCTCATCTGCACCCGGAAGAACCTCCTAGTCCCTGCTCACACCTGGCCATGTCTGCCCGTGTGATGCCCCTGCCTGACCTGCTGTCTGTGTACCTGTTTCTGAGGTGAGAGTGGAATCCGAGGAGACCCTGTGCCCGGTGGGTTAAGCATTAGGCTGAGAACCACAGCTCGGAGATTAGAACTGACCAGCCATTCTGCTGAAGGCAGGGCAGCCAGCTCCTGGACAGGTCAGCAGAAATAGAAGTCACTGCCCTCAAGGCAGATCCAACTGGAAGCGGAGTCAAGTAGAGACAGAGCAGAGCAGAACTGTCCCTAAGGGTTTCAAGGCCCCCGTGTGCACGGAGCAGATTGTCCCTAAGGGTCCCCAGGCCCCCATGTGCACAGAGCAGACTGTCCCTTAGGGTCCCCAGGCCCCTGTGTGCACAGAGCAGACTGTCCCTAAGGGTCCCCATGTCCCCGTGTGCACAGAGCAGAACTGTTCCTAAGGGTTCCCAAGGCCACTGTGTGCACAGAGCAGACTGTCCCTTAGGGTCCCCAGGCCCCCGTGTGCACAGAGCAGAACTGTCCCTAAGGGTTCCCAAGGCCACTGTGTGCATGGAGCAGAACTGTTTCTTATGGTTTCAAGGCCCCCCGTGTGCACAGAGCAGACCATCCCTTAACATTCCCGAGGCCCCCATGTGCACAGAGCAGACTGTCCCTCAGGGTTCCCAAGGCCCCTGTTAGCAGTTGAGTGCTTTAAACAACCCACTGCCAGGGAGCACAGCAAAAGGCTGACATGCTGTATGGTGGGTGGTACCAGTCCACCCAGACACCT
>NW_006399935.1:5179657-5180840 GCF_000299155.1 Elephantulus edwardii
TCATCCTCTCTCCAGGTTCATAGGGTTTCCGGAGGCAAGTTATTATGGAAGTGGATGCCACTCCTCCTCCCAAGCTTGTTTTAATCGGGGGGTTCCACCCCACTCTCCGTGTGACATATATATTCCTTTTTTAATGTCGTTTAATTATTTTCCAGTGAATTTTAGCAGCGAAGGCATCTCATTTTATTCCGCTGTTGCTCATAGTTGCAGCCCGACACACTGCCTTTTTTTTTCACTTCAAAGGGGACCCCTTTATAGGTAGCAACACACTCAGCAGTAGTGTAAAGATTGGGCTGGATTTGCTCCCAAATCTTCTTCTTAGGATTCAGCTCCCTGTCAGACTTTCCAGGAAAAGTGTCAAAAGTAATTCTGTCTCCAGGAACAGATCCATTCTCGTAGTCTCTGACACACTTGAGCCCATTGCTGCTGTCACTGTGTCAGTCCATCTTGTAGAAGGTCTCCTTCTCCTTTGCTGACCCTCCACCTTCCCTCTCCAAGGAATAGCCCCTCCTAGCAACATGCCCAAAGTATGCGATGAAACGTCACCATCCTTGCCTGTGGCTGCTCCTTTTTCAAAATGTAGCTATTTGTTCTCCTGGCTGTCCATGAGATGTTCAGTGCTCTTCTCCAACACCACAGCCCACAGGCATCAATTCTTCTATCATCCTATTCACTGTCCAGCTCTCGGACACATAGCTGGTGATTGAGCCTCATAGTGTCATTGAGACAATTGCCTAAATCAGGCGCTCCTTAGTCTTCAAACTGACATCATCGCTTCTCTGTAGTTTGGAGAGGTCCCTGATGGCAGACTTTCCCAGCGCAGTACGTCTCCTGAGCTTCTGACTGCTGGTACCAAGTGTGCTGATTGTGGATCTAAATAAAATGAAGTTGACCATTTCAATCTTCCCTCCATCGATCATAATGCTGCATATCGGTCCAGCGATGAGAATTTTTGTCTTCTTGATGCAATCCATAGTGAAGGTGTTCGATCTTCTGCAACAAGTGTTTCATGTCCCCATCTCTTTTACTCCTCGCCGGGGTAACTTCAATTCTCTGCTCCCAAGTCCCTGCCTTACATCTCCACGGACTGTTCCCTCTGCCTGGACTGCTGCAGATCTCCCCATGATGGACTCCTCCTCAGCCTTCAACACTTAGCTCAGATGTCACCTCCTCCAAGATGTCA
>NW_006399935.1:5182145-5183804 GCF_000299155.1 Elephantulus edwardii
TATGAGATGGATTGATTCAGTGACTGGGGTAATCGGGATGGGTGTGTCAGAGGCAGTACAGTTGACGCAGGACAGAGCAGGGTTTAGGGCTGTTGTGCATAGGGTCGCTATGAGTCGCAAACAACTCGACGGCACATAACAACAACAATAACAAGTAATCCAGGCTATGGTCTTCACAATCATTCGCTATGCGTCAGAGAGCTGGACAATGACTAGGAATGACAGAAGGAGAATTGATGCCTTTGAGCTGTGGTGCTGGAGAAGAGTGTTGAATATACCATGGCCTGCCAGGAGAACAGAGAGTTTTGTCCTGGAGAAGGTGAAGCCTGGCTGCCCTTTGGAGTCAAGGATTCTGAAGCTTCGTCTGATATACTTTGGACATGTTGTAAGGAGGGACCAGTCCTTGGAGAGGGACATCATGTTTGGGAGGGTGAAGGACAGAGAAAGAGAGGAAGACCCTCAATGAGATGGATTGATTCAGTGATTGGGGTAATGAGGTTAGGTGTGTCAGAGACAGTGAAGTTGGCACAGGATAGAGCAGGTTTCAGGGCTGTTGTACACAGGGTCGCTATGAGTTGCAATTGACTCAACAGCACATAACAACAACAACACAGTAAAAATCCATTAAAATACCCAAGGTAATCATAATTATAAAAAATTAAATCATTTCTAAATGGAATAATTTCTAGACCAAGAAGATAAAGACTATTTTGGAGTGGGGGAAAAATCCCAAAGTGACAGTCAGGAAAGGGTTGACCCAGGAGTCAGAGTAAGACAAAAGAGGCAGCAAATATGGGAATGGCGTATAGTTTACTGCTGGGTTAAACCTGGGCAAAGTATGTGTCAGGGTTCTGTCAACATTCACCATACTTAGTCAATCTGTATGTTGAGCAAGTAATATGGGAAGCTGGACCACGTGAAGAAGAACGTGGCATCCCGACTGGAGAAAGGTTCAAGAACAACCTGTGAAATGAGGTTAAGATAGCCTGGATTGCGGAACATGATGAGACCTTGAAATGCTATTAGAAGGGGAGCTCTGGTGACCTAGTGGCAAGAAGCTGCACTGCAATCCCAGAGGTACATGGTTTGAATCCACCAGATGCTCTGCTGGAGAAGGAGGGACAATTTCCTCCTGTACCAGTCAGATCCGATTTGACGGTACATGCACAAAAAATAAAAAAAAAATTTAAAAACAAATGCTGTTGGAGAGGATGATGTACTTGCCACAGCCCCCAGCCTGGACCACATTGCAACATGAAGAGGAGAAAACCACAACTGGACCGATAATGTCATGATCAACAGAGAGAAGAATGAAGGTTATCTGTCAGGGATTTATTCTTCTTGGATTCACAATGCTCATGGAAGCAGCAATCAGGAAACCAAAAGACCGAGTAAACCGCACAGATCTGCTACAGAGAACATCCTGGAAATGTTACAAAGGGTTGAATGCAGGCAAAGGTCCTGATACCTGAGGACTGAGACATGTACCTTCATTGAGACAAGATCACAGTGTTTAAGGAGGCCTTTCAGCTGTTGGATGGAACAGGTGATAAAAGATCCTGTCCAGCCAGTGTGGCGATGTGGTGAGGGCCCTGGGCAAGAACCGCACCGATGCTGAGGTGCTCAAGGTCCTGGGAAACCCTGTTGTTTTTGCTGTTG
>NW_006399935.1:5184829-5185933 GCF_000299155.1 Elephantulus edwardii
GGGATTCCCATTCTTCTCAAGGGCAACCACAACTTGTTATGATCCAGTCAAGTGCCTTTACATAATAAAAAAAGCATAAATACACATTCTTTTGTTATTCTTTACTTTCAGCCAGGAGTCATCTGACATCATCAATGATGTTGTGCCATGGCCTCTTTTAAATCCTTGTTGAACTTCTGGCAGTTCCTTATGTATGTACTGTTCTAGCCTTTTTTGAATGATCTTCAGCAATATTTTGCTTGCCATGTGATATTAATGATATTGTACATAGTTTTCGCATTCTGTTGGATCACCTTTCTTGATAATGGGAACAAATATGGACCTCTTCCAATCCGTTGGCCAGATAATTGTCCTCCAAATTTCCTGGCATAGACTGGTGAGTGCATCCAAGTCTGCATCTATTAACTGAAATAAGTTAATTGGTATCTCATTGGTTCCTGGGGCCTTATTTTTTTCCAATGCCTTCAGTGAAACTTCTACTTCCTCCTTCGTTACCATTGGCTCTTGTTCCTATAGTATATTCTGAAATTTTTCAGTGTCAATCCATTCTTTCTGGTATAGTGATTCTGTGTATTCCCTCCATCTTCTTTTGATGCTGTCTGAGTCATTCAATATATTGCCCATATTATCTTTCAATATTTAGACATTAGGCTTAAATTTTCCAGTTCTTTCAGCTTTAAAAATGTAGAGCAAGTTCTTCGCTTTTTAAAAAACTTTTTTAAAGAATTTTATTATTTTTGTGTGAGTACCATCAAATCAGATCTGACTGGTACAGGAGAAGATTGTCCCTCCTTCTCCAGCAGAGCATCTGGTGGATTCGAACCGTGCGCCTCTGAGATTGTAGTTGCAGCTCCTTACCACTAGGCCACCAGAGCTCCCCTAAGTTCTTTGCTTTTTATTCTTCAATTTCAGCTCTCTGCATGTTCCATTATAATACTTTGCTTTGTCCTTCCGAGCTGCCCTTTGAAATCCTCTGCTCAGTTCTTTCACTTCGACATGTTTACCTTTTGTTTTGGTTTCTGAACACTCCAGTACAAACTTCAGTGTTTTCTGACATCCATTTCGGTTTTTTCCTTCTCCTCCATTCTTGTAATGACCTTTTAC
>NW_006399935.1:5188504-5189011 GCF_000299155.1 Elephantulus edwardii
GCTATATTTCTCCTCATAGAGCCCAGCCTCCTGGATAATCTGTTCTGCATATATAGACTGAAAAGGTATGGAGATAGGACACATCCCTAGTGAACATTCCTCTTCCCAGTTTTGAGCCAGGCAGTGTCTAGTGTTCTGGGGTTCCCATTCATCTCAGGGTCAGCCAGTTTGTTGTGATCCACACAGTCAAATGCATTTGCATAGTCAATGAAACACAGATAGACATTGCTCTGGTATTCTCTGCTCTCAGCCAAGATCCATCTAACATTAGCTATAATATCCCTAAATCTTGTCTAAACCCAGCCTCCACTTCTGGAAGGTTTCTGTTGATGTGTTATTCCAGTCATTTTTGGATAGTTTTCAGCAGAATCTTGCATGTGTGTAATATCAATGATATTATTCATTAATTTCTGCACTCTGTCAGGTCACCTTTCTTTGGAATGGGAACAAATATAGATCTCCTTCAGTCAGTTGGCTAGGTGGTCGCCCTCCAGATTTCTTTTTTTT
>NW_006399935.1:5189266-5204582 GCF_000299155.1 Elephantulus edwardii
TTTTCACAAGTAGCAAACAGGCCTTTATTTGGAGACTTGAGGGGGACACCAGGTGACCGCTCAGAGAGGAACAGAGTGGCACGCAGGCAGACAAAAACGCAGTGTCTTGTGTGTGTGTGTGTGTGTGTGTGTGTGTGTGTGTGTGTGTATACCATCACCAAAGCTCCTACAGGGAATTTCAGGGACACCCCTGCCCTCCAGATTTCTTGACACAACTTGGTGAGTACATCCAGGGCAGCGCCTGTGGAAATACATCAGTTGCTATGCTTTCAATTCCTACTAATTCCTTCTGTTGCCCAGTATGTCGATGTTCATGTGTTCCACTTCATTTGTACCAATTTCCAGTTTTCCGCCACGGTGCTGGATTTTGAGCACTTCCTGTGCACACTGCAGACTATGGCCCAGAACAGGGAGCAGGGCGCCGACGAGGACTGTGTGGAAGGCCTTCAGGTGTTTGACAAGCAAGTATGGCACTGTCGTGGAGGCTGAAATCTGGCATGTCCTTGTCACACTGGGTGAGAAGATGACAGAGGAAGAAGTCGAGGTGCTGGGGCAGGACATGAGGACAGCAGTGGTTCTATCAACTGTGAAAGGCCCCTCCATAAGGTGCTGAACGGCAGAGGTCAGTCCTTCCTCTGTCCCCAGAGCCCCGTGCCTTTTCCTGCGTGGGGCTGTGGAGCCCTGAAATCCTCTTCGGCTGACAGAGCACCTTTCCCATCTTGCACTTTTTGGATAATGATGCCAGCAGCATTCACCAAATAAACGTGCTCTCTGTGCACCTCTCTAAAAACCAAACAAACATGTAATTAAAAATGTAACGTTATTTGGCAAGCTCTGGTGGCCTAGTGGCAGGAAGCTGCACTGCAATCCCAGAGGTGTGCAGTTCAAATCCACCAGATGCTCTGCTGAAGGAGGAGGAACAATCGCCTCCTGTACCAGTCAGATCCAATTTGACGGTACACACATAAAATAAGTAAATTTTTAAAAATGTAACATTAAGAAGATGTCATTTTAGGGCGCTCTGGTGGCCTAGTGGCAAGAAGCTGCACTACAATCCCAGAGGTACATGGTTCAAATCCACCAGATACTCTGCTGGAGAAGGAGTTGTAATCTCCTCCTGTGCCAGTCAGACCCAATTTGACTCTACAGACACACACACACACACACACACACACACACACACACACTAATTTTTTTAAAAGAAGATGTCCTTTTGAACTCCATCTATGACCCAAGCTACAGTATTTTTAAGTGCCTTGTATGCATATACAACAGAGCGACACCAGTTGGTCTAGCCGACTGAGAGTGATACTCCCAAGCCAAAGGTGCATGACTCTAATCTTTGGCACTCAGACCAGTTCTTAATTGTTTTTGGTCAAACATTCTTGTAGGTCGTATAGCCCTGGTGTGTCCACTTGCTTTACAGTGGTAACTTGTGGTCTCTGTGAAGCTAAACACTTGACACTGGTATGTCAAATGCAATAGTGGTTACCCATGGTGGATGGTGTTGGGTGGAGTTCCCCGATTAAAACAAGGCTGGAAGCATGAGTGGCATCCACTTCCATAAATAGCTTGCCTCTGGAAAACTTTGAACCTGGAGAAAGGATGAAAGTCAGGCAAGGGTCAAGGACTTTCGTTCATAGGGTGTTCATAGGGTCGCTATGAGTCGCCTACGACTTGACAGCACTTAACAACAACAACAACAACAACAACATGCATATACAAAGATGGGTTGCACTGGGAAAATCTGCTGGTCAAGGGCCTTTCAAAAGTTCTAATGACAACGATGTCATTTTAAAGACTGAAGTGCGCCTGATCCAAGCCGTGGTCTTTTCACTTACGTCCTGCGCATCTGAAAGTTGGACAAAAGGATGACAGAAGCAGAGACTGTGCCTCTGCAGTGTGGTGTCAGAGAAGAGTGCTGAATATCCCATGGATGTCAAGAAACAAAGCTGTCGTGGAGGAAGCACAACCAGTGCTCATTAGAGGCAAGGATGGTGAAACCAGATGAGGTGACACATACTTTGATCATGTTGTTAGGTGGGACCAGTGTTTGGAAAAAGGCATCGTTCTGGGAAAGGTGGAGAGGGTCTGGGAAAGAGAGGAGACCCCTGAGAAGATGGAGAGACACAGAGACGGTGACAATGGGCTGGTGTGCACCTCAGGTCCCGCGGAGCGAGTGGGTAGGGCAAGGTTCAGAGCAACAGCTCACAGGGCTGCTTGTAAGTCTCCATTGACTCAAAGGCACCTCACAACTATAGCAATGTAGGCTGGACAATGAGTGAGATTAAGAAAAGGATTGACACAGCTGGAAGGTGGTTGTAGCCAGAAGAACAAGTTAGTCTGACTTGTGAGAAACAGAATCCTCCATTGGGAGAGGAGTTGCGAGACTTTGTCTCATGTAAAATTGGTCGTGTTACCAGGAGGGGCCAGTGACTGGAGAAGGATAATGTGTTTGTTTAAAAGGATGTCCTGTTTGTTAAAGTCAAAAGTGAGCAGGACAGAGGAAGACCCTCGAGGAGGTGGCGGCCACCATCATGGCCCAGGGAGAGGCTGTGGTGAGGAGGGCACAGGCCTGGGTGGTTCATTCTGTTATCCATGGGTCACCGTGAGCTGGAATTGACTGGATGGTACATAACAACAGAGGAACACACCCTGTTGAGAAGTTTGAGAGAAGGAGACAGAACAGGGCAGTAACCCAACCTGAACCCTTTGCCCCAGAGCAGCTGGTGGGCTCACATTTGTTGTTGTTAGGTGCTTTCGAGACAACTGGGACTCACAGCTGTCCTTGTGAATAACACATCCTGTGCCATATCCTTGCCCTGTCCTGTGCCAACTTCATCAACTCTGACACGCTCGAGCCCGCTGTCACAGTCACTCTGTCAACCCATGTTTTTGGGGTTCCCCCCATTAATTTTAATGAAAGTTTACAGAGACTTTGGATTTCCATTCATTCATTGTTGTACTTATCTTCCTGCCCAACCTCCTCCCACCCCAGTTTGCTCTTCTATTTGAAAAGTAAAAGAAAAAATTCTTTCATCGTTATACATTTCCCCACCCCCACTGCACCTGGCAGTCCACTTTATTGTGCTGCTCTTATTCTGCGCTGTTGCCATGCAATCCAGACCTAATCATATATCCCTTTTAAACAGTACTCTCCCTCATCCGCTTCAATGTAGGGTTTACCGTTTTCTTTTCTTAGTTTCCCCCCAAACCCATGTCAGTCCCGTTTTATAACAGTGGCACTATGCAGTGCAGTATTTGTCCTTTTGTGACTGAGATATTTCACTCAGCATAATGTCCTCCAGGGTCACTCATTTTGAATAATATTGCATGAGTTCCTTGTTTTTCAATGCATCATAGTATTCCATTGTGTGAATACACCACAGCTTCTCTTTCCATTCACTTGTTGATGGGCACTTAGGTTGTTTCCAACTCTTTGCTGCTATTGTGAACAAAGCCGCAATAAACATGGGTGTGCACTTCATTTGGTTTTTGACTGCTGATGGGGGGAGGAGGCTTTGAGGCTTTCAGTAATATGAAGTTGCTGACGATTTCACTCTTTTTTCCACCTGTCATGATGTTGCCTGTGTGTCCAGTGATGAGGATTTTTGTTTTCTTGATAAAATATAATCCATACTGAAGGCTGTAGTCTTTAATATTCTTCAATAAATCTTCACGTTTTCTTCACTTTCTGCAAGCAAGGTATGCCCTCTGCATACAGCAGGTTGTTGATGAGTCTTCAGCGAACAAGGAATGGCTTAAAATCAGGAAAGGGTTGTGTCAGGGCTGTATCCCTTTTCCAAACCTTTTCAACCTGTATGCTGAGCAAATAATTCGAGAAGCTGGACTCTATGAAGAGTACGTGGTTGAGTGAGTGTGTAAGCCCTGTGCCACCCGGACTCCCTAGGGCAAGCGGAAGACATTTGACATGTACATGTGTGGCTGTGGTTAAATTAAGGTTCCTGAGGGAGCTCTGGTGGCCCAGTGGCAAGAAGCTGCACTGCAATCTCAGAGGTGTGCGGTTCGAATCCACCAGATGCTCTGCTAGAGGAGGGGCAGTACACACACACACACACACACATAAATAATAAAATACAAAAAAAAAAAACCAAAAAAACAAAACCAAAACGGAATGTTCCTGGGTGGAACGGTTCACGTTTGACTGGTAATTGAAAGGTTAGAGGTTCGAATCCACCACGAAAGAAAGGCCCGGCAACCTGCTGGGGGAAAAAGTAATAAGAAAACTGGAGTGATGTGCAGTGTAGCACGCGGGTTGTGTGAGTCAGAAGCACGGGTCTGGTTCCTGGTTGGAGTTAGGCAACGCTGCTGCTCGATTCGTCTCCACTGAGTCACTCGTGGCCACTGGGGCAGGAGTGCGCGCGTGGGGGGCAACCGCAACCATTGTTGGCCTCTCACCAGCTCAGTGTGAGCGTGGGCGAAATGAGGGTCCAAGGAGGCTCCAGAAGGGAGTGCAGTCCGTCCGTCCCCCTGGTTGCGCCCACCTCCCAGGGATCCACTGTTAGAGACCCCCCGGATGAGGAGGGGCCTGGACCTGGCGCGCTTGGGAGCGTCCCCGGCGCTGGGGGCCCTCGCCCCCGCCCTCCCCGGACTTCCGAGGGGCCCCCCCTGTGTTCTGGGACCTAGGTGGCCGGGCGAGGGGCGGGGCCTGGCCTTGGCCAGCCTCCCGATCCGATTGGCCCTCGGGCCCGTCAGTCCGCGCGCCCGCCCGCCCACCGCCGAATAAATGCCCGCCCCGCGGGCCCACGACGGTTTCGGAGCTGGAAGTGTGTGCCCTGCGCTCGCTGCCCGTGGTAAGTGGCGGGGGTGCCCCGATTGAGACCCCGATCGAGACGGGGGACACGGCCGTCCAGCTCAGGACGTCCCAGGACGGGAAGGGGCGGCGAGGGTGTCCTCCAGGGGGACTTTCCTGGTGGCCGCGGCCTGGGCGGGGTCCTTAGCCCCCGGGGAAGCGCCCTCTCCCCGCGGGGATCCAGCTCCCCGCAGTTCTGGGAACTCCCGGGCGCCAGAGAGAGCACCCCCAGAAGTGGCAGTATCCAGGGAGGCGTGGATCACCCCGCCCCAAGTCAAAGATTCCACTAAGTGAGTTCTGGACGCAGTTTGCAAGCGAGCTTTTTATGCGTCCCAGCCTGTCCAGTCTGGGAAGTCAGGTCTCCTGGCTTCAGGGGCCCCCAGAGGCCCCCTGGGCAACCTCTTTGAAAAGGTTTTGCTGCCCTGCCCCACCTCTGACCTCCAGCTGCTCCCCCAGCAATGTTGGGCACCCCCGCCCAGGGGATGTGGTCACCCCCGCCCAGGGGATGTGGTCACTGCGTTATCTGCGTCCTTGGGACTCAGGGCCTGGGGCTTCTGCGTCTTCCAGCTCCGGGCCTGGGCGCCACTTCTTGGGAGAGGAGAAAGTGGAGGGTGGGCGGAGAGTCCCTTTGGCCGCCAGCCTAGTGGGGCAGCTGGAACCGGCTGCGTGTGGTCACTGACCCCAAGGACTCCAAAGGGTTGGAATCTGCCTTTGGCAGTATGCATTCTGGGAGGGGGAGGCCGAAGGACAGGTGTGGGCAGAGAGGAGGGGCCTCTGAGATCCCAGAGGGTAGACCCTGGAGGCGGAGCTGGGATACACCCCCTCCCCCCCAGTTGGGCTCAGGTGTGCCTCCTTCTGGTTTCTTTACCAGGGGCTTTTGTGCGGGGGTGGCATTGCTGGCTGATTCAACCCTTGGGCCCCTGGAAGCCCAGAGCTCAGAGAAATGGCCCTGTTGATTTGACCACCTACTGTGTGCTGTGGAGACTAAGGTGCGTCTGATACAGGCCATGGTCTTCGCAATCACTTGTTATGCATCAGAGAGTTGGACAATGACCAGGGAGGATAGAAGGAGAATTGATGCCTTTGAGCTGTGGTGCTGGAGAAGAGTATTGAAAATACCATGAACTGCTAAGAAAACAAACAGGTTTGTCCTCGAGAGGGTTAAACTGGGTGGCTCCTTGGAGGCAAGGATTCTGAGGCTCCGTCTAACATACTTAGGACATGTTGTGAGGAGAGACAGGTCCTTAGAGAGGAACATCATGCTTGGGAGGGTGGAGGGACAGCACAGGAGAGGAAGGGCCTCTATGAGGTGGATTGATTCAGTGACTGGGATAATTGGGATGGGAGTGTCAGAGACAGTGCGATTGGCACAGGACAGAGCGGAGTTTAGGGCTGTTGTACATAGGGTCGCTATGAGTCGCAAGCGACTCGACAGCACATAACAACAACACTGTGTGTTGGCTGCAAGCTCAAGGCCCCTTAGTCAGTGTCTTGCCGAGCCCACAGGAACCTCACCAAGCCCTCACACCAAGTACAGCCCACTCACTGTGCCCCTTCAACCACTTCTGAGGCCATAATCTCAAGTGGAGCAGGCTACCCATCGGGCTCCTCAGCGTGGCTGGGGGATTCGAACCCCCAACTTTTCGGTTGGCAGCTCAACACACTAGACCACCAGGACTCCTTGGGCTAGAAACAGACCCATTTCACAGATGGGGCAAGCGAGGCTCTGGGACGGGATGTGCGTAGGTCCAGTTCCTTCTTGTTAGCTGTCCCTGTCCCTGAGTTGGTCCTGACTGAGGGCAGCCCACAGACAACAGAAGGGACACACTGCCCAGCCCTGCACCATTCTGTTGTCTTTGGCCTGCTCAAGTCCTTGCTTGTGGCCTCTGGAGCACCTGGAAGGTCATCTTTTCCCCCTGCACAGGTCAGGGCTCTGTCATGACCCGAGCCTTTTCATGGACTGACCATCGGAGGTCGAGCACCAGGCCTTCCTTAAGTCTTAGTTTGGAAGCTCCCTTAAAACATGTCCACCAGAAATGACCCTGCTGGTGTTTGAAACATTGCTGACATAGCTTCCAGCGCCACATGACAAACTGACCAGCAATGTTAGATGGGGAAGGGATGGCTTCCGGATCCCCTTGTCAGTTCTTTCCGATTCTTAGGACCCAATAGGACAGACCTCAGCAGTCCTGTAGGCTTCCAAGGCTGTCCTCCAAAGGGGCTCCTTTTCCTGGACTGTGAGTCTGTGTTCTGCTTTTCCTTGACTGATTTTTAAGAGTAGATTGCCAGGCCTTTCTTACACCTGCCTGTCACCTTCTCATTGTGGTGGTTTGTGTGTTACTGGGATGCTCGAAACGAAGGCATATACCCCACAAAATAGTCTCTAATGTCTGCTTAAATCCAAAAGTCGTTGTTGATTGCTTTTGAGTCCAGCACAACTCATAGTGACCCTATGAACAAAAGGCCTGAAGCCTTTCTGTAACTATCATCATTTATCAAAGTTCATAGAGTTTCCAGAGGCATGTTGCTACTCCTGCTTCCAAATCCAAACATTAGTTCAGGTGAATCAGTAAAGAAACCATGCCTTGAGTGTTGCACTCTGAGAAAATCTTTTTTTTTGTGGGATCAAACAGACAACAGAAGGTTCAAGAGGAAACGCAGGGTCAGTGGGTTTCCATGCACAGTGCAGGGTGAGGAGGGTTGCACGACACGAAGTCCGGGATTGGTCCCTGCACTGCACAGGGAGAAGCTTGGGGTGGTGGGTGCATGGTCTCCACAGCACACATACATATATTCAAAACAAAATAAAAACCATCACCGCTGAGGCCATTCCCTCCCGTGGTGAGGACCGCGGTGTAGATTTCCAAGGCGCTGACATTCCAGAGTCCCATCACCAGCATTTCTTCTCTGTATCAGAACCAACACCATTGTTAGTAGCCAAATGCTTCATTACTTGCACCGCTCAGGGCTGTCCACTCTGGACAGGTTCCAGCGACCCTTCCAGACCCAGACAGGTTTGTGTGGAAGACAGTTCCCCTGCCAGTGAGCTGCAAAGCTGGGCTTAGAACCTGCGTTTCTCATTTCGCTGGGCTCTGCCTCCCACTCACACCCATTGAATTGATCCTGGCTCATAGCGACCCTCCGTCGGGTTCCCCAGGAGGAGATCTTCACGAGAGGTGACTGCCTGTCTTTCTCCCAAAGTTCCTGGTGGATTTAAACCTCCAACCTTTCAACTAGCAGCTCACCATGTTACCGTGCCATGTCACCAGACCTCCTTGACTCGGCCTGGAGAACAGCCGACAAGGTGGGCAGGCAGGCTGCAGGGCCTCCTTCCCCTGGAAAGAAATCAAGTTCAAGGTTTCTCAACAGACTTGGGCTAGGATTAGCTGGAAAGCCAGCCTTGAAGGCAGGCACCACCTTTCACCCGTTTTACAGGTGCGAGGACTGAGGCTGTGTGAGGAAAGCGCTTTGTCCATCTTGGCATGGCGTGGGCAGAATGGGGCCTCTGGCGTCTCGCTAGGCTGACCTTGCTGTCCGCACCTCATCTCACCTGGCTGGGAAGCTGGGGCACAGGCTGCTCCAGGAAGCGTTGCCCTCACCTTCAGGGCCACCTGCCCTCCGCACACCCCAGGCCTCCCTGCGGCAGTGAGCCAGGCGTGGTGTCTCTGACATACTGGAAAAGCTGAGCCTTGTTGAATGTTGTTGTTCTGACCCCAGTGCATCAGAAGCCAGCTGCTCTGCAGAGTTGACCCGGCGGTGGCCTTTTGGAAGTAGGGAGTCCACACTGCCAGCGGTTCAGCTACTCTCCAAGCCCTTAACCCATCTGTTTTGAGCAGGTAGTGTCCATCCACAAGACTCCCTCGACCCTGACCCTGGCCGGCTGGTCCTCCCCCCTGACTCATTCATCGCTGCTGGGTTTCCTTCCATAGGTATCACTTTGCCCCACTGAGCACCTTTTGTCTCTGAAAGAAGCATCCTGGTCCCGGTCAAACCGGTCATCTCTGAGTCAGCCCTGACTCAAGGCAGCCTCCGTGCTTGGGGTTAACAAGGACTGATTTACTGGAAGCAGATCACCAGGCCGTTCTTCCTAGGCACCTCTGGGCAGACTTGAACCTGCCTCCGTTAAGCTTCTCACATTCGCCGTCTGCTCGGCTCGGGATGCCTAGCTGGCCCCGACTGAGTCCTGTGTGACCCACATGCTGGGAAAGAGCTGTGCTCTGAGGGGGTTTTCAGGGGCTGGTTTTCCGGAAGCAGATCACCAGGTCTGACTTCGGGGGTGCGTCTGGGTGGCCTCTACCCTTTTGCTCAGCAGCTGAGCAAGTGCATTAGCCATTCACACCCCCAAGTCCCCTCCGCCCGGCCCTGGTCAGTTACAGTTACAGTTCAGTGTCCCTTTAGCCGCTGCACTGGGCTGAGCCCTTCCACTTGGCAACTGAGTTGTCCCCATGTCCTGCTTATCATCCACACAGCTACAAGGCCCTCTGCCTACGCATCAGGACAGGCGTGAGATGTTCCCTAAAGCGAGGTTTCTGGGTCAAAGGGAAGGGCCCTCTTGAAAGCTAAGCGCTGTCGGCACATTGGACTCCCACCTCCCGTGGCGTAAACACTCAAGCACATGACTACTAGACAAAAAGCTGGCATTTCAAACCCACCCAGAGGTGCCTCGGAGAGAAGACCTGGCAATCTCCTGAAAGGTCACCCCCCCCCCCCGAGAGCCCCATGGGGCAGCTCCGCTTTGCACACGTTGAGTCGTCACGAGCTGGACCTGACTTGATGGCCAGTGGAAGGATTGGTGCACTGCCCAGCACAGTAGGGGCGTCCTCCCTCATTACTGGTAGGGGTGGCCCTTGCAGGGCTGCTCCCAACCTTGCTGGGGTCCAGAGACCAGCAGCAGGAGCGCTGGGAAAGGGTCAGAAATACAGGCTCCCGTCCTGTGACCCCTGCACGTGGTCAGCTCACGTTAACGCTCAGGAGGTGCGGCCCCAGGAAGTGTTGCCCTCTGTCCCCAGCTGTCGCGTGGGCTTGGACTTTCCCCTGGAGGCAGGGACTGCACTGATGGGAATCTCCACTGTTCCCTCTGTTTCAGCGCCTGCAGAGACCATGGCTGCCAACAAGGCTAAGGCAGAAGCCACATCCAGTGCCCAGGTGACAGCAGAGGAACCGGTACAGCAGGTGAGGAAGGTGTGGGACAGGGCCACCCCCACCCTGTGACCTCTCAGAAGCCTCTCACAGGGATCTGTTAGTTTCCCTGGTGACACTATGGTTTAAGTGCCCAACTGCTAAGCATAAGGTCAGTGGTTCAAAGCCACCAAGCAGCCCCGCAGGAGAAAGATGAGACTTTCTACTTTTAAGATTGTCATCTTAGACCCTGTGGGGCTGTTTGCTCTGTCCGTCACTGGCAGTGGGTTTGGGATTCCCAGGTGGGGCAGGAGATGGGGACTCTCGGGCTCTTGGGGGGTGGGGAGGAGGAAGGACTTTCTCCCTGCAGCCACATCCTCCCCTCCTGTGAAAGGTCTCTTAGTACAGTTGCCATGGAGACGGCTCTGCTTCCTAGTGACCCATGTCCATCAGAGAAGAACCATCTCCGTAGTGTTTCCAGGGGAAGATTTTCAGAAATAGACTGCCAGGCCTTTCTTCTGAGGCCCTCTAACCCACGGCCACTTAAGGAGGCCATCCTTCAAGTTTCTGAGGCTGTAAGTCCTACTAGAATGCCTCGCCTTCTGCAGAGCAGCTGGTGGATTTGAACCATCGACCTTAGGTTTGGCAGTCCAGCATCTAATGCATTATGCTACTGGGTGTAGTTAGGTGGATTCAAAGAGCCAACCTCTGGATTCTCAAATGAGAAGGTTAATAAATTTCATCATCTAAGGACAAAAAAAACCCCCAGTGACCACAGAGTCAGAGCAGACGCACAGCTGCTTGGGGCCTGTCACAGTATAGCCATGCTCCATAGGGTTTCTGGGGTCGAGTTTTAGGAAAGTAGTTGCCAGGCCTTTTGAGGCACCCATGGGTGGACTTGAACCACCAACCTTGGGGTTAGCAGCAGAGGGTTTTAACTGCACCACTCGGGGCCTCTGCCTGGTGCTCAGTGTGAAGTTGATGTCCACCCCGCTGAGCTGCAGAGTGAGGGTGAGGGTAGAGGAAGCGTGGGGACCCTGAGGTCGCTGGCTGTTGCAGCTGCCTGACTGTACTGTGGGGATGAGCTGCACCCCAGCCCGTCTGACTGTCCCTTCTCCCCAGCCCAGCGTGGTCACCCGGGTGGCCAACATGCCCTTCATCAGCTCCACCTGCGACATGGTGTCTGCGGCCTACGCCTCCACCAAGGAGAGCTACCCCCAAGTCAAGTCCGTCTGCGATGTGGCAGAGAAGGGCGTGAGGACCCTGACGGCCGCTGCGGTCAGCGGAGCCCAGCCCCTCCTGTCCAAGCTGGAGCCGCAGCGTGAGTGCAGCCCCCGCGCCCCCAGCCTGCACGCCCGGCCACTCGGGCCCACTGCCCCGACCCCCAGCCTGCACGCCCGGCCACTCGGGTCCACTGGCCCCGCGCCCCCAGCCTGCACGCCCGGCCACTCGGGCCCACTGTCCCCGCGCCCCCAGCCTGCACGCCCGGCCACTCGGGCCCACTGTCCCCGCGCCCCCAGACTGCACGCCCAGCCAATCAGGTCCACTGCCCCCACGCCCCAACCTGCACGCCCGGCCACTGGGGCCCACTGCCCCGACCTGCCCCAGCCAAGCTTGGCAACCTGAGGAAGCGGAAACGGGAAGTAACCATCACGTTCTCTTGCCTCCTCTCCTGCAGTTGCGTCCGCCAGCGAGTATGCCCACAAGGGGCTGGACAGGCTGGAGGAGAACTTGCCCATCCTGAAGAAGCCCCCCGAGAAGGTAACTGGTATCCACCCTAGGGGCTCCTCCAAGGGCCCGGCTAGCTGGTGTCCATCCTGGGTGCTCCTCAAAGGGCCCAGCTGGGTGCTGTCAGGACTGCACTCCAGAGGGTCATGGGTGACTGGTTTTCCCAAGCTGGATAGCCAGGACTTTCTTCTGAGGCACCTCTGGGAGGATTCCTTCTCTGACCTGACCTTCTCTTGTGATCCTGATCCGAGCGGCCACTCTCTCGTTTCTTCTGCTCTCTGGCCAGTAGTGGCTGGTTCTCATGGTCCATTAGTCCTTTGGACTGTTTGAATCTTTGGGTTTTCTTCCCTCTTCTTTGCCCCAGATGGGGAGAGAGGATCTTGTGACAGTCTCTCCCCCGCCTCCCCACGAGGTGGGCTTAGCCAAGAGAGCGGTGCAGACAGTTATACTCCAGTGGGTTGTGAACCAAAAGGTTGGAGGTTTGAGTTCACTTAAAGAGGTGCATCTGAAGAAAGGCCTGGCAATCTGCTTCTGAAGATGAGCCCTGAGATCTCTGTGAAGTGCAGTTCTGCTCTGACACTTGTGGGGCGCCCATGAATCGGAACCCATGGCAGCCGGTGTGATTTTTTTTGGGGGGATACACCCGTGTGAGGGCTCCGCTTGTGAGTCTCGAGAGACAGGTTTGCTGAGTTGCGGGAGGATGAGATATGAGACATGCCACCTTGGAGACACTTTCTTGGGCACCAGTGTTCTCTTTCTGCCCTGCCGCTAGCCCTCGAGGCCAACATTCCTGCCTTTTATAGAAGGGCTGAGCTCAGGGCAAAGCTCCACAAGGTCGCCCAGCCAGGGCTGCACCAAGCACATGTCCCTGTGAAGGACACAGAGCACTCAGTTCCTGTGCTCTTTCTCTACCCCCATTCCACGTGACCATGGTGTAGTCAGAGCTGGGATTTGAACCAGGGGCAGCGTGAGCCGGGCAATCCGTGGTGCTCAATTAACTTTGTGCCCGTGTTACCACCTGACAGCCACACCAGCATGGCTCCAACTCACGGCAACCCCACGTGGGTCAGAGTAGAACCCTGCTCCACAGATTGTTCAACAGAAGGTCACCAGGCCTTTCTTCCAAGATACCTCTGGGTGGACTTGAACCTCCAGTCCTTAGGACAGCAACCCAGCATGTTAACCCTTTGCACCACTCAGGGATTCATGTCCCCCACCACACAGACATACATAGCCAGCCATCCCCACAGGTCCTGGAAGGCTGGGTGTTCAGAGTGGTACCGTCTTTTAAAGGTGAAAACTGTGGTGGCTGTGTAGTTTTCCAGGGACCCTCTGTGTGGAAAGAGGGGTCTCAGTGGTGCAGTGGTCAAGTGCTCCGAAAACTGCTAACTATAAGGTCAGCCGTTCTAACCTACCTGCTGCTGGAGGGACAAAGGTGAGGTCATCTGCTTCTGTAAAGATTTATAGCCTTGGAACTCAGGGCTGAGGGCCAGGGCTGAGGGCCGGCTGGCTGACCTCTGTCCCCCCAGGGCCTGTAGAACCCTCCCATCTCTGGTGTATTGAAAGCTTTTTAGAACTCAGACCCAGGAACAGCAGATGTTGGCTGACAGCTTCTTTCCCGAAAAAGAATTCAAAGAACAGCTATTTAGGAATTGAGTGCCCTCGGGCTAAGACTGGCCCTCTTTATTTATATTCGCAAATAAAGTCTTAGTGGCACACAGCTCTGCCCGTTTATAGCATCTCTGGAGGCTTTCATTTTGGTAGCCTTGCAGCCATCAGCCACAGGGAGGTGTGTGGTCTGCAAAGTCTGAAGTATTTTCTGCCTGGTTCCTTTACAGAGTAAGTTGCTCACCCCAGAGCAATACTATTAGCCAGTCAGGGTTATAGGCTGTAAACCCCAGATTATAACTGCTGTTGGTTGTCCTCAGGATGGTCCCAGAATCAAAGGAGCCCCTTGTAAATGCACAGAGACACAAGACGCTGTCTGCTCCTGCCTTGTCCCCACGGCCGGCTACGGACAGGATCTTGTGGCCTGCAGGTTTTCTATAGCTGATTTTCAGAAGTAGATCACCAGGCCTTTCTTCCTGGTCTTAGTGGCAAAACTGGCCCAGCATCCTAGATACACCCAAGCCTGGCTGGGCGAGGCTGTGCCCTGGGTGGGCTTCAAACCTGCATCTGCTGCAGGGGAGGCGAGAATTCTACCGCTGGACCACCACAGCCTCCTGCAGGCAAAATGGCCACTTCTGCCCCTTGGTTGCTGGGCAGCCGCAGAAAACTGCTTAGCTGCTCTCAGCCTCACTTTCTCTTCTGTAGAATGGAAGGGTGCTGCCTGGATTGTGAGGTGGCCTGGTGGCACAGTGGTTAAGCACTTTGCTCCTAATTAAAGGGTTGATGGTTCAAACCCGAACAACTGCTCCCCAGAATGAAGCCCACTCCCATCTGCTGATTGACCCAAAAGTTAGAAGACAACAACAAGCTATCCTGAGTCGCTGAGCTCTGGCCCTCATTCGGGAGCCCTCTGGGCGGCAGGACCATCTGGCAGCCACCCCCCACCCCCCCAGGTTCTATGGAATCAGACTGTCTTTTGGGGAGTGGCTGGAGGATTTGAACTGCTCACCTTTAGGTTAGCCACTGAGCTAGCTGTTTGCACCATCAGGGCTCCCTAAGCTCACACAGGTGGCATTGTGTACCAGCTTGGAAGTCTAGGGGTCTGAAAGCAGGTGTTGGAAGGGCTGTGCTCCCGCCAGTGTCTCTGGGGACAGTCATTCCAGCTCCTTCAGGCTTCTGGAGCAGCTGGTGAACCTTGCTACCCCTTGGCTGGAGGCCACGTCCCTCGGCTCTCTGCCTCTGTCCTCACCTGGCCATCTTCCCTCTGTGCCTCCGGGTCTTCACGTGGCCTTGTTATTAGGCAACCTGGCCAGGCCACCCTTCTCCAGTGTAACCTCCTAACACCTGCAAATAACCCAGCTGACCAATAAGGTCAAGTGCTGAGGTTCCAGGGGGGCTGAAGTTTGGGGGACTTTCCTCAGCCCAGCACACAGGGTCCCTCCCCCGGGCACCACTGACACGGGCCAGGTCCTTCTTGGACGGTACACCCTGTGAGCTGTGGGGCATTGGGACCACCCCTGCTCCACCCACTTGAGGCCTGCAGCACTGCCACAGTCGTGACAAGCAGAGAAGTCCCCGGACATCACCCAGTGTCCCCTGAAAGGAAATATTGTCCCCAGCCGAGAGCCACTGGGTTAGAAGACCTTCTGTGTCTCATAATCACCTGATGTCCTGGGACACAGAAGTGGGGTAGCAGACGCTGAAGGGCTCCTGGTTCACACTTTGGGAATTTGTTCTGGTGGGCAGGGAGAGTAGGGATCCAACTCAGTTTTTCTTCTTGTGTAATTAAGGCAGGTTCCCTGTGCTCTGCACTGCTGACGGGGACGCTGGGTCCTGTCTGGGGTCCGTCCCGTGCACTGTGGGTGTGGACTCCACCCACTCCGTGCCAGTACTACCATCCCCATGGCTGGAAGGAGCGCACATGCCTCCTCATATTGCAGTGACCCTTGGTGGGCAAAGCCAGTGCCCCTTTGGAGTCCCCACTGCTCTGAGGGGCTATTGTTAGGTGCTGTCTGTGCTCCTAGGACTCAGCTGCTGCATGAACCACAC
>NW_006399935.1:5205377-5211469 GCF_000299155.1 Elephantulus edwardii
TCCAGCTTCACTCCTGCCTGAGTCTCAACATTGCCCCAACCTCACCCCTGCCCGAACCTCACCCCTGTCCGAGCCTCACCCCTGCCTGAACCTTACTCCTGCCCAAACCTCACCCCTCCCCTAGGCTTGCTCACCCCTGCCCCAGCCTCATCCCTGCCCGAGCCTCACCCCCTGCTCCAGCTCACCCCTGCCTGAGTCTCAACCCTGCCCCAGCCTCACCCCTGCCCGAACCTCACTCCTGCCCGAGCCTCACCCCTGCCCAAACCTCACCCCTGCCTGAGTGTCAACCGTGCCCCAGACTCACCCCTGCCCGAACCTCACCCCTGCTCCAGCCTCACCCTTCCCCAAACCTCACCCCTGCCCCAGCCTCACGTCTGTCATGCTTGGGCCCATTGTTGCAGTCACTGTGTCCCTCCATCTCCTCGAGGGCTCTCTTCGGCCTCCCTGACCCTTCACCTTTTCCAGCACGTCGTCTCTTTCTGAGGACTGGCCCCTCCTGAGAGTTCGCCCCAAGCATGTGAGACAAAGCTTCCCGTCCTCGCCTCTGACGGTCACCTGGTCGCCCTTCCTCCACAGCGGCCTTGTTTGTTCTTTGGGCAGTCCGTGAGACCCGGCCAGCCTGCCTGACAGCTCCACCGTTCAAAGACATCCTTTTCGCTCTTCTTCCTTCTTCATCGGCCCAGGGGCTTAATTAAGCACATGGACTGTACACGCAGCTGTGGTTAAGACTCCCAGGGAGTGACTGGGTCCTGGGCAAGGGGCCCTTGTTTCCTGATCCTGGAGCGAAGGGCTGCTCTAGTCATGGCTTTGAGGGGACGCAGAGAAACCAATGACCAGAGGCCACACAGTAAGGAAGTAGCAAACCTGGAGAGAGAGAAAGAGACAGAGAGGGAGAGAACTTTCCTGTGAGCTGGTGAAAGGCTATAGAATGTTGCACAGTTTAGGTTCATACACACCGTATGTAACAGCACTCCTGCTTCCTCCCTGTGCTTCCCACTTCCGTCCATCCTTCTTTCCTGCCCTTCCCTGGCTGCTGAAGCAAGTGCCACCCTTAATCCCTCGGCGTTGATTGCCATAAGGAGTGGGCCTCTCCCTGCCGTTACCGGTCACCTTGCCTACCTCTCACGTTTGGCTGAAAGTTGAGTCTTGGGGGATTTCAGGCATAAAAGGCTGTGGTGTCGGGGACTCCACCAAGTCCCTACCTGCCCTGAGCGGCTACTCTTTTCTGTTTTGAGTTTCGTACTCTGCGTTTCTCCCACTCTATGCTGGCCCTCCCTCTGTGGCCCCTCTCAGTGCGGTTGATTGTGGTGGCTGGGCACCGTCCCTCTGGTCTCAGGGTTGCTGGTGTTGGACCTCACATGGTCCACTAGTCTTTTGGGCTAATTTGTCTCAGTGCAGCTTAGATCTCCTTCATTTTTCTTTGCTCTGGCTGTGTCCTGACAAGTTTGTGAGAGCCATTCGCTACACAGCAAAGGAGTCCACAGACAGTGCCTTTGTGGTCAGTGACCCTCAGATTTAGAGTCCCCAGGGTCTCCAAGCCTGGGATTTGAACCCAGGGCTGTCTGGCTATGGCCTCTCGGACCTCAGCCTCCCAGGCCCTGGGATTACCAGGTGCATTAGATGAACCGTTTAGGTAACTGGGTCACAGGCCCAGAAATGTGAGATAAGATCGCTTTTTTTTTTCTCTTTTATTCTTTTTGTTAATTTTATTATTTGTGTGTGTGTGTGTGTGTGTGTACCACCAAATCAGATCTGATTGGTACAGGAGGAGATTGCCCCTCCTTCTCCAGGTGAGCATCTGGTGGATTCGTACCACATACCTTTGGGATTGCAGTATGGCTTCTTGCCATCAGGCCACCAGAGCCCAAGATCGCTATTTTTATTATTCAGTCAACAGACGTCTCTAAGTGGCTGCTGCATTTCAGGCATGGCATTTGGTGCTGAGCAAAAGAGGCCATGGTGTCCCCATGCTCAGAAACCCATGCTCCAGAACTCTGCCGCCCAGTGTGGTGGCCAATGGCCCCGTGTACTTGTTCAGTACGGTGATGTGTGAGATGTCCCTGGTCAGTGTGAACTTGGCCACTCAGGAGGTGGAGGCCCAGATGCACCTGAAGGTGCCATAGAAGAAAGACCCGAGACTTCCTTCTGAAATGCAGCTCTGGGGACCTTACAGGGTGTAGGTCTACCCTGATATACAGGGCTCCCTGAACTGCTGGGATAGACACAGAGGCGGCTGGCCCTGCCGTCGGGCTCCTGAACACCCGTGTTAACTGGGACAGAGAACTCAGAGCTGCCCTGTGGGGTCAGTGGGACCTGCAACGCCTCTCCCTGGAAATAGGGCTGTAGGGGGTGCAAGCCGGGGGTAGAGAGGCTAATGCTGCTGTCCCCTAGGTCCTGGAGGACACCAAGGAGCTCATCTCATCCAAAGTGTCAGGCGCCCGTGAGATGGTGTCCAACACAGTGTCCAGTGCCAGGGACACCGTGGCCAACCGAGTGACAGAGGCAGTTGACAAGACCCGAGACACCGTGCAAAGTGGGGTGGGCAAGACCAAGTCCGTGGTGACCAGCAGCGTCCACTCTGTCATGGAGTCCCGCGTGGGTCAGATGGTCCTGAGCGGGGTTGACACAGTGCTGGGCCGGTCGGAGGAGTGGATGGACAACCACCTGCCCATGACGGATGAGGAGCTGGGTGAGTGCCCTTAGGGGTCCCTTCTTCCCACTATTTGCTTGAGGCCTCTCCCAGACACCCTATGTCATGTCCTCTGAGCCCTGTCATTGTCCACCTAGACGTGCCTCCACGCTGGTCTTCTCCCAACACAGTCTGTTCTCTTAGTGGAAGCCAGAGGGCAACCAGGAGCACTGAGTGAGGCCCCTCTCAGGAGGCTGTTTGCTCCAGCAAAGATTTACAACCTCAGAAAGTTGATGGAGGGTCACCTTGACTCCAAACCAATTTGACAGCTTTGGCGTTAGTTAGCCTATAGGGAGGGGAGGAAAGGCCCTTTTGTATCTCAACACTGTCATTAAAGCATGAAAGCAGCCACAGGCCAGAATAGGCAGTGGATGTGACTATGTGCCAATAAAACTTTATTCATAAAAAAAAAAAGGCAGTGTTCTCATGGAATCCAGACTTTCTGGAACCAGAGAGGCTGAACGAACCCTTGAAACAATTGCCCTGCGATAACCCTAACCAAAAATATATGCTGAAATCTTAAAACTGTCTGTAAATCTTAAAACTGTCTTTAAAGACTGTCTGTCTTGAGCATTGTGCTTTTTTAAGAACTGAGAGGATCCAGTTGGCTGCAGAAACGTGAATCGTTAGACAGGAACTCAGAGGTTTATGTTCATGGGGGAGGAACAGCTCAGCAAAGGAGGATGAGATGGTGCACAGCTCGAAGCTGGTCTGTCAGCAGGGTCACAGAACGTAGGTGGAGAAACTTGGATTGGTACATGGTATTGCTCTGTATTTTCTCAACACTAAAAAAAATGTAAAGAAATTCTTTAAAACAAAGCCATAAAAACAAAACAAAACCAAAAAACACAAAGCCATAAGGGAGCTCTGGTGGCCTAGTGGCAAGAAGCTGCACTGCAATTACAGAGGTACGCGGTTCAAATCCACCAGAGGCTCTGCTGGAGAAGGAAGGGCAATCTCCTTCTGTACCAGTCAGATCTGATTTGATGGTACACACACAGAAAATAATAAAATAAAACAAACAAAAACAAAACCAAAGCCATAGAGCCAGAAAAGTTAACAGCACTACATTTGAACCAGATGAGGTCACTGAAGGGAGCGCTGGTGGTTTAGTGGTAAGGAGTTGAGCTGCCAACCCAAAGGCAGACAGTTCGAATCCACTGGCTGCTCTGAGGGAGAAAGGCGGACAGTCTTCTCCCTTATGGATGGACAGCCTCTGAAAACCCACCAGAGGGTCAGCTAAGAGTAAGTTCTGACTCAACAACACCTAATAACAACAACAGGTTACTGACTAGTTGAAACTCACAACTATTATGCGTTTTCTGGGAGGAGTTTATTTTTATAATAGGGTGAAATGATCAGTATAGGCAATTTTTCAGTTTGCCTGTTCAGTTCTAAGGAGCCACAGTGGTGCTGTAGCCTAAGTATTGGTTTTCTAACTGTAAGGTCAGCAGTTCAAACCCACCAGTTGAGAGACAGATGGACGGTCTCCCCCGTAAGGATTTGCAGTCTTGGAAACCCTTTAGGGTTCCTGCTCTGTCCTGTAGGGTTTCTGGAATTTGGAATGGCCTCGAGGCTGCGGGGTTAGGCCCTGTCTGGTCGCAATAATTCTGCCTTTTCATGAGCAGTATTTCAGGTTTTTCCTGATATTATCACACACTTAATGGACCAAACCCAGTCCCAGCCCAAGGCTGTAAATTCTAGAGGTTTAAAGAGTTAAAGATAAGACTGTCTGTCTCCTGAGATGGGCCAGGTGGTGGGCTAACCAAAAGGTCAGCCACCCCCACCTAAACTCCACCACCAGCGCTCCTCAGAGACGACAGTGTTGTGGAAGCCTCTTGTCTGCGCTGCGAAACCAGACTTGGGTGGCTGCCTTCGTTGTGATATTAGCTTTATTGCACTGTTTTGTTTTTTTTAATTTTTATTTTTTATTATTTTTGTGTGTGTGTACCATCAAATCAGATCTGACTGGTACAGGAGGAGATTTTCCCTCCTTCCCCGGCAGAGCATCTGGTGGATTTGAACCGTGCGCCTCTGGAATTGTAGTTGCAGCTCCTTACCACTAGGCCACCAGAGCTCCCCCTATTGCACTGTTTTAACACTAAAATCTACAATCTCCCCAAATCTGCTATGTTGTGTTAAGGGACATAAAGTTGAATTGGAATGCCGGCTGGCCGCTTCCTGGCTGTGTGACCTTGGGCAGCTTGCTTAACCTCTCTGAGCCGGTTTCCTTACCTGGAAGGTAGTCTAGCGGTGCTCCCTCATAGGAGCATTAGGATTTACCCAGGATGCATGTGGAGCACCTGGACTATTGAGGAAGGTTGGCCACTATTCATTGTAACACCAGTGTCCCTTGCACTTTAGTTATTTTTGTTGTGTACTGTGCTGTCAGAACCGACCCTCCAGCAGCTTTTCTGAGGCAGTAAATCGCACGGGAAGAATTTGTCCATCCCTCTCCCATGGAGCGACTGGTGGATTTGAACTGCATGCCTTTTGGTTGGCAGTGCAACTCCCTACCACTAAGCTACCAGAGCTCCACTTTGCACACAGGGACCTCTTAGCCCTCTGTGGCTTCATTCTCATCACTGTTGGTCTGTGGATGGGAAAAACCAAGACCCAAGGCTTTCTAGCTTATGAGCAGTGATTTCTTTCTTTTTTTAAATTTTATTTTATTAATTTTAATGAACACTTACAGAGATTTTGGATTATCATTCATTCAGTGTTGCACTTTTCTCCCTGCCCAGCCCTGCCCCCGCCCCTCCCAGTTCACTCCTCTCTTTGAAAAGCAAAAGAAAAATTCCTTCTGAGCAGCGATTTCTATTGTTAGGGGACCTAATAGCGACCTCATGTGAAGAGGGGACCTGCCCTGTAGGATTTTTAGGCTGGAACCCATGTGAGACCTAATTTCCAGGCCTTTCTTCTGAGGGGCCACAGACTGAGTTGGAACCACCAATCTTTCAGTTAGCCATCCGTGAGCACTTGCAGTTAGCCGTTTGCACCACGAGGTCTGCTTGTGAGCCCCTAGGCCCAGGGTGTGCACCTGGCGGTGGGATGCCAGAGCTGCCCTGACTGCGTGTGAATGTGATGGGTTCTCTCCTCTGCCCCTGCAGCCGGCATCGCCACATCGGTGGAGGGCGCGGACGTGGCCTCGGTGCAGCAGCAGCGCCAGGAGCAGACCTACTTCGTGCGCCTGGGCTCACTCTCGGCGCGGCTGCGCCAGCACGCCTACCAGCACTCACTGGGCAAGCTTCAGAAGACCAGGCAGAGGGCCCACGAGGCACTGCAGCAACTGTTGCAGGCGCTGAGCCTGGTGAGCCACTGCCGGGCTGTGGGGAGGGCTGTGGGTCCGTGCTCACTGCGAGAAAACAGCCCCAGAACCTACAGCTTAAAATGGCATCCACGT
>NW_006399935.1:5211569-5230180 GCF_000299155.1 Elephantulus edwardii
GGCCAGCAGGAGCCTGGGCACCTGGGAAGTCTCCTCTGGACAGGCTAGCTGAGGCTCCTTCCCGAGGTGACTGCGGCTTGAGGGCCCCAGGTCAGCAAGGGTGGACACGCCACAGTATCCCATCTGCTTGTGTCCAGCTGGCCAGTGCAAGGTACCCAGCCAAGTCCAGCTTCTAGGCTGGACATGTTGGCTTGGTGGCAGGAGCTGCAGGTTCTTGGTGACCATCTTCTTTGCCCTGGTGATGTGGTATCTTAAGTGTCGAGTTGCTAACGTAAAGGTCAGTGGTTTGAATCCACCAGCCCCTCCGTGGGAGGACGCTGGGCTGTCCCTCCCTTAATGGTGTACAGCCTTGTACACCAGTTAGGGGTCGCCGTAAGGAGGGGCCTCCCTCTGTGGCAGTGATTTTGTGGCCTGGTTTGGTTCTTTGCCACAACCACACAGGCACAAGTAGTGGTTACACTGAAGCGCACAGAACCCACTGTGGAAAACCCAAGGGTCCCTGGTGGCATGGTGGTGAAGCGCCTCTCTGCTAACCAAAAGGTCAGCAGTTCGAGTCTACTTAGTGGCTCTGTGGAAGAAAAGACCTAGTGATCTGCTTTCTATAGATCTTAAAAGCCCTAAACCCACTGCCACCGAGTCAATCCCAATTGGTAGCAACCTTGTCAGAGACAGAAGTGCCCCCCAGGGTTCCCAAGGTTGGGGATCTTCATGGAAGCAGACTGCCTGCCTCACCACCCTCCCACGGAGCAACTGGCAGGTTCGAACCGCTGACCTTTCTGAGAAACTGTGAGGCACTGCTGCTCTCCCCCTGGGGGTGTCGCTTTGAGTCAGAATTGGCATAATCGCTCCCAGCAGCCTATGGAAAACCTATTTGGAAACAGCAGTGGCCATGCCGCCCCCCTTTCTAGGGCCTCTCACTAACCAAACCAGTCCCAACCCCTTGGCATCAGGCCGCTTCCAACTCAGCCTTGCATCCAGAGAGCAGCCGTGCTCCACAGGGTTTTCTCGGCTGTGATCTTTACAGAAGCAGGGTGCCAGGCCTTTCTTTCTCTGCACCCCTGGGTGACTTTGAAATGACCACCTTTGAGGTCAGCACTCACACTCAAAGCATTTGTACCACACGGAGACCTTGGGCCTCCCACCTCTCCTCTCCGGGGCCTGTGGGGTTCCTGCTGGCCTTAGTGGGGTGCTGGTGGGAACCTCCCTTGCTGCTTTCTCCTGCTGCAGATGGAAACGGTCAAGCAGGGTGTGGATCAGAAGCTGGTGGAGGGGCAGGAGAAGCTGCACCAAATGTGGCTCAGCTGGAAGCAGAAGCAGATCAAGGAGAGCGAGGAGAACCCGGCCAAGCCAGAGGTACCCGGGGCACTCTCCAGGCCCCTGCTCGCTGGGCCCCTCTGCCTGGAGCACTCTCCCTAGATTCACTTCCTGCTAACTGCCTTAGGCTGCTCTAACATCTCCTCCAGGAAGCCCGTCTTTTTTTTTCTTTTCTTTTTGGGATATGACCTTTATTGAGCTTATCCACCAGAGTGGAAATAATGTCTGTACAAAACCAAATGTTTGTTACTATAACTTCTGCATCACAGTTAACATCCAAACCGTTTTTTAAAAACAGTTAATCAAAACCCACTACTTCAGAATCAATAGCGTCTTTGAAGCTACAGTAACACTTAAATACAGTTAAGACTCGAATGCAGAAATTTGGTTGGTTGGAAAGCTAATTAAACTCCCAACTTGTTCAAATAGAATTACAAAAAGGCAAAATTGTGTTTTTCACAGAGATACAGTCCACTGGAATCACCAACACTGGAGAGCTGTTAGAGTATTTTCGAGTCCTGAGATAGTAAGGAATCCAGGCATCCTTTAGACAGTCTTCTGTTGTCCTTTCTTCCCAATCAGAGATTTGTGGATATGTGGAATGACACCACCACCAGCAATTGTAGCCTTGATAAGAGAGTCCAATTCTTCATCTCCTCGAATAGCAAGTAAAAATATGGAACGCATCACGAATTTGCATGTCATCCTTGCACAGGGGCCATGCTAATCTTCTCTGTATCGTTCCAATTTTAGTATATGTGCTGCCGAAGCGAGCACAGGAAGCCCGTCTTGATTTCCACTCTTTGCAGGTATTGCTCTGATCCCTGGGATGCGTGTCAGTCCATCTAATTGAGAGTCTTCCTCTCTTTCTTTGACCTTCCAACTTTCCCAGCATGATACCATTTACCAAAGACTAGCCTGTCCTGACAACGCGTCCACAGCATGTGAGGCAGAGTTTCACCATCCTTGCCTGTAAGGGGTGCCTTGGTTAAACTTCCTCCGAGACAGACCTGTTTGTTCTTTTGGCATCCCAGGGATATTCAGTCCTCTTTGCCAACGCCACAATTCAAAGGCATTGATTCTTCTTCTGTCATCCTTATTCATTGTCTAACTTCCAGATGCAAAGGAAGCAACTGAAGAAAGCGTGGCTTGGGTCAGACACACCTTAGTCTTTAAAGTGACATCTTTATTATCTTTTTAAGGGTCCTTACCATCAGATTTTACCAGTGCAACACATCTTTTAATTTTTTATTTCATTTTCTTTTTTAAAATCACATCAGTAAGTGAAAGGGATCCTACACAGCAGATTTCCATTTTTTCCTTCTGTGGAGCACCTGAGGGGTTTGACCCACACATCTTTGTGTTGGCATGGCAGCTCCTCACCACAAAGCCACCAGAGCCCCCATCTTTTCAATTCCTTTTTTTTTAACCAGACAGACACCTTTATTTCCCCCGATTACGCCATGAATTCATAGGCATTAGGTTCCAGCAGCTCGGGCTCCCGTTCGTTCTCACAAAGTGTACCTCCCTGCGGGGAGCGCGCTAGCATTTCAGCTGCACCCAAGCACCTTTCTCCTTGGCTTCCTTCTTTTTCTGATCATTTTCCTTCACTCATTTCATGAAGTGGTCTCTTAGAGTTCTTAATATATTCAACGCACACGTTAATTCCCTTGGCAAGAATTTTTTTAAAAATTTTTGTATTTTTTTTATTTTGTGTGAGTGTACCATCAAATCAGATCTGACTGGTACAGGAGGAGATTGTCCCTCCTTCCCCGGCAGAGCATCTGGTGGATTTGAACCATGCGCCTCTGGGATTGTAGTTGCAGCTCCTTACCACTAGGCCACCAGAGCTCCCCTTCTTGGCAAGAATTTGACCCTTAACTTATTCGTTCACAATGATGCCAACAGCATGCTGGGTAACATTGTAGACTCTTCCGGTTCTGCATGGTAACATTTGTGAGGCATTCCTTTCTGAACAGGGTCTATTCCCTCCATGTCTACAATATCTCCTTTCTTGCAGACTCGTATATAAGTGGCCTAAGGAACAACTCCATGTTTCCTGAAAGGCCGAGAGGACATACAGCGGGTGCCCCTCCACTCTCCCGTTGTGTTTGTCCTTTTGGCTTATCGCTGCAAGACCCATCTTTTCAATTCTTGACGGCTACAACCATGATCATTCAAAAACGGCCAGAAGAATACATGGATAGGGAACTGCCAGAAGTTCAAGCAGGATTTAGAAGAGGCCTTGGCACCAGGGATATCATAGCTAAGGTCAGATGGATCCTGGCTGAAAGTAAGGAATACCAGAAGAATGTCTATTTGTGCTTTATTGACTACGCAAAGGCATTTGACTGTGTGGATTGTGACAAGTTGTGTCTGACATTGAAAAGAATGGGAATCCCACAGCACTTGATTGTGCTCATGAGGAACCTATACCTGGAGCAGGAGGCTGTCGTGCAAATAGAGCAGGGAAGCACATCATTTAAAACAGAGAAGGGCTGTATTCTCTCTCTCTACCTATTCTATCTGTATACGGAGTAAATTATCTGAGAAGCTGGACTCTATGAAGAGGAATGTGGCTCAGGATTGGAGGGAGACTTATCAATAACCTGCATTGTCCAGATGACACAACCTTGCTTGCTGAAAGTGAGGAGAACTTGAAGCACTTGTTGCAGAAGATCAAGGAATGCAGCCTTCTGTGTTGCTTGCATCTCAATATCAAGAAAACAGATTCTGTGTGTGTGTGTGTGTGTGTGTGTGTGTGTGTGTGTACCGTCAAATCAGATCTGACAGGTACAGGAGGAGATTGTCCCTCCTTCTCCAGCAGAGCATCTGGTGGATTTAAACCATGAGCCTCTGGGATTGTAGTTGCAGTTCCTTGCCACTAGGCCACCAGAGCTCCCCAAGAAAACACATTCTTACCACTGGACTGATAGGCAACATCATGATGGATGGAAAGGAGATGAAAACGGTCAACAGCTTCATCTTGCTCGGATCCACAATTAACACCCGTGGTACCAGCAGTCAGGAAATAAGGAGATGCATTGCACTGGGAAAATCTACCATTAGGGACCTCTCCAAATTACTAAGGAGTAATGATGTCAGTTTGAGGACTGAGGTGCATCTGATTCAGACCATAGTCTTTCCAATTACTTACTATGCATCTGAAAGCTGGGCAGTGAAGAAGGATGACGGAGAAGAATTGATGCCTTTGAGCTGTGGTGTTGGAGAAGAGCACTGAATACCCTATGGATGACCAAGAGAATGGACACCTACATGGTGCTGACTGGGGAGCCAAGTAAAGTGAAGTAATTGGCAACTTTCCACAAGTGGTTATGCATATTGCAGGTTGTTGATGAATCTCCCTCTGACCTTCATGCCTCATCTTTGTACAGTGCAGTTTCTCATATTTTGGGCTCAGCTTCAGGCAGAGTAATGGTGGTGAAAGGGCACAGCCCTGACACGGGCCTTCCTTGGTTTTAAATCAAGCAGTATCCTTTCTTTTGTTTTTCTTAAATTATTTTTTATTTTATTATTTTGTGTGTGTGTGTGTGCTGTCAAATCAGATCTGACTGGCACAGGAGGAGTTTGCCCCTCCTTCTCCAAGGGAGCCTCTGGTGGATTCAAACTTCTTTGCCTTCAGGTTTGCTGTGCAGCTTCTTGCCTACTAGGTCACCAGAGCTCCCTTCCTTGGTTCTGTTTAAATGATCTATGAGCACAACTAAGTTTTCTGGGATTCCCATTCTTCTCAGTGTTTTCCATACTGTATTCTGATCCATACAGTCAAATGCCTTTGCGTAGTCAAATAGAACACAAGAAACAATTTTCGCATCATGGCTAACACCAAAAATTATATCCCCATGGATTCTTCTGAATCCAGCTTGAATTCCTGGCATTTCCCTGCCGATGTGCTGTTCTGGCCATTTTTTTTTTACTAATTTTCAGTAAGATTTCATTGGCATGTGGTATTAATGGCATTGCTTGGTGATTTCCATGTTCTGTTGGATTATCTTTTTGGGAAATGGGAACAGCTATGGATTTCTCCCAGCCAGGTGGCCAGGTCTTCTAAATATTTTGGCGTAGATTAGTGAGCACATCTGGTGCTGCATCTGTTTGTCAAAAGCCTTCAATTCTTAATCTGCAGATTTCTGGAGCTTTCTTTTTCCCCCAGTACCTTTAGGACGGTTTAGAATTCTTCCTTCAGTACCTCTAGGTTTTGATTGTATGTCAGCATCATCCAGTTCTTTTTGGTGCACTGACTGTGTATTCCTGCCACCTTTTTAAAAAAATTGTGTTTTATACAATCATTCTCATGCATTATGTTTTATAAAATCAATCGCCGTTGGACTTGCCCATCATTACCCTCTCTTTTCAGGTCCCTGCTGCACCATTCTCATTTTCTTCACCGCCTCTCTCCACCCACTAAGCTGTGGAACCCTTCACTCCCACCCCTTCCCCCATTGGGTCCCAAACATGTTTTACTAGTTATCCTTGTTTTTTTACAAAAGTGCTGTTTTGCAGTATTTGTCCTTAGGAGGCTGAGTTAGTTCACTCAGCATAATGCTTTCCAGTCTCTCCCAAGTTATGTAGTATTTTTTTTAAATTGTTGCTCATGTCCTTCCACTTTCTTTTGATGCTTCTCTGTCGTTGAGATTTTACTCGTAAAATCTTTCAGCATCGTGGCCAGAGGCTTGAATCCAGTCTTCAGTTCTTCCGGCTCGAGGAATGCCAAGCTTACTCCTTTTTGGGCTTCTAACTCCAAATCTGTGCTTATTTTGTTGTAATACTTTAGTTTGTCTTCTAAAGTAGGAGCCTTGTCTAAACTGAATTTTATGGTAGGCGGATTGTATCTCAATGTTCAAAAGATTAACTGAATCGATACTGTGTAGCACCTCGTCAGGGCTGTATGTTATCCTTGAGAACCAGTGGTGTTAGAACTAAATCATAGGTGAGCCTCCCGCGGGTTTTCAGAGGCAGTGAATTGCAAGGGAGGAGCAGCGGGTGGATTTGAATTGCCTACGTTTGGCATTGCAGCACAGCTTCTTACCACTAGGGCTACATAGGTGATATTTTAAAAGGAATTGCAGGATCTTTATAAATCTGAAACTGTTCAGCGTGCAGACTTGGGCAGCCCCATACCGTCTGACATGCTCCTTCTTCCTGAACACAGCTGGGATGGGAGAATTTTTCAGAACACAAAGCAGGTTTGAACTAGCCTGTGTCAGTACCTCCCTGCTGCCCACAGTTTCAAGTCCAAAGCCTTGAGCTCTGGGCAAAGTCCTGCCTCAAAGCCCCTCTTATCTCTCTTCCGGGTAACTTTCTAGCGCGCGCGCGTGTGTGTGTGTGTGTGTGTGTGTGTGTGTGTGTACCGTCAAATCAGATCTGACTGGTACAGGAGGAGATAGTCCCTCCTTTTCCTGGCAGAGCATCTGGTGGATTCGAACTGTGCTTCTGGGATTGTAGTTGCAGCTCCTTGCCACTAGGCCACCAGAGCTCCCCCCAGGGAACTTTCAAGGACCTGATCTAAACTGGCTTCTAGCCCACAGTTTACTTGGTTCTTCCTCCTGGAAGGTTCTTCCTGCCCTCCTCCTCCTCCTCTGGATTCTCGTTCCTTCTCTTCTGGTTTCCCTTCCCCCTCCTTTCCTCTCTGATCTTCCTGCCTTCTTAAAGAACAGCTTTATTGAGACATAATTTAAATACCAATTAATCTCCTTAAAGTGTCCAGACACTGGTTTGTAATATGTTCATGGGATTATGTCACCAACACTACAACGTTCAACATTTGTACCATCCTAAGAAGAAGGGACAACACAGGAGAGAGGAAGAGCCCCGATGAGATGGAGTGATACAGTGACTGGGGCAGTGGGGGTTGTGTGTCGGAGTCAGTGAGATGGGCTCAGGACAGGGCCGGCTTCAGAGCTGCTGTACAGAGGGTCACTATGGGTCGCAGCAACAAGAAATCCCTACACCTGGTTACACTTAGAGTGTAAGTGTGGAGCGTATTGAGCTGTGGACCCGAAGGTCGTTGGTTCAGACCCACCAGCTACGTCACAGTGCAAAGATGGACAGTTTCTCTCCTGAAGACTTACAGCCTCGGAAGCCAATGGCGGTCAGTGGAGGGTCGCTCTGATTGGACCTGACTCAGAGGTGGGACATGTGGTTTTACTTTACTATGACAGTGGCCACTCCTCCTGTTTTACTATTTCAGTGACATTAGAGCAGTATTTTACTGTGACAGCGGCCACTTCTCCCTCGGCCATGCCTCTGCTTTGGTCTTGGTGCTGTAGAATCGATTCGACCCCACGTGAGAGTGGACCTGCCCCAGAAGGGTTTCCTAGGCTGTAATCAGATCTCCGGGTCTCTCTCCTGTCAAGCCCTGGGTGGATTTGAACTGGCGACCTTTGGTTTAGTGGACACATGCTTAAAGCATTGTTTTGCCTGTTCTTTGCATTTGCCCTCTCTTGACAAATCGTCTAAGTGGGTCAGGCAGTGTCTGCCCCACTGGGTCAGCCTTCTGGCGCTCAGCACCATCTTGTCAAGGTTTCAAGGTTTGTCCTGTGATCAGGATTCCTTATCTCTTCATGGCTGAGCGGCGTCCTATAAGAAGGAGCCATGGTACCAGGTGCCGGGTGCTGGGTCTCGAGCTGGGGCCTTGTTTTTGTTTTGTTTTAATTAATTTTAATGAAAGTTTACAGAGACTTAGGGTTTTCAGTCATCCACTGTTGCACTTTTCTCCCTGCGCACCCCACAATTCACTCTTCTTTTTGAAAAGAAAAAGAAAAACTCTTTCATTGTTATGCAGTCCCTCCCCCCCAAGTTCTCTCCACTATGCAGCCTTCACTCTGGACTTCTGTAATGTCAAGAATACCCCTTCATATGTCCCTTTTAAACAGTTCATCTGTTTCAATGCAATATGCATCATTCCTCCCCTCCTTTTCTGTCTTCCCACAACCCCGATGCCAGTCCCATTTTACAACAGTGGCCCCATGCAGTATTTGTCCTTTAGTGACTGAGATATGAGGCCTTGTATGCCGCGCTGCTGGCTGAAGGTCAGGCGCTGATGCCCATGTCCTGCCCCTGGAGAAGGATAAGCAGCTTCCTGCTGTAACAGTCACAGCCTGGGAGGCCGGGTGGACGTCCTGTGAGTCAGAACCCACCCAGACCCAGACCAAAGGGCTCACTCTTCTCCCTAAGTTTGGGGGTTTTTTAAATTTATTCATTAGTTGAGTTTACAAACCATACTGGTTTTTCATTCACACACATTTCACCTTATAACTCCAATTCCAATTCCATTTATTTTCCAACACATTTTATGATGTAAATTGCTATTGATGAATGTAGTTAATTATCACGATGTCCAGGAGCTGGCAGGCAGTTTGGATCCCTGGCCGCTCCGGAAGTTAGACGCACAATCTCCTCCCGTGTGACTTGCGGCCCCTGAAAACCCGCTGGCCGGTCAGCTGAGTCAGTTCCGACCTGATGGCAGTGAGACTTTCTGAAGGTTTTTCTCGTATCAATCCCCAATTGCGTATTGCCTTTCCTTTCACTCAGATTATTAATTTTTTGCATAGGTTTGTGGCTTTTTTTTTTACTATCATTTTATTTGAGTGAAGATTTATTGACACAGCGTGTTGGTTTTTCACACAACCGTTCACAAACTTTTTGTTTTCTAACCTTGGTTGATTTATTTCTTTTTGGTTTACTGTCCTGTTGTACATATCAGGCTCATAGTTGGTGAGCAGGAACCAGACAAGGATGCCCTCTGTCACCACTCCTGTGTCGTCAGGGAAGTCCTAGCCAGAGCAGTAGGGCAAGAAAAGGAAATAAAGGTCTCCTGGTTGGCACAGGGAGAGGAGAACTATTTCTACATCCAGATGATATGATCCTGTATGTGTTTGTTGTTGTTCGGTGCTGTTGAGTATGACTCATAGGGACCCTAAGAATGACAGGTCTGACCTGTGTCCTGTCCTGTGTCGTCCTCATCATCTCTGACACACTTGAGCCCACTGCTGCAGTCATTGTGTCAATCCATCTGGTTGGGGGGTCTTCCTCTGACTCTCCACCTTTCCAAGCATGAGGTTCCTCTCCAAGGAATAGCCTCTCCTAACAATACACCCAAAATATGTGAGATGAAGCTTTATCATCTTGACCTCCAAGGAGCACTCTGGCTGCACCTTCTCCGAGACATAGCCGTTTGTTCTTTTGGCATTCCGAGGCATATTTAGGACTCATCTCCAACACTACGGCTCAAAGACGTCAATTCTTTTTCTGCTGTCCTTATTCACTGCCCAGCTCTCAGGCCTAGCATCTCAGTACACCTGTGATCCTACGTCTAGAAAGTCCCAGAGATTCAGCAAGAAAGCAGTTGGATTTGATTGGCCAGTTCAGGGAGTTGGTGCCCATAGGGAATTGTCCTGCTAACTCAAAGGCCTTCCCTCTCTGGCCACTTACGTCCGCCAGAGGCTGCGAGGGAGAAAGATGGGCAGTCTCCTGTCGTGTGACTTCTCACCTCAGAGAGCCCAGTGAGGGGTCAGCTATGAGTGAGAATCCGGCAAAGTGTACGGGTACAAGAGGAACATATACGCCTCCTGTTACCTGTCTGTGTACGTGTGCATATGTGTAGGAGAAAGGTGGATAATCTCCCATACGATTTGGTGCTGTGCACAGTGGAGTCAGAACTAGTGCGTAGCTGACCCTCCCACGGTCTTCAGAGGCACTGTAATCGCGTGGGAGGGGACTGCCCATCTTTCTCCTGTGGAGCAGCTGGTGGTTTGAACCGTGTACCTTTGGGTTGGCAGCGCAGCTCCTTACCAGTAGGGCTCCCTTAGGCTCACAGTCTCTGAAAACCTGCTGGAGGGTCGGTTCTGACCGGACAGCTCATAACAGCATGTGTACGTTTGTACGCACTGCTCCTCACTCTTCTGCTCCTGGGCTGTTTCTACCTCTTGGCAGTAGTGACTAGTGCTGCAGGGAGCATGGGGCACCACAATCAGCGCAGGGCACCAGGCTGCAGTGAGCACGGGGCAGTGAGCGTGGGGCACCCAGTCAGCGCAGGGCACCAGGCTGCAGTGAGCACGGGGCAGTAAGTGTGGGGCACCCGGTCAGCGCAGGGCACCAGGCTGCAGTGAGCACGGGGCAGTGAGCGTGGGGCACCACAGTCAGCGCAGGGCACCAGGCTGCAGTGAGCACGGGGCAGTGAGCGTGGGGCACCACAGTCAGCACAGGGCACCAGGCTGCAGTGAGCACGGGGCAGTGAGCATGGGGCACTTCAGTGAGCACGCGGCAGTGAGCTCGGGGCACCAGCGCCGCATCCTTGCTTTTGAGTCTTTGGTTTGTGGGAGGAGCAGAAAGCCTGGGTCACATGGTCATTCTGAGCTTAACTGTCTGATGAACCCCAAGTCACCTCACAGTCACCTCACCCTCACAGCCTTCTGTCAGCAGATGAAGCGACTACTTGTGGGACCAAGCCCGTGGTGGGCAGCTCTGCCCGCAGTCAGCTTGCCCTGCCAGGGGTCAGCCCCCGCACCCCCACCACCTCTCCTCCCCGGGCACCCTGGCCCCTGACTGTCCCCTCCCTCCGTCCCCAGCAGGTGGAGTCCCAGGTGCTCACCATGTTCCGGGACACGACGCAGCAGCTGCAGGCCACCTGTGCCTCGCTGGCCTCCAGCCTGCAGGGCCTGCCCAGCAACATTAGGGACAAGGCCCAGCAGGCCCGCCAGCAGGTGGAGGGCCTGCAGGCCACCTTCTCCGACATCCACTCCTTCCAGGACCTGTCCGGGGCCATCATGACCCAGAGCCGTGAGCGCCTCACCAAGGCCCGCGAGGCCCTGGACGAGATGGTGGAGCACGTGGCCCAGAACGCACCCGTCAACTGGCTGGTCGGGCCCTTCTCCCCCGGACTCACCGAGAAAGCCCCAGAAGACCAGAAGTAGGGAAGAGGGGGTCCTGGGGAGCTCAGCCTTTCCTGGGAAGGGGTCCAGCAGCCACCCTCCCTTCCACCTCCAGCAGCTCCTAGAGATCTAACTCTTCTAACAGTGGGAGGCTGGGCCTGACGGGGCCCTCCTCTCCCCTCCTCAGCTCAGGGCCCTCCTCTCCCCTCCCTTAGCTCGGGGCCCTCCTCCCAGTTTTGTCCTATAAAAGTCCAGGCTGTCTTTCACTGGTTCTCTTTCAGTGTGAGTCCTGGGTACCAGCCTGGGGCCTCCCACGTGAGAAGTGGGCTTTCAAGGACGTGGGGGGACAGTAACGCTGACGAGACATGTAGGGGTGAAGGAGGCGGGTGCCAGCCTGGCCAGCCGGTTCTGGCGCCTTGATGTTTCTTCCAGCTTTGCCTTAATAAATTCACTGCCGCTCAGTGCACGTGTGTGACTGTAGATCTCTGTGTGCCTCACTTAGACGTGGACTTCCCTCTGAGTCCGCTACACCAGCACCCCCCAAACTGGGTGGCTTCAAATGCAGACTTTCAGTCTCCCCAAGTGCCGGGGGGACTCCCTGGTGCTGCCATCAAGCGCTCGATGACTGACCGAAGAGTTGGTGGTTCCAGCCCACCCAGTGGTGCCTCAGAAGAAAGGCCTGGTGATCAACTTCCCCCAAATCAGCCCTTGATAGATACTGTGTGTCAGTGTGGCCTTAGTTCTCAGTATAATGTTTCCACACTCAAACTCTTAAGTGGAAATAGACTCACGCTGACCCCTCAGCGGGTCCTCGGTGGCTATAAATCACATGGGAAATAGCATATCTTTCCACGCTGGACAGCTTCTGGGTTCCATACTGCCTGCCTTTGGGTTGGCAGTGCGACTCCTTACCACCACGCCACCAGAGCTGCTCAGTGTTGGTGAAGAATGTTGACTCCGATGAACCGCCGTCTTCGTTGTCTGACGCTGCTATAGCAGAGTTACCACGACGGAAGGTTTTACCAAGCACGTTTATTCTCTTACAGTTCAGGAGACTAGAAATCCAGGTTCAGGGCTCCAGCTCCTGGGGAAGCAGCTCTTTCTGTGTCGGCCGTGAGGGAAGTCCTTGTCTGTGTCAGAATCTGCAGGGCCAGCGTCCCCTGGTGGCCTGATGTGGAAGGTCGTGCACTGCCAACCCAAGGGCAGGCGGTTCAAAACTACCAGCTGCTCCGAGAAAGAAAGATGGGAAATCTTTAACTGATTTACAGCCTCTGAAAACCCCCTGGAGGGCCAACTGTGAGCTAATTGTAATGCCACGGACATAATGGTGGCAAGACATTCATGGAGCAGGGCCTGGCCCAAAAGACACTCTGGGTGAAACGAAGGGTCCCCCTTCTTAGCTCACTTTCCAGGGGGTAAGAGGTATTACAGGCTACACGTAGAAGCACCTTGCCTCACAGTCTTTAAGGGCACAGATGGGATTGGGGAGTGTGGTATTCCACCCTCAAGCCTCTTACAGCCATGTGGTTTAACAGATCATGGGGGAGCAACACATGGCTTCCAGATTCTATCATTCTGTACCTGTATTTGCAGAGACACCATTCAATCCATGGCAACGGCCAAGAGAACAGACAGATCTGTCTTGGAGGGAGTGAAGCTGGAGAAGAGAGGATGGTACACCTGGTCTCACAGGCATGTGAAGCCTGGAGGACATCGTGCTGGGAAAAAGAGGGTCAGTGACGGAGAGGAAGACCCTCGGTGAGACGCATGGGCCGTGTCTGCAGCAGTGGCCGCACACACAGCGGAGTGAGGGCATGAAGCAGGGTCTTGTTCTATTGCATACAGCATCTCTGTGAATGAATGGAAACCCTACGTCTCTGTAAATTGTCATTAATAATAATAATAAATGGATGGACATAGCCCAAAGGACCATGAGAACGTCAATATGCATGACTCTGAGACCAGAAGAAACTGATGGTGCCCAGCTCCCGTGCTGACCGCCCTGAGACCAGAAGAACTAGATGGTGCCCGGTGCTCCTGCTGACCACTCTGAAAGAGACTACAGCAGAAGATCTTGATAAAGTGGGTGAAAATATGGAACAAAACTCAAAAACATAAACTAGCTAGGCTCACTGGCCCCATTGAGACTGTTGGAACCCAGATACCCTTCAAACAAAACTCACCTCCCCAAGACTCAGCTTTCAGCCAGTGTTGTGTGTTAGCTGTCATCAAGTCAAGCACGACTCAGCGACCCTATGAACAACCGTTCTGAACTCTGTCCTAACCTGTACCACATCCTCACACATCCAGACACACTTAAGCCCGTTGCTGCAGTCATTGTGTCAGTCCACCTGGTCGAGGGGAATCCTCTCCTTTGCCGACCCTCCACCTATCCAAGCCTGATGTCCCTCTCCAAGGAATAGTCCTTCCTCGCAACATGCCCAAAGTATGTGAAATGAAGCTTCACCATCCTTGCCTCCAAGGAGCGCTCTGGCTACACCTTCCTCAAGACATAGTTCTCTTGGCCATCCATGAGATGTTCAGTGCACTTCTCCAATACCACAGCTCAAAGGCATCAGTTCTTCTTCTGTCATCCTTATTCATTGTCAAACAATAGAATAAACTGTTATTATAACAGTGGATCAGTAACACTAGGGAGTCACTCATTCCTTAAAATAATAAACCAAATAAGGTCAAAAGAGCAACATTTGCCCGAAGACAAAGTCCAGAAATCAGGAAGGAATAAGACTGAGGGGTTAATGGAAATGAGAATCACAGGGAGGAAGTGGGAAAGGGGATTATATCACCAGGACGGCATCAATGCTGTAAACCAAACCATGAGTGGGTGAAGAGAAAACCAACTTGTAAACTTTCACTCGAGTCACAACAAAAAAAGAACAAATCTAGAAAGAGAGAAACAATAGGAGAGAGCCTTGAATCCACGACCTCAAAAGCTAAGAAAACGAGTCCCCTGAACTCTCCAGTGTACACAGCCCTTCGTGTGTCCGCAGTGGGGGTGCAGAGCCCTCTCCTGGCCTTGGGAACTCTGGGTCTGGTGGACAAGGGCTTCCAAACCCTCCGTGTGACTTGACTCATGCGCAATCTGATGTTTTGTTTCAAAAAGAGCAGAAAATAAGTGTGGACCAGGATGTGGAGAAATCAGAACCCTCCCCGCCCGCCACATGCAAAACAGGGCGGCTGCCAGGAGAACAGTTCCTCAAAAAGCGAAACAAAGAACTGTTTCACGTGTTTCGGCAACAGCACTGTCAGGCAAAACGAAAGCAGGGACTCAAGCAAATACGTGGATGCTGCTGTCCCCCGCAGCCCAAGAGTGCCTCTACGGAACAGTGGGTGACCACGGCGTGGCTCACCCATACGAGTGGACGTCATTCAGCTGTAAGAACAGTGGGATTCTGAGAGACGCCAAACACACGGATTACCTTGTAGTTTGAGGTGCTGTGGGGTCAGCTCCATCCCAGCAGCTCACGGGCACCTGGACAGAACCCAGCCTCATAAGCTCTGTTGCCCTAAGCCTGTGCCAGGCACCCCTGCAATGCACCCCGCTGAGGGTCTTCCTCTCTTTTGTTGACCTGGTTTTTCCAGCACGGTGCCTTTCCCTAAGAGGACTAGCACCTCCTGGCAACATCCCTAAACTATGTGAGACCAAGTTTCCCCAGCTTTTCTTTTATTAATTTTAATGAAAGTTTGCAGAAACTTAGGGTTTCCATTCATTGCTGCACTTTTCTCCCTACACACCCCCTCGCCCCATTCACTGTTCTCCTTGAAAAGAAAAAGAAAAATTCTTTTATTGTTATGCAATCCCTCCCCCTCAAGTCCACTCCACTATGCAGCCCTCACTCTGGACTTCTGTAATGACAAGAATACCCATTCATATGTCCCTTTTAAACAGTTCATCTGTTTCAATGCAATATGCATCATTCCTCCCCTCATTCTCTGTCTTCCCTCAACCTTGATGTCAGTCTCATTTTACAACAGTGGCCCTATGCAATATTTGTCCTTTTGTGACTGAGATATTTCACTTAGCATAATGTCCTCCAGGGTCACCCATTTTGCATAATATTTCATGAGTTCCTTCTTTTTCAATGCAGCATAGTATTCCGTTGTGTGAGTATACCAGAGCTTCTTTATCCATTCTTTTGTTGATGGGCACTTGGGTTGTTTCTAGCTCTTTGCTATTGCAAACAAAGCCGCAATAAACATGGGTGTGCATGCACTTTTTCTGAGACCGACTTGTTTGTCACCTGACAGTCCACGGTGTACACAATACTCTCCACTAACACCACAATTCAAAAGTAGGCAATTCTCCATTGGTCTTCCTCAATCAATGAATGGGATTACTTACATATGAAAGATTCCTCTTCTATGAAATGTCTACTGTGGTTAGGTGTCATCGAGTTGAGTATGACCCATAACAACCCTCTGAACAACAGATCGGAACTCTGTTCTGTCCTGCGCCATCCTCACACTTCCTGACACGTTAGAGGCAGTCATCTTGTCAATCCACCTGGTCAAAGGGCTTCCTCTCCTTCACCAACCCTCTGCCTTTCCAAGCATCATGTCCCTCTCCAAGGAAAAGCCCCTCCTAGCAACATGCCTGAAGTATGTAAGGTGAAGCCTCATCGTCCTTGCCTCCAAAGAGCACTCTGGCTGCACCCTCTCCAAGACATTTTTTGTGTTCTTTTGGCCTCTCATGGAATGTTCAGTGCTTTTCTCCAACACCGCAGCTCAAAGGCATCAATTTTCTGTCACCCTTATTCACTGTCCAGCTCTCAGATGCATAGCAAGTGATTAGAAAGACCATAACCTGAATCAGACACACCTTAGTCCTTAAACTGATAGCATTACTCCCAAATAATTTGGAGAGATACCTAACTGCAGACTTTCCCATGCAATACATCTCCTGATTTTCTGACTGCTGATACCAGGGTGTTCATTGTGGATCAAAGTAAGATGAACTTGTTGATAGTTTCAATTTTTTCTCCATCTAGCATGATGTTGCCTATTGGTCCAGTGAGAAGAATCTTTGTTTTTTTGTCGTTGAGATGCAGTCCATTTTGAAAGATGTATTCTTTGATTTTCTGCAGCAAGTGCTTCAAGTCCTCCTCACTTTCAGCGAGCAAGGTTGTGTCTGTCATCTGCATATTGCAGGTTATTGATGAGTCTCCTTCCAATCTTGATGCCACATTTTTCTTCATAGAGTCCAGCTTTTTGAAGAATTTGCTCAGCATACAGATTGAATTGGTATGGAGAGAGAATACAGTGCTGACACACTCCCTTCCTCATTTTAAACTGTGTAGTGTTCCCTCACTCTGTTCGCACAACAGCTTCCTGGTCTAGGTAGCAGTTTTGCATGAGCACAGCTAAGCACTCTGGGATTCCCATTCCTCTCAATGTTATCCATAACTTTTTAGGATACACACAGTCAAATGCCTTTGCATCGTCAATAAAGCACAAATAGACATTCTTCTGGTATTCTTTACATTCAGCCAGGATCCATCGACATTAGCAGGTTGGTGCCACAGCCTCTTCTAAATCCTGTTTGAACTTCTGGCAGTTCCCTATCTATGTACTGTTCTAGCTGTATTTAGTGATCTTCAGCAGTATTTTGCTTGCATGTGATATTAATGATATAGTTCAATGGTTTCCACATTCTTTTGATCACCTTTCTTGGGGATGGGAACAAATATAGACCTCTTCCAATCTGTTGGCCAGAGAGCTGTCTTCCAAGTTTCCTACCATAGACTGGTGAGTGCAATAGGGTTGCATCTGTTAATTGAAACAAGTCAGTTGGTATTCCATCAATTTTCATTCATAGTAAAAAAGGCAATTTCAAGTTCTATCTTGAAATACAATATTGTAAGTGAAAGGATATTGTCCATGCACGTACAAGGAAGGCTCGTTAATACAACTATTATTCAAATATACACTCCTACACCTAGAGCCAAAGAGGGAGAAATTGAACATTTTAAAAAAATTATTATTTTTTTGTGTGTGTGTACTGTCAAATCGGATCTGACTGGTACAGGAGGGGATTGTCCCTCCTTCTCCAGTAGAGCATCTGGTGGATTTGAACTGCACGTCTCTGGGATTGCAGTGCAGCTTTCTGCCACTAAGCCACCAAAATTGAACATTTTTACTCAGTCTTGCAGTCTGAAATTAACTGAACATGCAATGAGGATGCATTAATGATATCTGGTAACTGGAATGCAAAAGTTGGAAACTGTGAAGGAATAGTAGTTGGAAAATATGCGATTGGTGATAGAAACGAGGCTGGAAATAAAATGATTGCATTTTGTCTTTTCAATGATTTATTAATTGCAAATACATTTTTTAAAAGACACAAACGATGGCTTTAATGTTTATTTATTGTGTGTGTGTGTGTACCGTCAAATTGGATCTGACCGGTACATGAGGAGATTGCCCCTCCTTCTCCAGCAGAGCATCTGGTGGATTCGAACCACATGCCTTCGGGATTGCAGTGCAGCTTCTTGCCACTAGACCACCAGAGCTCCCTTATAATCAATGGCTTTACACATAGACCTCAACCGAGGGCTGAGTAGGAATCAGATTAACTACAATTGTGGAAGAAATTGTTGGAAAGCTCAATATTGGCAGTCAAAAGTAGGCCAACGGTGGATGGTGGGTCAGAGCATCAATTAGTCATTGTGCAAATTAAAACTAAGGCTGGATAAAATGAAAATACGTCCATGAGAACTAAGATATGATCTTGAATCTATTCCATCTGAATTTTAAGATCATTTTAAGAATAGGTTTGAGGCATTGAACACCAATGACTTAAGTCCAGACAAGTTGTGGGATGATATAAAGGATATCTTCCTTGAAGAGGGCAAAAAGGTCATTACAAAGACAGAGGAGAAAGAAAAAACCAAAACAGATGTCAGATGAGTCTAAAAATTGCACTAAGTGTTGAGAAGCCAAAACAAAGGAAAACATGCTGAAGTAAAAGAGCGGAACAGAAGATTTCAAAGAGCAGCTCGAGAAGACAAAGTAAAGTATTATAATGGAATGTGCAGAGAGCTGGAACTGGAGGATAAAAAGGGGAGAATTTGCTCTGACTTCTCAAGCTAAGAGAACTGAAAAGCAAATTTAAGCCTCAAGTTGTAATATTGAAAGATGCCATGGGCAAGATATTGAATGATCCAGAAAGCATCAAAAGACAATGGAAAAAATACACAGGGAAAAATACACACATAAAAATATACAAATACACACACACACACAAAATATACAAAAATACACAAATACACACAAAAAAGAACTGATTAGGGAGCTCTGGTGGCCTAGTGGCAAGAAGCATCACTGTAATCCCAGAGGTACATGGTTTGAATACACCAGATGCTCTGCTGGAGAAGGAGGGAAAATCTC
>NW_006399935.1:5230930-5232389 GCF_000299155.1 Elephantulus edwardii
CCATTGAGTTGCCTGCAACTCATAGCGACCCTTTGTACAACAGCCCTAAACCATGCCCTATCCTGTGCCAATCTCACTGTTTCTGACACACCTACCCTCATTACCACAGTCACTGAATCAACCCATATCATCGAGGATCTTCCTCTCCTGTGCTGTTCCACCACCCTCCCAAGCATGACGTCCATCTCCAAGGACTGGTCCCTCCTTGCAATATGTCCAAAGTATGTCAGACGAAGTTTCAGAATCCTTGTCTCCAAGGAGCAGCCCAGCTTCACCCTCTCCAGGACAAACCTGTTCATTTTCTTAGCAGTCCATGGTATATTCGACACTCTTCTCCAGCACCACAGCTCAAAGGCACCAACTCTCCTTCTGTCATCCTTAGTCATTGTAAGCTCTCTGACACATAGCAAGTGATTGCAAAGACTACGTCCTGTATCAGGCGCACCTTAGCCTCCAGAATGGCATCGTTGCTCTTCAGCACTTTAGAAAGGTCTCTAACTGCAGACTTTCCCATCGCAATGTTAGCTTGTAGAATTGAAAAAAAAAATCATTAAAAAGGTGTATCATTCCTCTCGTGACCTAGTGATCCTGCTTTGGGTTTATACCCAGCTTCGTGTTGTAAATTACCTTTGAATTGACTCCAATTTATGGCCTAGTGTCAGGAAACTGTGCTGCAATCCCTAATGCATGCGATTCAAATCCACCAGCTGCTCCGCGGGAGAAGGATGGGCAATCTCCTCCCGGGCGATTGACTGCCTCTAAAAACCTGCTGGAGGGTCAGCTGTGGGTCGGTACAGAACAACAACAACATGGTAATTGACACAGTGGCTGTGACAACAGGTCCAAGCACAGCAGAGGCTGTGCAGAAGAAACAGGACCAGGCAGGGTTTTGATCTGCTGTTCTTGGGGCTGTTTTAAGGCAAAGCCACTATGAGTCAGAGTCAGCTTAACATCTGACAGCAACATCAACAGGGCGACCTGGCCTAAAACAAGAACAAAATGTGGCCTCGTTCAGCACCAGCTTCACAACTGTTTGTGCAGGAAAAATTTCCTTTAGCAGGATCGGCCAAAGGCTGGTTCCAGAGAGGCAGACGTTAAAGATCCTCCAAGTGGCCCACGTGTCCACACTGCTGGTCCCCTCCATCACCTCCAGCACCAACCCTGCCTCCTCCCTGCAGCATCTCTCTCCCATCTGTGGGTTCTGGAATTCACTGCAGTGTCTCAGAGATCACTAACCACCGAGGACGTGGCTCACGTGGTTGTGGAAGCTGGAAGGCTCAAATCTATGGGTGAGACTTGGGCTGGACGTTCCCCAGAACTAATGTGGTAGCAGGAGACACATGTGAAAAAGCCACAACAGGTGGGCCAGACAGCACGATGCTGGCTCAGGAGGGAGCTGGTGAAACAGGTCAGACTGCAGGCTGCTGGTTCGGTAGGGAGCTGGTGAAACAGGTCAGAC
>NW_006399935.1:5233835-5243954 GCF_000299155.1 Elephantulus edwardii
TACCAGTCAGATCTGATTTGACGGTACACATAAAAAAATACAATAAAAATAAGAAAAGAAAGAAAGAACGCTCTGGGGGCCTAGCCCATGGGCACTGGTGCTGACAAGCCAAAGACATGCCTCTTTCTCAGTTCGAATCCACCAGCAGATCTGAGGGATAAAAATGGACACTCCTCCTGTGCACTTTGCAGCCATGGAGGCCCCACGGAGGGACAGCTGTCAATCAGCTCGATGACCGTGAGTGAGTGAGGAATACTAAGAACAGACGTCTCTGAATTGTGGTGTTGACAGAAGAGTGCTGACTAGCTCATGGACTGTCCTAGATGAAGTGTGGCCGGGGTGCCCCTTGGAGGCGAGCAGGTGAGACTTCCTCTCTCGTACTGTGGGCGTGTTGTCAGGACGGGCTGGCCCCTGGACGAGGCCATCATGCTGCCAGAGGAGAGGGTCACGGAAGGAGAGGAAGGCCCACAGCAGGATGGACAGACACAGAGACTGCAGCAGGTCCACCTAGTGGGGATCAGGGCACGGCACAGGGGAAGCTTCATTCCGTTGGACCTGAGGTCACTGAGTCGGAGCTGACCAGATGGCACTTGACAACAAGGGTACTGCATGGTCTGGGGTGGGAAGAATTCCATGGAGCAGGGTGACACCGCTGTGGGCTGCCACACTGTGTGACACCAGCGCCAGCTGTGTCACTATGTGTATGAATGGTGCAGACCCAAAGGCAGGTGGTTTGAATCCACCAATTGCTCTGAGGGGAAAAGACCATTATCTTCCACGTGACTTACAGCCTCTGAAAACGGGTCAGCTCTGAGCTCCCTGTTGAGATGATTCTGATTAAACAAAGAAAAGCACTGTGTGGTCATGACCAAGGCAAGTGGGGGGACCAAGATCAAAGAGGGCAGAGCTGGGGAACGACCCGGCCATGTTTAGTAAGAGAGAGACGGTGTCTCGTCCATGTCCTGGATGAAGATCCAGGAGTCCTCTTCTCCAGGCTGACCTCTCTTAACCAGCTGTCACCGAGGGGAGAGGTGTCTAGCATGGCTCCCTCTTCAGTGTAGAGACCTCAGGGGTCTGGAGGCCACAAAAGCAAAGACCACTGCTTTTCTACTCCTTGTTGTAACCCCAGAGAGCCCTGGTGTCCTCATGCATGACGTGTTGGAAAGTCAGCAGTTCAAATCCACCCTGTGCTCTCTCTTCGGGAGAAATAAAGACAGTTTCCTTCTACAAAAGATTACATCCTTAGGAATCTGATGGGCATCACCATGGCAATGGCTTTTGTTTTGACTTGATGCCTCCCCAGCCCTTGGAGTGGAAAGAGAGAGTATCCTCAAGGTTGCACATTCAAGTTCACCCAGAGGTGCGTTGAAAGAAAGTCCTGGTAATCTGCTTAGGAAAGGTTACAGCCTTTGAAAACCCCAGGGGGCAGTTCTCCTTGGACACACGGAGGCAGGGACCACTGTGAGTCACATGCCATGTGCACTGCAGGCACTGGATCAAATGCTTCCTTATGAGAGAGACAGAGAGGAGCCAGGTGGCAACTTAAGCATTAGACTTCTAATAAAAAGGTGGATGATAGGGAGTTCGGGTGGTCTAGTGGCAAGAAGCTGTGCTGCAATCCCGGAGGTGCATGGTTTGAATCAACCGGATGATCTGCTGGAGAAGGAGCGGCAACATCCTCCTATGCCAATTGGATCCGATTTGACAGTACAGAAAGAAAGAAAAAAGAAAAAAAAGGTGGCCAGTGTGAACCCACCGTGAGGCAGTCTGTGTCCATATACAGCCTTGCGACCCCTATGGGGCAGTTCTATCCCCTAGGGTCGCAGAAGCCACTTGATGACCGATGGCAGAGGGATCCAGTGCAGGCACGCACCCGTGTGACTTCCTCTACACCCCCTCTGAGAATCTTCAGGGGACCCTTCTCCCAGGCTCACAGGCCTCGTGGGCAAGCCGGTGGACAGAATTCAGAGCATCTACAAGCTCTGATGGGGAAATGAGACCCCATCTTCATTTCCAATGACCCGTGACTGAGCTTTACTGCTTTCTGTGTTATAAGTGAAAGCCGCAGAGCAGGATGGGAGCCAGAGCCATGGCCATGTTCCCATCTGAAGCCAGAGAGCTTATCACATCAGAGAAGCCACAGGCATGCGTCACTGCTGTAAGGTGGTTATGGAGAACTACACTCAACCCAAGTCATTCCCTCCGGGATGCTGACTCACAGTGACCCGCCAGGCCAAGCAGAACTGCCCAGAGCGTGAGGCTGCGAATCTCTACAGAAGCCACATTGGTCTCCATCAGTCAGCCGGTGGGTTTGAACCTCCCACCTTTCAGTGCCACAAGAGAGCCTTATTGTTCTGTCATCACAGGAGACTAGAGCGAGGGCTACATGGTGGAGGGGACCTGGGGGAGGGTTTGTAAAACAATGAAAGAATCTTTTCTTTTACTTTTCCATAAGTTTTGGACTCATGTACTTATAACTTGTTAGTCAAATTTGTGTCTTCTAGGTTGCAACACCCCCATGATACATCTTCAAGGATATGAACATGTACGGCCAAGCACAATCAGTAAGAGTGCATCTAAATCCCAAAATCAATCTCCACAATAGTCTATGTGTTTCCTACTGCCAAAGGGGCCCTTTAGAGTAGTGAGAGAAGATCTTCACCCTGAAACCCACAGCGTCCCTTTTCAGCAGGAAGTAGCTAAGAGAATACGCCATCCCCTTTTCCTTATGACTCAGGATGAAGTCTCTCTCAGGGAGGAGTGATAGGGAATGGCAAAGGACACGCTGACAAAGAAGATTAATCAGAACTGGCTTTGACAAGCACTGTGGCATTTGGACAAGAACAAACTGGGAGGAGGGTAGAGAGAATAGTGCAACAAGAAATGAATGGAAACCCAAAATCTCTGTAAATGTTTATGAAAATTAATAAAATATAGAAAAAAAAGAGAGCCTTATTGTAAATCATGTTGATGAATGTCATGCTGCATAGAAAGCTCTGCTCCCAAGTTTCACGCATCTTTTGCTAAAGGTATTTCAACACAATGGATTTCCCCATGTTGCCAGCTGCTGCTCACCTGGGTCTGTCCAGGCTCAGGGCGCCCAGGGACAGAGGGCTCAGGCCATGATGACCCCCAGGACCTGCATTAGCGGACTTTTTCTCCCACTTTTTTTTATTAATTATTGCACATATTAGATTTTTTGTTTTAAATTGTAGTTTGAATGAAAGTTTAAGAAGGAACTGAAAACACATTCAACCATTTTCACACTTTTTGTTTTATGACATTAAATGCAGTCCTAGCAACATGACTTCACTCGCATCTTTCAGCAGCCAGTCATTCAAACCGTCAACCTTTTGGTAAGCAGCCGAATGACATAACAACAGCACATCAGAGCTTCCAGAGAGGGAAGAGGGTCTCCATGGGCCTGTCTTCTGCTGCACACAGCTCCTCATGGATTTAAGCACTTGTATTGATATAGAGAGTTTGTTGCAACAGGTGAACAAAGACACACACACACATTTTAAATGATGCTTTATTGTGTCCCCTCTGAAGGTTTATGCAGCTTCTTGGGTTCCATTCAGCAGCTGCTGTACATGTTGTTAAGTGACAGTGGATCCATTCTTTGCAATGTGTGAACATTCTCAGTGTTTTCCTTCTGGTTGTTCCATTTTCATGAATCTAGCTTCCCTACTCCCTTTCATGGAGCCCTGGTGGCACAGCAGTTAAACATTTGCTTACCAAAAGATTGTTGGCTCACATCCACCAACTTCTTGGTGAGAGGAAAATTTGGTTTCCATCAAGATTCCAAACCTCCTGCCGTTAGTTGATTTCTGGTGACCTTCCATCAGTTCTTGAGGCACTACATCCTCACAGAAGTATGTTTGTCTTCCTTGGAGCAGCTCACCAAGATTAGAGCTGAGAAACCCTCTGAGGTGGTTTTCGTTTTTCTGTTTGGTTGGGTTTTGGCTGTAACAATCTGGTCTAGGAGGGTAGATGCCCAAAGCCAGGGTGCAATCCTAAAGGAGGGCTTCCTTTGTCTCTCAGCATGGAGGACATCCTTGTCCCCTTTCCTTTCTGTGGACCTGGGCTTTCTTGAAGATCTCCATGTGTCCTGGCATTGATCTCTCCTGAGTCTTGGAGGTTCTCAGCACAGGGACTACAGGTCCAGACAGGCACTGTGTTCCTCCACCTTGTCTCAGACAAGTTAGGTTGGAATAGACTTTATTTCAGTGACTTTGGTCCCCTTTCCCCACCCCTCACCTTACACTCTCTTCTTTATTTTAAAGCAACTGCTAATTAAAGCCCATAGTCCACTCTCTCAGTGTTCGTACAATCCTGCAAGTTTTGACAAGTACACAATGTTATACGCCTACAATTTTTTAAAAATGCACCTGGAAATAGTATTTGGAGAAGAGCTCCCAGCTTCCCCAAAGGAGTCCACTCTATGGTAGTAAGACTTTTGTGGCTTGGAGCTCTTTGGCTTTCCCAAGCCATATTTTCTAGTTAAAAATATTTATATCTCTGTGACTTACTGGTAAGGTGTTGCAGTGCCAGGTTAAAGAAAAAAAGCTGTTCAAAAAGAATGGTCTGCAGGAGAAAGGTGGAAAAACTTCTCCATTGTAATTTATTGCCTCTGAAAACCCACTGGAGGGTCAGCTACGGGTCAATTCTGACTTCATAGTACACAACAACAACACATTTATATATGGTTTGGATCCACCAGATGATTGGTGGGAGAAACATGAGCAATCTCCTTGTGGGAAATTTACTGCCGCCGAAAACCAGGGGAGGGTCAGCTTTGGGTTGATTTGATCCCAACTCATTGGCACCTAACAGCAATAACGTGTATGTATCTATCTATGGAGTGAGGCTAGCCAGCCTGGACCTAGGGTTTGAACCAGGAGGCGGCCTTAAGCCCAAAGGACCCTTGGGCCTGCGGCCCTCAAGCCAGGTTCAAATTGTCTTCCTGGCAAACATTCTTCTAGGTGGTATAGCACTGGTCTGTGCATTGCTGTACAGAGGTAACTCGTGGTTGCTGTGATGCTGAAGCCTGTGACAGTGATGTGCCAATCGTGGTAATGGGCACCCATGGTGGACAGTGTTGGCTGGAGCTTCCCGACTAAATCAAGCCTGGAAGCAGGAGCGGCATCCACTTCCAAAATGGCTTGCCTCCGGAAACTCTATGTACGAACAGTGCTCAGGCTGTTTGTTCATAGGGTCGCTATGAGTTGTCTACAACTCGACGGCATTAAACAACAACAATAACAACAACATCAACATCTATCTATGTATACAATGACTGGTTTACTAGCTAACAATCCAGCCTGAATTATACTCACTACTATTCAACTGTCTTAGTATAATATAGACTAGCATTTAGGCTGGATTAGGGAGGCATTTTTTTCATGACTCCAGAAACATCATGGGCCCCAGGCCCTGTGTTGCTGTGTCTAAAGATTATTGTGGCTTTGGGTTCAAGGTCGTTGAACATTAGGCCTCACGTGAATTTCAAAACGTCCTGCTTGCTACTCATAGGAAAAAACCCAGACGGGACCCACTGTTTATTTGATTCAGATTTATAGAGCCTCTTGTCTGGTTTCAGAGACTGTAAATCTTCATGGGAGACAGAGTCAGTTTTCTTCTACAGAGCAGTTGGTGAGTTTGGTGAGCAGCCCCCAGCCCTCTTATCCTACCCCGGTTTTAACACACTCATTACTAGTTGTTGTGGTAACATAGCGTTGGAACTGACCCATGCCTGACCCTCCAGCGGGTTTTCAGAGGCGGTTAATCTCCCAAGAAGAGATGGTCCACCTTGCTCCCACAGAGCAAAGGGTGAATTTGAATCGTCTGCCTTTGCTTTGGCAGGACAATTCCTCACCACTAAGCCACCAGGGCTCGTACTTCCCATTGTTGTTGTCGTTGTTAAATGCCGTTGAGTCGTAGGCGACTCATAGTGACCCTATGAATGAAGTCCTCAACATTGTGTGACTTTCATCTTCTCTCCAGGTTCATAGGGTTTCCGGAGACAAGCTATTAATGGAAGTGGATGCCCCTCCTGCTTCCAAGCTTGTTTTAATCGGGGAGCTCCACCAAACACTGTCCACCATGCTGTTGTTGTTATGTGCCGTCGAGTCGTTTCCGACTCATAGCGACCCTATGCACAACAGCCCTAAACCCTGCTCTATCTTGCGCCAACGGCACCACCTCTGACACACCCATCCCGATTACCCCAGTCACCGAATCAATCCATCTCATAGAGGGTCTTCCCCTCCTGCGCTGTCCCTCCACCCTCCCAAGCATGATGTCCCTCTCCAAGGACCCGTTCCTCCTGGCAACATGTCCAAAGTATGTCAGACAAAGCCCCAGAATCCTTGCCTCCAAGGAGTAGCTTGGTTTAATCCTCTCCAAGATGAATCTGTTTGTTTTCCTGGCAGTCCATGGTACATTCAGTACCCTTCTCCAGCACCACAGCTCAAAAGCATCCACTCTCCTTCTGTCCTCCCTGTCATTGTCCAACTCTCTGATGCATAACAAGCGATTGCAAATATCATGGCCTGTATCAGGCGCACCTTAGTCTCCAGAAAGACACTGTTCCCTCGGGCCAGAAAGGGAAACATAATCTACACAGGAGTTCTACAGGACACGTCAACTTCCCTTGGAGACAGTACAACTAAACTTAAGAGACACTGGTCAAAAGAAAAATGTCAGCAGTCGACGTTTTTGGAATCACAGAAGCCAAGAAAGCTTAAGATACAAGCTGTCAGATCATGGGTTGGACAATGGAAGATATTTTCTGAAGGGACTTGGCAGATGAGAAGGGTTATCCTGGTGGAGGGTGGAGCTGGGAGTAAGTGGGTCAAGGCTCTGGGCTAAGGGTGGGGTCAACACTGTAACTAACGCTTAACTCCACAATAAGGGATTTATCTTTCACTGCTTCACAAATTGCTGTCTGTCAGATACTCCTCTAAATCTGAACATTCAGATTAAGACAGACTAGGAAGAAGGATTGGCCACCCACTTCTGAAATAGCAGGCCTCTGAAAACCCTATGCACAACAGAACTGTCCACCATAGGTAACCATTAACGCATTTGACACATCAGTGTCACAGTGTTCAGCATCACAGCAACCACAAGTTATCTCTGTACAGCAAGCGGACACACCGGGGCTACACGACCTAGAAGAATGTACTCTCATTACTAAGGGAGAAAGTTTAATTGGAAGCGACTGACCTAGTGGTAAGAATCATTCCATTCCATGAATTGCCTCTGGAGACCCGCACCCGGCACACAACAACAACAACAACCGGCTGAACGTTTCAAAGGCCCTCCCCCGCGCCCCATCCCCATGCACCTAGCGAGTTACGCCTGGTGACCTGTCTCCAAATGTCAGCCATTGCGAAATCGCACACGTGGGGTCGCCATTAGTCACAATCAACCCTCCCCCAACAAAAAAAAAACATTTCAAGGTGGGTGACTTTCTTATCTGGGCACACACTGGGTTCTGGGCATCTGGGGGACAGAGGTTCTGCCCTATCACCCCGGTGTCCGCGCGAGGTAGGCAAGCGTGCCTGTGAAAGCGGGGCGCGCGGGCTGGTGACTGTGGGGCGCAGGCCCAGAGACCGTAGGGCGCCGGGCGGGTGAACGTGGCAGCCGTGGAGTGCGCGGCCGCGGGGTGCTCCTCCGGGACTTTCCCGCCTGGCGCCGGCTGCGCCCCGGAAAGCCCGCCCTGGTTCCTCCTCGCGGGCGGCGGAAGGGGTGGAGGCGCGGGCGGAGCCACGGGTGCCAGCGCACTGCTGTCGCCTGCCTGCTGCAGGGCAGCGCGCACAGACACCCGCACCCTGGGCCCGAGCGGTGGGGCGGCGCCCCGGGACGCCTGGTAAGTGGGGACAGGCCCGGGATGGCTGGGTGAGGCAGGTACTGAGACCACCGGCTGGGGCGCACGAGCCGTGTATGGGGAGCTGCCCCTAGCTCTCTCCCCATGGCCCCTGAGATTGCATCCCAGCACCCCAAATGTGCCTTCCTGTACCCTGGATGCCCAATCCCGGGATACCTACCCAAACCACACACGTATCCCGGAGTCCTCCCAAAATGCCGGGATTCCTTCCCAGTCTCTCCAACTCAGATTTCACCCATAACTTTAGATTCCTCTTCAACTTCCCAGACACCCCGCTCTAACTTCCCAGAGTCCCCCTACTGTATCCCCAAACTCTGACACCGCAACACAGCGCCAAGCACATTCCTCCCGTGCACCTCAGGCGCCCCCAAACGTCGCAGAGGCTTCCCAGCGTCCTAGACCTTCCTGTCCTGTATCCTGAATTCCTTCTCAGTCCCTTGGATTCCCCCAACTCCTCGGGTTCCCCTCCAGATCCCCAGATTTTCCCCCAGAACGTTAGATCCCTCCCTGGCTTCCTGGGTTCCCCCACCATTCCCCCGGATTTTTCCCTGACCTCAGACGTCCCCCTAGCACCTCAAAGCTTCAAGTCCCCACCCTCCCTTCCTGTTGAGTCGCTGTCTCAAGAGCAAGCCCCCCCCCTCCTTGCTCCCAGTCCCTGGGGCTCCCAAAATCTCACCTATTCCTAGGGCTCCCCTGAGAAACCCCTCCCCTCCCACACTGGGAAGACAAGGATGTTTCTAGGGCCTCCCAGGGCTGGGTGCCCCCACTCCCAGCTCTTTCCCCTGCACTCCCAGTGCTCTTGCCAGCACCACTAGGTGCCAGCCAGGGTGCCTGGAAGCCATGCAGCTCGCCCTGAACCCTCATCTCCTCTCTTTGTGGCCAAGACTGGGGCTTTGGCAGGACATGATGGTGGCGGGGGACTGGGGTGCTGGGTCCAGCTTGTGGGGATTTGAGTGGGCTACTGAACCTGGGGGGCCCTCAGAGCCCTTCTGAGCATTGATTCATTGCTTCTTTCTTTAGCATCCACTTAGGGGTGCAGCTGCTATAGCTCCCTGGGGTGCTGCTGTTGTTCAGTTCACCTGCGAACAGTAGGGGCCAAGTAGGGACAGTGACAGGTGGATAAAGGTAAACGAGATAAGCAGAGCTGTCACAGGTCAGGGCGTTCCTGCGTGCCGTGGGGTCAGGCCTGAGTCACGGAGATGGCTGGGCTGCCTGTTGGGTTTGCTGAGCTGTAATGTTTACAGGAGCAATCAATACGGCTTTTCTCGGACGGAGCAGCTGGTAGGTTCAAACCGTTGACCTTTGTGTCAGCAGCCAAGCCCCTAATCACACCACCCTGGATCCTTAAATGGTGGTGGTGGTGGTGGTGGTTGTGTGCTGGTCAGAACTGACCCATTGCTGACCCTCTGGTGGTTTTCAGAGGCAGTAGATCACACAGGAGGAGGCTGCCCGTCTTTCTCCCTTGGAGAAACTGCTGGATCCGAACCACCTGCGTTGGGGATAGCAGCGCAGCTTCTTACCACGAAAGGTCAGGGTATCAATGCCAGCATGCCATGTCCCTGGTTTCCCCGTCAGCATGGTGGTTCAGGTGGGGAGGCTTGTATACAGTCGGTGCTCAGCGTATGCCCAGGAGTGCTGTCCTGGAGCCTGGGTCTGGTCAGGAGTGCCAGGTCAGGCTGTCCACTGGCCTCTGCTTTCCGTCTTCGTGACCTAAGGCAGTCCTTTCCTTTCTTCACCTCTTTTTCCCTCTGTAAAAGGATCGTCATGGGGAGCTCTGGTGGCCTAGTGGCAAGGAGCTGCAACTACAATCCCAGAGGCGTATGGTTCGAATCCACCAGATGCTCTGCCGGGGAAGGAGGGACAATCTCCTCCTGTACCAGTCAGATCTGATTTGACGGTACACACACACACAAATAATAAAGTAAAAAAAAAAGGATCGTCACATAGTCATGCCTCCCAGGTTTGTCAAGAAGCCGGGCAGTGCCAGTGGAGGTTGGCTGCCGCCCAGCAGCAACTCAGAAGAAAGGCCTGGCAATCTGCTTCTGTGACGATTGCTGCTGTCGGTCTCTGCGAGGTTGGATTTGCGTCCTGGGGGCCGTATGTGACACAGAGTGGAACTGAGCTCCTTAGGTTCTCAAGGCTGTAATGTTTGGGGACGCCCATTGCCAGGCCTTTTTCCCGCTGCACTGCTAGGCTGGTTCAAACCACCATTCTTTTTTTTTTTT
>NW_006399935.1:5244726-5253180 GCF_000299155.1 Elephantulus edwardii
CACCAACAGTGAATAAGGGTTCCAGTTTCTCCACAACCTCGCCAGCTTGCTGTTCTGTTAAATTTTGCTGTTCTTACTGGAGTGAGATGATATCTCATGGTTGTCTTGAAAAACCGCCATTCTTCAGGTGGCGGTGAGCACAGGCATCTCGTGCTGCCCTTGCTGACATAGAGCGGACTCTGACGGTGACCCTGGGTGACAGGGCAGCACTGCCCTGTGGAGTGTCTGAGGCTGCTGACTGTTCCTCTCCGCCTTTTGGTCAGCAGCTGAATGCTTTAACCACCATGACACCAGCAAAGGTGTCTCTGTTTGTCCTGGCTTTATCACTGATGCCCAACACATCGTAGGTGGTTAATAAGTACTGACTGTGAAAGGGCAGGACGGTGCCTGGCGCACAGGAAGCGTTCAGTATCTGTTTCCAGCTAGAGATTCTTCTCTCCACTGTTCACAGATGAACTCTTGCCCGTGCACGGGGGCTCTGAGCCCACGTCTTGACTGATTCATCTACAAGGAGACATGGCAGTAATTTCTGAAGAGCAGAGGATTCAGTGCAGTCAATCACAGGCCTTTATTGAGCACCTACTGTGTGCCAGATGAGACAGCCCTCCGTAGTGGTGGTTGCTAGGTGTTTCCGACTCACAGCAACACCTTGATGTTTCCAGGTTGTATTCTTTACGGATGGGGTCCTCGTGATTTTCTGCTTATGCACTTGCCTGCCGACTGAAAGGTTAGTGGTTCAAAGTCACCCAGAGGCCCCATGGGAGGAAGGCCTGGCAGGGAGTGTGAGGAGTAGCCTGCGATTTTTAGCAGGTGATGTTTGAGCTGAGACCTGAACGAGGCTGGGGAACCAGCCGTCTGAGGATTGAAGGGGAAGAGTGTGACAGAAGGAACAGTATGTGCAAAGGCCCTGAGGCAGGCTAGGAGTGTGTGTGTGTGTGTGTGTGTTAAGTAACACAACAAAGGGAAAGTGTGCAGGAGGGTGTGAGGACTTCATGACATCAATGTTGCCTGCAGCAGTTCTTACTTTTTACCTCTGACCCCAAAGCTTTCTCCCCATCCTGCCCTCTCAGGCCCCAAACCCAGGCATCCTTCTTGCCTCCTGCTTCCTTCTCAGTCGGCCACCAGCAGGTCCTCCCAGCCTTCCCCATTTCCCAGTCAGGACCACCTCTTTGCACCAGACCATTACCAGCCTTCTAGACCAGTGCAGCCACCTCCCCTGGTCTGGATTCCTGCTACCACCCTCCTCCGCAGGCTGTTCTCCCCACAACAGCCAGAGGCGCTGGTGAGCCCTGAGTCATGCTGGGCCCCCCTCTGCCCACAGCCCTCCAGGACTCCCCCTTCTGTGGGATAAAAGCCCAAATGCTCCCTGCAGCCTACGGGACCCTGCACGTTCTGGCTCGTTCCCTTTCTGCCCTCCCGTCCTCCTCTGTCTTTTTTTTTTTTTTTTGCTTTTTGAGAGCTTTTTATTCTGCTTTAGTTTTGTATTTTTTTTCCTCTTGGTTTATCATTATTGTTTTTCAAATTGACCATGAGTCGTAAATGACTCAACGGCACATAACAAAAACAACAACAAGATATTTAACAAGTTATTTCATCTTGCTGTTTTTTTCTGCTGTCCAGTCAGAATCATGTCCTGGCTGATTTTTTCATGTAGTTAATCACACAGTGGTTTTTCAGAGGATGTGATTTCCCATCCTTCTCCTACAAAGCAGTTGGTAGATTCAAAACAAATGCTTTTGGGATTACTGTACAACTTCATACCACCAAGTCACATTTCAAATTTTGTCTCCCAAACAGAGATCTATCTGTGTAAGAGACCTGAGAATAATGATGGAGGCTATTTTTACACAACTAGTGGGATTTGTTAGGGATCTCTCCAAAGTACTGGACAGCAATGGTGTCACTGTGGACACTAATGTGCGGCTGGTACAGGCTGTGGTCACTTGTTATGCATCAGACAGTTGGATAATTACTAGGGAGGATAGAATGAGAATTGATGCCTTGGAGCTGTGGTGCTAGAGAAGAGTATTGAGGGTACCAGGGACTGCTAAGAAAGCAATCAGAAATCCCAGAGAGGGTTAAACCAGGCTGCTCCTTGAAGACAAGAATTCTAAGGATTTGCCTGACATATTTTGGACATGTTGTAAGGGGGGAGCAGTCCTTGGAGAGGAACATCATGCTTGATAGGGTGGAGGGACAGCACAGGAAAGGAAGGCCCTCTATGAGGTGGATGGATTCAGTGACCTGTCCTCCTCTGTCTTGTCCATTCACTCCTCTCCAGCCACAAGAGCCTCCGTGCTGTTCCTCCCACTCCTACTCACCAGGACCTCTGCCCCAGGGCCTTTGCACGGGCTGCACCAGCTCCGTGGAACCTCCTTCCTCCATATCTACATCTCCTTCCTGCTCCTCCTGGAGCTGAGGGAGCCTCGACTTACGCATCACCCGCTTTCAAAGGCTGCATTCACTCCCCACCCCCGCCCCGAGCCCCAGTTCTCCATAGCCCTTCACCCGCTCCCTCACCACCTCTCGTTTCCCTCAGCACACTTCTCGTTTTCAAAAATCACCTTGTGTTGATTTTCTTTTTTACCACTGATATCCCCCAGATCGACCCTGAACAGGGCGAGGTCAGCAGCAGCGTCTAGACTAGCTGTTGGCATACAGTAGGTGCTCAGTACTTGCTCAGCACGTGAAGAGCGTGTCCAGGAGGGTGGGGGTGGGGGGGAATCAGAATAGAAAGAGAACAGATTCTTTCCAGAGGTAACTTCAAAATTCTTTAAAAAAGGGGAAGAGAAAAAGGAAATCCTGCCAATGTTTATTAAGCTGTAGTTCTAAATTTATTACAGTTGGGAGTCTGGGTGGGGCCCTGATGGCATTTCCGAGTCACCAGCCGCTTCTTGGGGGGAAAGGTGGACAGTCTCTTCTCGAGCAGATTGAGAGCCAGGTACCGGGTGATTGGTTTGGGTGCAGCCGATGATTAAGCACTCGACTGCTAGCAGAAGGGTTGGCAGTTGGAAAACTTTCAGCAGTGGCTCGGAAGAACAGGCTGGCAGTCTGCAGGGTCACAGTCATAGAAGTCCCAGGGAGCACAGATCAGTCCCTGCTCGCGTAGGAGGGTCACTGCAGTCAGCTCTGTTGTCACGGCTGCTCTGGGACTTTGCTGTGGGCGTTTTTGGCCCTTAAGTTGACCCGTCTTGGCTGACTCACACTCCTCCCAAGTGCTGTGCTCGCACCGGCTTTACAAACGAGGAAGCCTTGTAGTGACAGGTGGCAGAGCCAGAACCCCCCCACCTGTGGGTGCTCCCTTGTTTCCAGGGCACGGAGAAGGCTGTATCCTGGAGGCCACAGGAGATGGAGCGGTGTGGAAGGAAAGCAGGGTTTACATGAGTAACCAAAAACCAGGACACCTTTTAGTTGTGGTGCTGGTGGAAAGTTGCCCATAGAAAGTTGTGCTGTAAACCCCAGGGTCAAAGCCATTCACGCTTTGAGGGACTAAGGTCACCTCCTCTGATTTGATTGACAGCCTCTGAAAACCTGCTGGAGGGCAGCTGGGAGCAGTTCCCACTCCATGGCAATGAGCGCTGAGGTATTTTAGTCCAAATAACAACAACAAAATAAAATCTGTCTTAGAGGAAGTGCCACCAGGATGCTCCTTGGAGACAAGAGTGGTGAAGCTTTGGGCCTGTCGTCAGGAGGGGCTGGTCCTTGGAAAAAGACGTCGATTGTGGCATAAGTAGAGGGAGAACTGAGGCGCGAGTCAAGCACTTACGTGCACTAAGCGCCGGGCTCCATGGCTCGACTTGTCTAAGCTCACAGCAAGCCTGGGATGTCAGTCTTATGATCATACCCATTTCACAGACAAAGGCACTGAGGCCCCAGGGACTCAGCACTTAGCTAGGGTCTCAAAGCCTGGAAGTGGTAGAGACGAGATCTGAATCCCAGCTAGCTGGCTCCCAAGGGCGTGTGTCCCAACGACTTGTCCCTTCTGGCTTGCAGGTGACTCAGAGAGGGGACACCAGGCAGGTGGCACATGGGGATTGGACAACCCCTGGCCCTCAGCGGAGGGTAGTCACCAGTCAGCTTTTTTTTTTTAACCAGTCAGCTTTTGCCACTTGCCACCTCTGAGTTGGTCACAGAGTCTCTTTTGTTCATTGTGGGCAGTTAATGCAAAATCATTTCCTTTCCACATAGCTGCCTGTGGGAGAAGCCTGGTCTCCAAGGATCTTTTAAAATATGCTATTGGCAGATTGCCTGTGTCTTTATTTTCCCTGAGTTTGGAGGCCAGAGTCTGAGCTCAGCCGGCTCCGGGGGAAGGGCTTGTCACGGCTCGTCCAGCCAGTTGGCCAGCCCTGGCATTCCTCGTTCCTGGGCTGGCAGGCCTGGCTGCCCCCTCACCCTCGGATTCTGCGGGCCTCCCCCACGGTGTCTGCCTCCTCTGCTCTTTTTATCCCAAAAGGCATTTGCTTGTAAAAACACATTTCTATGGCACAGTCAGGTAAGCTTGGCGCTGCTAACTGCAAGGTCATTGGTTCAAAGCCACTAGCTTCTCCAAGGGAGAAAGAGACGGCGGCTTCGATAAAGATTGACAATATGGAAAGCCTTATGGGGCTGGTTGCTCCTGTCCTGTAGGGTCACTCAAGCCCGTAAGGGGAGAGGAATGCTCATAGGGCCTTAGTAACATAACACAGAAAAGCCTGTTCCCAAAACGACCTCCACATGTTGTGTGCGTCTTAGTCACTTCTGCCTCAGTAAGAACCAACCCAGTGTTCCCAGGGTCCTGAGAACTATCCCACAAGGCTCCCCTGGTGGCACAGTGCATGCGGGGCTGTGCAGCTAACCCAAAGGTGGGCAGTTCGAATCCACATGCTGCTTCTCTGGAGAAAGACGGGCAGGTTCTTCCCGTTAAGATTTGCAGCCTTGGAAACCTGTGGAGGGACCTACTTGTCCTCAGTAGATTTCTGGGAATTTTGCAGTGCTTCCACGCTGCGCCACAAGGACTCCTTTCCACAGGAATGTTGTTCTTGTTAAGTGCCATCGAGCTGACCAGGACGCATAGCAGCCCTCTGGACAGCAGATCTGAACCTTGCCCTGTGTCCTGTGCTCTCAATCACCGTCTCCCCTATGCCCAAGGCCACTTTTGCAATCATTGTGGCAATCCACCTCATCGAGGGTCTCCCTCTCTTGCTCTGATCCTCTATTTTTACCAGCATGATGTTTTTCCCCCAAGAATTGTCCCCTCCTGACCATATGCCCGAAGTATGTGAGGTGAAGTTTCACCATGTTGGCCTGTAAGGAGCACTGAGGTTGCACTTCTTCCAAGAGAAACTTGTTTGGTTTTTTGGCAGTCCGTGGGATATTCAGTCCTCTTTGCCAACCCTGTAATTCAAAGGCCTTGCTTCTTCTTTGGTCTTCCTTTTTTATTGTCCATGCTCAGATGCATAGGAAGCAATTGAAAATACCATGGCTTGGATCAGGTGCACCTTAGTCTTTAAACTGACATCCTTGCTCTTTAGCACTTTAAAGAGTTCCCTGACAGCAGATTTTCCCAGTGCAACAGGTCTTTTGATTTCTTGACTGCTGATGGTTGATTGTGGATTCAAGTAACGTGAAATCATTGGCAACTTCAATCTTCTCTCCATTCATCATGGTGTTGCCTGTTGGCTCAGTGGTGAGGATGTTTGTTTTCTTGATGTTGAGATGCAATCCATATCAAAGGCTGCAGTCTGATCTTCCACAGCAAGTGCTTCAGGTCACTCTAAGCTTCAGCAAGCAAGGTTGTGATGTGCGCATAACACAGGTTGTTGATGAGTCTTCCTCAATTCCTGATGCCACATTCTTCCTCAAATGGTCCAACTTCTCGATTGTTTGCTCAGCATAGAGATTGAATGGAATTATCGATGAGGGTTAGGAATTATACCACTTATTTTTTTTATTGAAAGGACACGGTTTATATCTAACAGCCAATATGTTGTTGTTGTTGTTGTGTTGTTATGTGCAATCGAGTCATCTGCGACTAATAGCAACCCTCTGAACAACAGGCCCTGAACCCTGCTCTAGCCTGTGCCAATCTTATTGTCTCTGACACACCAATCCCCATTACCCCAGTCACTGAATCAATCCATCTCATTGAGGGTCTTCCTCTCCTGTGCTGTCCATCCACCCTCCCAAGCGTGACGTCCTTCTCCAAGGACTGGTCCCTCCTTGCAACATGTTATGTCAGACGAAGCTTCAGAATCCTTGCGTCCAAAGAGCAGCCTGGTTTAACCTTCTTCAGGATGAACCTGTTCATTCTCTTAGCAGTCCATGGTTATTCAATACTCTTATCCAGCACCGCAGCTCAAAGGCTTCAATTCTCCTTCTATCCTCCCTAGTCATTATCCAGCTCTCTGATGTATAGCAAGTGATTGCCAAGACCATGGCCTGTATCAGTTGTACCACAGCCTGTATACAGCAGCATCAGTTTTCAAGTGCTGAACTTAGTGTATTTTCACCAAGTGAGAACTGAAACCAACACAAACCCCCTGTCAGTGCATTGATTGTGACTAACAGTGGCCCTGGGGACGAGGCAGAGCTGCCCATATGGTTTCAAGGGTGTTCATCTTCACCGTGGACACCATGAAATTGAGTGATGCCCACATCATCATGCCCCCTCCCGGATTCATACCCCTGCAATACCACCATCCTTCTCCATGCTTTACCAGCTGTGCCCTTTCCTCTGTGAAAAAACCCAACAATTGGTGAGTGTGTACCAACATGTCTCAGTTCTGTTCTCTGTAAGTTACGTGTACACCTGTGAAGGGGAGTTTCAGCCCAGCTTGTGGTCTCACCTGAACATAAGATCATCCTTGTTTTTTTTTTTTGTTTTTTTTTAAGATCATCCTTGTTTTTAACCTGCTACGTAACGACTTCTTTTATCAACGTGAAGAACAGTGTCTTCCATCCTCCGTCCCTCTGCAGGAACCCTCACAGGCCCCATATTGATTCCTGTCATTTCAGGAAGGTTTCGTTTCAACACAAGATCGTGACCTTTCTCAGGCCAGGTGACCACATGAGCGGAAGTCTCGAAGGCCACTTTGGAGACCACCAGCTGGAGCCATATGGCCTGGGCTGGGCGCAGGCTGTGTCCTTTGAGCTGGATGGCTGTCTTGGTCTTCTCATTCTGCTCTGACATTCATCGCATGGGAGCGGCTTTAATGGACAGAACTTTATTCTCTCACAATCTGGTAGGCTAGAAGGCCAAAGTCAGGGTATTGGCTCCACAGAAGGGCTTCCTCTCAGTGCATCTCTTGGATTTGGGAATTTCCCAAATTAGTGACCCGAGTCCAAAGGATGAACTCCACTCCTGGTTTTTTTTCCTAGGTGATTCCAAAGCCCCAACTTCTCTGCTACATTCTCTCTCCTTCCATCTCTTGTTAGGCCAGAGGTGAGGCTGTCCACACCCCCGCAAAGCGCTTCACGCCTGGTCAGGGCTGGTACCCAAGGGTGCTCCATCCCACCTTCATCCTCTTACCGCTGATTGGCTGGTCACATTGTGGATCACGATTACATCACTGCGTAACTGTTTCCGATCCGGCCCCCTCAGCACCGTAGACGTTCAGGTGTACAAGCTGCAGGGTGATTGCACTCTCCTAGGAATCATTGTCCAGCCAAGTGGAAGCAGATTTTGAGGGACACAGTTCAATCCATGAAAATCCATCTTCTCTCTCGGTTGTCCTCACCCCCGCCCTCTTTACCCTTGTGTCTAAAACAGCAGGGCCTCCAGTATAAGTAGGCTGATGCGCAAATGTGTAAACAGCCCTCTCGGCTAGGACTACAGTGCAGAGCACACACGTCATTTACAATATGAGGAGCGATGAATATCCTGTAGACTGCTAAGTGCACAGGTATGTGTTGGAAATGTTCCCAGGAGGCAGAGATGGTGAAGCTTCATCTACCATATTTTGGACTTGGCAGAAAAGGACATCTAATGTATTTTGGACGTGTTATTGGGAAAGAACTTAAGGCTGACGAAGGAAGAAAGACTGTCATTGAGATGGGTCGATGCAGTGTCCGCAGTCATGGACTCGTGATGGGGATGATGAGGATGGCACAGGACAGGACAGGGTTCATATCGGTTGTTCATAGGGTGGCTCGCCATGAGCTTCGGTGGCCTAGTGGTAAGAAACTGTGCTGCGATCCCAAAGGCATGTGGTTCAAATCCACCAGTTGCTTTGTGGGAGAAGGGTGGACGTTCTCCTTCCATGTAGTTTGTTGTTGTTGTTGTTGTTATGTGCCATTGACTCACCTTCGACTCATAGCATACAGTGGCTGTAAACCCTGCCCTGTCCTGATCCAGTCTTACAGACACCAACACATCCACCCGCATTACCCCAGCTACTTGGCCAACTGACTGGAAGAGATCGATATTTGTTCCTATCCCAAAGAAAGGTGACCCAACAGAATGTGGAAACTACAGAA
>NW_006399935.1:5254297-5272023 GCF_000299155.1 Elephantulus edwardii
GGAGGGACAGCGCAGGAGGGGAAGGCCCTCTATGAGGTGGATTGATTCAGTGACTGGGATAATTGGGTTGGGAGTGTCAGAAAGTGCGATTGGCACAGGACAGAAAGGAGTTTAGGGCTGTTGTACATAGGGTCGCTATGAGTCGCAGGCGACTCGACGGCACATAACAACAACAAACAACAACTTTATCAGTCCATCTCCTCTGAGGTCTTCCTCCCCTGCACGGTCCCCCCACCCTTCCAAGCATGATGTCCTTCTCCAAGGAATTGTCCCTCCTGACCACATGCCCAAAGTATGTGAGACGGAGCTGCCAAATCCTTACCTCCAAAGAGAAAGTTGGCTTCACCCTCTCCAAGACAGACCTTTTTGTTATGTTGGCAATTCATGTTCCAGTATGTTCAAGACTCTTCTCCAGCACCGTAACTCAAAGGCATCGATGCTTCTGTCATCCTTGGTCATTGTCCTGCTCTCTGATGCGTAGCAAGTAATTGTAAAGACTGTGGCCTGGATCAGGAGCACCTTAGTCTCTAGACTGACATCATTGCTTCTCAGTACTCTGGAGAGGTTCCTGACAGCAGATTTTTCCCGTTGAAATTTGTCTTTTGATTTCCTGACTGCTGGTGCCAAGAGTGTCGATTGTGGAGCTGAGCAAACTGTAGTTGTTAACAACATCAATTTCGGGGAGCTCTGGTGGCCTAGTGGCAAGGAGCTGCAACTACAACCCCAGAGGCGCACGGTTTGAATCCACCAGATGCTCTGCCGGGGAAGGAGGGACAATCTCCTCCTGTACCAGTCAGATCTGATTTGATGGTACACGCACACAAAAATTAAAAAATAAATAAATATAAAAAACAAAAACAACGTCAATTTCTTCTCCATCCATCATGGTGCTGCCAGTTGGCCCAGTGGTGAGAGTCTTTGTCTTCTCTATGTTGAGCTTCAATTCAAATTGAAGACTACGGTCCTTGACCTTCTGCAGCAAACGTAGTTCTCAGTTTTGCAAGCAATAGAGGGTCAAGAAGCTAAAACACAAGGAAGAAATCAGGAGGTTAAGGAGCTGAACAGAAGATTTTAAAGGAAGACAGAGCAGAGTATTATAAATGCAAAGAGCTGGAGTTGGAAAATCAGAAGGGCCAAATTCATTTAGAATTTAGGTTGAAGGAACTAAAGAACACATTCAAGCCTCCAGTTGCAATACTTGGTGATGCCATGAGCAGAATATTGAGTGATCCAGGAAGTGTTAAAAGAAGATGGAAAGAAAAAAATAAAGATGGCAAGAGTACACAAGAGTCGCTGTGCCAAAAAGAATCGGTGACACAGAAGAATTTTATGAACCAACATATGGTGGAGGGACAGTGGTGATGAAGGAGGAAGTTTAAGATGCTCTGAAAGAATTGGCAAAAAACAAGGCCTCAGGAATTGATGTGATACCAATTGACATATTTCAACAAGCAGATGCTTCCCTGGACGTGTTCACCAGATTTGGTCATGCCAAGAAATCTGGAGGACAACTACATGGCCACCTGACTGGAAGAGATCTATATTTATTCCCCTTTCAAAAAAAGATGACCCAGCAGTGTGGAAATTATCAAAAAATATTCAGGCCATGGTCTTTGCAATTACTTGCTATGCATCGGAATGCTGGACAGTGACTAAGGATGACAGAAGAACTGATGCCTTTGAGTTGTGGTGCTGGAGAAGAGTATTGAATATAGCATAGAACTGCTAGCAGAACAGACTGGTTTGTCCTGGAGAGAGTGAAGCCAGGCTACTCCTTGGAGGCAAGGATTTTGAAACTCCATCTGATATACTTTGGGCATGCTGCAAGCATGCTTGGAGGGACAGCTCAAGAGAGGAAGACCCTGGATGAGATGGATTGACTTGGTGACTCAGGTAAGGGATGGAGGTAGATGTATCAGAGACAGTGAGCTTGGTTCAAGATAGAGCAGGGTTCAGAGCTGTTGTATACAAGGTCACTATGAGTCACAAGTGATTTGATGGCAAATGACAAAAACAACAACATCACTAATATCACACACAAGCAGAATCCTGCTGAAGATTACCCAGAAACGACTGGAAGAGTACTTGGACAGAGAACTACTAGAAATACTAGCTGGGTTTAGAAGAGGTCGTGGCACTAGAGACATTACTGCTAATGTCAGATAATCTTGGCAGAAAGCAAAGAGTATCAGAGGAATGTCTATGTTTCATTGACTATGCAAAGGCATTTGACTGTGTGGATCACAACAAATTGTGGCTAACCTTGAGGAGAGTGGGAGTCCCACAGTCCACTTGATGGTGCTCATGAGAAACCTATACTTGCACTAGAAGCAGTCCTCAGAACAGAGCAAGAAAACACTGGTTCAAAACTGGAAAAGAAGTGCATCAGGGATGTGTCCTGTCTCCATCTATTTCAAGCTATATGTGGAACAGATCATTTGAGAGGCTGGGCTTGATGAGGAGGAATCTGGCAACAGGATTCGAGGAAGACTCATCAACAGCCCACATTATGCAAATGACACACCTTGCAATTCACAGCCTCTGAAAACCCTCCAGAGAGTCAGCTGTGAGCCAGTTCCAGCTTGAGAGCGCATGACAAGCTGCATTAACAAAGGGAGCAAGGAACAGGGAATCTGAATCTTTAGCTTAGACTAGAGCAACAAAACTAGTTGTTGTAACAAGCTGCCAAGTTGCTTGCGACTCATAGTGACCCTATCTATGTACAACAGCCCTAAACTCTGCTCTGTCCTGTGCCAATCGCACTGTCTCTGACACTCCCATCCCGATGACCCCAGTCACTGAATCAGTCCACCTCATAGAGGGTCTTCCTCTCCTGCGCTGTCCCTCCACCCTCCCAAGCATGATGTCCTTCTCCAAGGACCGGTCCCTCCTTACAACATGTCCAAAGTATGTATGCAAAATTAGTGGGGAGAAAAATAGTTGATGGGAGCCATCAGGTCAGCTCTGACCCCGTGTTTGAGAGGAGGAAGCCCCACCCCACGCTGCATAAGCCCATCTTTGAATTCACTGCATCAGCCCATCTCTTTGAGGGTCTTCCTCTCTTGCCCTGACCGTCTGCTTTTCTGCTGGGTCTCCTCATTTTGAGTCCTGCCACATGGACACATGGACGCCTTCGTTGGCTGGAAGCTTTGCTCTGTCTGCCTCACTAAGGAGACTACTTTGAGGAGGTAGCTCTTCCCCAGTCACATCCGGAGTGTCTTCCGACCTGAGGGCCTCATCTCCTGGCTCTGGATCAGACAGCGGTCTGCGGCTGTTGCTATGGTGACCGAGGGCCCATCGTTTCAGAAGTGGTTGGCCAGTTTGCTTCCTAGTTCCTCGTAGTCTGGAAGCTCCACTGAACCTGTGCCCCGTGGATGGCCCTGCTGGTATTTGAACTCCTTTCTGGTGGTGGCCTGGCTTCTGGCATCACAGCAGGACCCCAGCCACCACAGTACAGCAAACTGAGTGGTTTGTAAATATCACCGTACATACACCAAGCAGAGTACACTTGGAAAGTCCACGGTCAGGGCCCTCCAGGGTCCTGAAGAGCAGGGATGCTGGTGTGAAGACCCAGATGTGCCTGATTCAAGCCATGAGCTTTTCTGTTACATGCTAAGCATCTGAGAGTTGCACATGAGTAAGTAGGAAAGTAGAACAAGAATTGATGCCTTTGAGTTGTGCTGGAGAAGAGAACTCAATGTCCTAGGGACTTCCAGAAGAACAAACAGGTAAGTAAGTCTTCGAAAAAGTGCAGCCAGAGTGCTCCCAGGGCAGCAGGGATGGCAAAGCTACGTCTCTCACACTTTGGGCAAATTGCTAGGAGAGGCTAATCTTTGGCAAGGGATGTCATGCTTGGATAGGTGGAGGGTCAGTGAAAGAGCGGAAGAGTCCCACTGAGATGAAGCAGGGGGCTCAAGTGTATCGGACATGGTGAGGACGGCACGGGACAGCATGGGGCTCAGGTCTCTTGCTCATAGGATCGCAGTGAGTTGCACCCGACAGCACCTGACAACACAACAACAACAGGATCGAGTCCTTGGGTTATGGACACGAATAAGTCCCAGGACTAGTAAGTCCAGTGGTATAGAGACTGGGAACCCAAGGTCCAGCCTGGTCCAAAGAGCCGTAGAGGGAGAGGGACCGGATGCAGAGTCGATAGGGAGCAGAAAGCCAGGCAGCTCCCCAGACCCCCGCTCCTGGAGACGCTTGGACAGGTGGCAGGTCGGTGAAAGAGAGGAAGACCCTCCACCAGGTGGGCTGACACAGTGACTGCAGCAGTGGGCTTGCGTGTGTCAGAGGTGGTAGGGACGGCCCAGGACAGGACGGGGTTCACATGTGCTGTTCACATGAATAGTAGTCAACTCGACGGCACCGAACAACAAGGGAATTACGCCAGACCTCCTCCAGGGAAATGCCACACAACCACCCGACGGGAGAGCCCCGACAGCCAAGGTGACACCCACCTCATCCGTCACCTTCATGACAACTCTGACTGAACCATAATCATCCCTGTTGAAGACACACGGTGAACCCACGTGCTCCAGAGTCAAATCCCGCCGGGTGAGGCCTGCGGATGAGACACGACGTCCCTGCCCTTCACGTGGGTATTTCAGCACCGCCTGTGGATTTACACTCGCTCTCAGCCTCATTTGCCGCTAAATCAGAACCGACATTCCCGCCGTCCTGCCCTTGTGTTCCCAGGCGCCACCCTGGAGGTTTTCCCCTCTTTCTCCCTCAGAGCGCTTGGTGGATTTGAACTGCCAGAGAGGTGACTCGAGTGAGCCGCACAGCTCTCTTGCTCCCCTCTCCCACCCCGGACCCCAGCTCCGTCGCCCCTTCCTCCTCTGCATGGCTGAGCCCCACTCTGCCAGGACCTCAGTGCTCACAGAAGGAGCTTCAGGCAGCGTCCCTGGGCTCTGACTCACAGCAGGGAACGTCCCTCTCTACCTTCAGCTTCCTTTCCTCTGAGATGTCAGTTGTGTCTGCTGCGGGGCTTGTGGGGTGCCGTGGAGCGATCTCGACTCACTGGAGCCTCCTGTGACAGCAGGCTGCCCTCTGTGCTGCCCCAGGCTGTCATCGTCATAGGTCTTCTCCTTATGGAGCTGCTGAGTGGCTTTGAACCGGTGACCTTTTGATTAACAGCCAGCTGTTCCACCACTGTGCCAGTAGGGTTTTTTTCTCAAGGTTACAGGAGACCGTGTGACGTGAATCTTAAGAACTGGGACATGAAAAGCACTGTTCCTTTCTATGGTTGTTTTTTTTATTTTTATTGTGTGTGTGTGTGTGTGTGTGTGTGTGTGTACTGTCCAATTGGCTCTGACTGGTACAGGAGGAGATTGTCCCTCCTTCTCCGGCAGAGCATCTAGTGGATTCGAACTGCTCATCTCTGGGATTGCAGTACAGCTTCTTGCCACTAGGCCACCAGAGCTCCCCGGTGTGTTGTTTTTAAGTTGAGACTTTGTCTCATGTGCTGTGGGGGTGTGTGTGATGGGGGACCAGCCCTTGGAGAAGGAAGTCATAAAGTAGAGGACCATGAAAAAGAAGCAGGTCCGGCAGGCTCCCTCCTGTTGTACCGCGACGGGCTCGTTAGGCCTTGGAACAGACGCAGTGGCCTTGAAATTCATGGTTTCAAAGTCTACGGACAATTCAGTGGATTTTAGTAAACTCAAAAGCTTGTGTGGCCATGACCAATAGCTCAGGGACATTTTCCTCACCCCAGACAACCCTGGTCCCCACTAACTACCATTCCCCACTAACACCATTAATTTCCCATGAACCATCATTCCCTAATAACACCATTCCCCACTGACCACTGTTCCCCATTAGTCACCGTTCAAAACTGACTACCATTCCCCACTCCCCACCAGTCCCCTTGAACTTCCATTCCCCCACTCCCCACCATTCCCCACTCCCCACCACTCCCATTAATCAAAGCTCCCCATTTCCCACCATTCCCCCTTAAACGTCATTGCTCTTTACCCAAACATCCTTAACCTTCTTCCTGCCTCTCTGGGTCTGCCTGTTCTGGACATTTCAGAAAAATGTGTTTTTTTTTTTAAGTATCTTTAGTATGACTTGAGTGTTGGAAGCAGGAGTGGCATCCACTTCCGAAATGGCTTGCCTCCAGAAACTCTATGAACACAGGAGAAACGACCAAAGTTACACAAGTGTCCAGGTCTTTTGTTCATAGGGTTGCTATGAGTCACCTACGACTCGACGGCACTTAACAAGAACATGACTTGAGTGAAGGTTTACAAACAGTCGCTGTCCTTTTGTGACTGCCTTCTTCTCTCACTGAGAACAATACTTTCTTTTTTTAAAATTTTTAAATTTTATTTCATTATTTTTTTGTGTGTACCGTCAAATCAGATTTGACTGGTACAGGAGGAGATTGTTCCTCTTTCTCCAGCAGAGCATCTGGTGGATTCGAACCGCTTGCCTCTGAGATTGTAGTGCAGCTTCTTGCCACTAGGCCACCAGAGCTCGTGAGAACAATACTTTCAAGGTTTATCCACGCTGGAGCGTGTATCACAGGTAACCCTAAGCCTTGTGTAGCCAGATAATAATATTCCATCGTATGCACGGACCTCACTGTGTGTTCACGTCAGAGCCTCACATCATCACTCCATGGAAACAAAGGTGGTATACAGGTTGCTTAGCAACCAGGTCTCCTAGGTGATGGATTCAGACCTAAGTTGGGAACAGACAACAGCTGTTGTTTGGTGTTGTTGAGTCAACTGTGATTCATGGGAACCCTGTGAACAACAGGTCTGAACCTCACCTTGTCCTGTGCCACTGTCGCCATCTCTGATAGGTTCAGGACTGTTGTTACAATCAGTGTGTCAGTTGATCTTGTTAAAGTTCTTCCTCTCTTTCTCTGACCCTGTCTCCTAGCAGAATGTCTTCTTCCAAGGACTAGCCCCTCCAGGCAACATGCCCAAAGTATATGAGACAAAGTTTTACCATCTTTACCTCTACGAGCTCCCTGGTTGCACTTTCTCCAAGACGTATCTGTTCGTTCTTTGGACAGGCTGTGGGATAGTCAGCGCTCTCCTCCACCCACAGCTGAAAAGCATTGGTTCTTCTTCTGTCACCTTTTTTCATGTCCTGAAATGCTGACCTCTTTGCTCTACTTTGGAGAGGTCCTTGAAGACAGATTTTCCTGATGCACTACATCTTTTCATCTCTTGATTTCTGCCACTGTGGATGATTGGGTCTCCTGTGGACCCAAGTAAAATGATACGACATTCTTTTTTTAAATTTTGGGGTTTGTGTGTGTGTGTGTGTGTACCATCAAATCGGATCTTACTGGTACAGGAGGAGATTGTCCCTCCTTATCCAGCAGAGTATCTGGTGGATTCAAACCGCACACCTCTGGGACTGCAGTGCAGCTTCTTGCCACGAGGCCACCAGAGCTCTTGGATCCCAGTAAAATGAAGTTGTTGACAACTGAGTCTTCTCTCCAGCTCTTGTGATTGGTCCTCTTGTTCCTATTGGTCCAGTGCTCGGGCTTGACATCTTACATCTCAACATCTGCATTGAAGGCTGTAGTCTCTTCTGCAGTAAGTGCCTCATGTCCTCTTCACTCCCTCCTAGGAAGCCTGTGTCATCTGTGCAACACAGGGTGTGGATGAATCTTCCTCTAATCCTGATGCCACATTCTTCTTCATGGAGTCCAGCTTCTTGAATGAATGATTAGCTCATCATACAAATTGAATAGGTATAGAGAAAGGGTGCAACCCTGATGCACACCCCTTTATTTTGAAGCGTGCAGTGTTCCCTTGTTCTGTTCAGACAACAGCTTCTTGGTCTATGTAGGTATTTGACTCGACGGCCCCCCAACAACAATGTGCAACGTGTTTTCTTTCTTTTCTCCCTTCTGCCATGATTACAGTAGTTGGAAGCCCTGGTTCATCAGTGATCTGTTGATGGTCAGGTGGGCTGGGTCCTGTTTTTGGCTGCTGTAGTTGGATTCACTGTCAGTGTTGATGCACAAGTTGTTTGCATCAACGCCTGTTTGTCATTTTCTTGGGACTGTACGTAGGAGTGCAGCGGCTGGGTAAGACCTTTGGCGGCAGGTTGTTGTAAGGTGCTGTCGAGTTGAGTATGACTCTGTGAACAGCGGATCTGGACGCTGTCCTATCTGGAGCCATCCGCATCCTCTCAGACACACTCAAGCCCATTGCTGCAGTCACTGTGTCAGTCAGTCTCATTAAGGCTCTTCCCCTCCTTCGCTGACCTCTCCTAGCATGGTGGCTTTTCCTAAGGAAAGCCTCTCCTAGCAGCACACCCAAAGTGTGTTGAAGCTTCACCATCCTTGCTTCCAAGGAGCACCCTGCACTTGTTCTGCTTGTCCAACATTCCTGCTTGTTCTTTTGGCAGTTTGTGGGATATTTAGTGCTCTTCTCCAACACCACAGCTCAAAGACATACATTTTTCCATCATTTTTATTCATTGTCCAAATCTCGGATGCATAGCAAGTGACTAATAAGACCACGGCGGGAATTGCTTGCTAGGGTAATACAACAAGAGAAGAACATAAAAGGCATCCAGATTGGCAAAGAGATGGTTAATCTATCCCTATATGGGGATGATATGATAGTGTACACAGAAAACTCCAAAGACGCAGCAAAAAAAAAAATTGTTAAAGCTAGTAAGTTCAAGCTGCTTTGAAGGACGTGCTCACCAAGTTGTGTCAAGAAATCTGGAGAACAACCACTTGGCCAGCTGACTGTTGCTCCCACTCCAAAGAAAGGTGATCCAGCAGAGTGTGGACACTATAGAACAATATCGTTGATTTCCCATGCAAGCAAGATTCTGCTGAAGATTATCCAAAAACGACTGGAACAGCACACCAGCAGAGAACTGCCATAAGTCCAGGCTGGTTTTAGAAGGGGTGGTGGTACTAGGGATATTGTAGCTAATGTTAGATGGATCTTAGCTGAAAGCAGGGACTGCAGCCTTCAATATGGATTGAGGCTCAATATATCAAGAAGACAAAGATTCTCACCACTGGACCAGTTGGCAGCATCAGGATGGATGGTGAAGAGCTTGAGGTTGTTCACAGCTTTAGACTGCTTGGCTCCACAATCAACACTCTTGGCACCAGCAGCCAGGAAATTAAAAGACACATTGCAATGGGAAAGTCTGCTGTTAGGGACCGCTCTAAAGTACTGAAGAGCAACGGTGTGTCTCTGGAGACTAAAGTGCATCTGGTACAGGCCATGGTCTTTGTACTTGTTATGTGTCAGAGAGCTGGACAATGACCAGGGAGGATAGAAGGAGAATTGATGCTTTTTTTTATTATTATTATTTTTGTGTGCATGTACCGTCAAATCAGATCAGATTGGTACAGGAGGAGATTGTCCCTCCTTCCCCGGCAGAGCATCTGGTGGATTTGAACCGTGCGCCTCTGGGATTGTAGTTGCAGCTCCTTGCCACTAGGCCACCAGAGCTCCCCTAGAATTGATGCTTCTGAGCTTTAGTGTTGGAGAAGAGTGCTGAGGATACCATGGACTGCTAAGAAAACAGATTCCTCTTGGAGAGGGTCAAACTGGGCTGCTCCTTGGAGGCAAGGATTCTGAAGCTTCTTCTGACATACTTTGGTCATGTTGTCAGGAGGGACTGGTCCTTGGAGAGGGACAGCATGCTTGTGAGAGTGGAGGGACAGTGCAGGAGGGGAAGGCCCTCTGGGAGGTGGATTGATTCGGTAACTGGGGTAATCGGGATGGGTGTGTCAGAGACACTTGGCACAGGACAGAGCAGAGTTTAGAGCTGTTGTACATAGGGTCGCTATGAGTCGCAAGCGACTCGACGGCACATAACAACAACAAGAAGAGTAGTCCTGTTTAGTAGAGTATCAGGATATAAGATCAATATCCAAAAATCAGAGGGATTCCTCTACAGTAACAAAGAGAACTCAGAAGGAAACGAAGAAAGTAATACTCTTCACAGTAGCCATTCACAAATTGTGATACTTGAGAGTTCACCTAACTAGAGACACAAAAGACCTGTACAAAGAAAACTGCAGAACATTTCTGCAAAACTCATAAAAGACCTAAAGAAATGGAAAAATGTGCCCTGTTCATGGATAGGAAAACTCATTATTGTGACAAGCCTGACAAAAGCAATCTCCATGTTTAACACAATCCCAATCCAGATGCCAAATTAATTTTTTCAAGGAAAGCGAAAGGGAAATTGTCAAGTTTATTTGGAGAGGAAAGAGACCCTGAATAAACAAAGCACTTCTAAAAACAAAAATGAACTGGGAGGCATTAAACTTCCTGACCTCAAAACCTGCTACACAGCGGCAGTAACCCAAACAGCATGGTACTGGTACAAAAAAAGGTACATCGACCCCAGAACTAGACCCAGCTATCTATAGTCAACTGATATTCAACAAGGAAATAAAACCTATCAAATGGGGAAATGACAACTTTTCCAACAAATAGTGCTAGCAAAACTGGACTACTACCTGCAGAAAGCTGAAACAGGATCCACATCTCACATAACACAGAAATCAACTCAAGATGGATCAGAGACCTGGGAGTAAAGTCTGAAACTATAAAGTTCATCAGAGACAAACTGAGATCAAGCTTAGACAGCCTAGTCTATGGTATAAAGAGACTGTCAAATACAGCCAGAAATGCTCATTCTAGAGAGGATAAAATTGATGAATGGGATCTTCTAAAGATTAAATCCCTGTGCGCATCAAAAACATTTTCCAGCAGAAGGAAAAGAAAACCTACTGACTAGTAGAAAACATTTAGCAATACTATTTCAGACAAGGGTCTCACAGCAAAAGTTTACAGAATACTCTTGGGCCTCCACAAGAAAAAGGCTGATCGCACAATTACAAAGTGGGGGAAAGACATGGAAAGACGTTTCACAGAGGAAAACATTTGAATGGCCAACAGACACATGAAGAAATGCTCAAAATCATTGGCAATAAGAGAGATGCAAATCAAAACCACAATGAGATACCATCCCACTCCAGTAGCAGCGAAAGTTGAACAGGACAGCAAGTAATAAATGTTGGACAGGATGTGGTGAGATAGGAACTCATACATTGTTGGTGGGGTTGTACAATGGTACAGCCACTCTGGAAGGCAGTTTGGCGCTTCCTCAAAAGGCTCAACATAGAAATTCCATATGACCCACTGCTTGGAATATACCCCAGGAAAATGAGAACTGAAGCACAAATGGAGACTTGTACACAAATGTTCATAGCAGCATAATTCACCATTGCATGAACATGAAAGCAAACAGCCCAAACATCCAGCCACAGTTGAATGGATTGAGAAATTATGGTATGTTCATATGATGGAATACTATGCAGCACACAGGAGCAATGATTTTGTAAATTCTTCCTAGCTTGGGAGGGACTAGAGTGCATTATGCTAAGTGAATGAACTCAATCCCAGAAGGACAAATACCATATAAGATGAGGATAGCCAGAATGGGGCTTAATCATAGGGTCACACAGTTTGATGATGGAGTGAGGGGGGAGTGAAGAAAATGGAAAAGATCAGGTGTGAAAAACAATGTGTATGAACTTTGTAAATAAACCAGCTGTTGTTGATGATAGCTGTTGAGTCAAGGCCAACTCAGCAACTCTGTGGACAAAAGATCTAATTAATGTCTTTCCATCGCTACATTGTTTCTCCGAGTTCATAGAGTTTCCAGAGGCATGTGGTTTAGGGAGTGGATGCCACTCTTGCTTCCCAACCTGTTTTACAACTGGGAGCTCCACAAAACACTGTCCACATTGAGAAACCATTCTGGTATTTGACATCCCCATGGCACAACATTCAGCATCATAGCAAACTCAGGTTACTTCATACAGCACGTTGACAGAGAGTGATGTGCAAAGTGGAAAAGTGTTCCTCCAGATAGAACAGCACTAGTCTCATTTAGCAGTGGTTAAGGGTTGTCAAGTCAAATACAACTCAGAGTAAGCTTTGCACAAAACACCCAAACTCTGGTTGATAATTAACATATAATTTCTGTACATTTGTAAGAGAGTTTATAGAGTTTCCAGAGACATCTAGTTTAGGAAGTGACTGTTACTCCTGCTTCTCAACATGAATCAGTCTGGAAGCTCATCCAAACATTGTACATAGTCAGTAACCATTATGGTATTTGACACAACTGTGGAACAGTGTTCCGCATCAAAGTAACTCCAAGTTGTTCAGTACAGCAAATAGACAAATGATTGCTGTGTCTTTTAAAGAATATTCTTTCTAAAATTAACAAATAAACCAGTATAACTTTTTTAAAAAAATAGACCATAGCTTGAATCAGGTGCACCTTACTCTTCAAACAACATCCTTGCTCCTCAGTAATTTGGAGAGGTCCCTGACAGTGGACTTTCCCAATGCAGTACATCTCCTGATCTGGCTGCTAATATCAGAGTGTTGATCCAAGTTAAGATTAAATTGATGACAGTTTCAGTCTTTTCTCCATCTATCATGATATGTTGTTGTTGTTGTTTAAATTTTTTCCTTTATTATTTTTGTGTGAGTGTACCATCAAATCAGATCTGACTGGTACAGGAGGAGATTGTCCCTCCTCCTCCAGCAGAGCATCTGGTGGATCCAAACCGTGCACCTCTGTGGTTGCAGTGCAGCTTCTTGCCACTAGGCCACCAGAGCTCCCCCATGATATATTGAGTCAAGTATGATAGATATATTGTGGAGACAAGCATGACTCATAGTGACTTGTGAATGAAAGACTTGAACCCTGCCCTATCCTGTGCCATCTTTATCAACTCTGACACAGTTGAGCCCACTGCTACAGTCACCGTATCAGTCCATCTCATTGAGGGTCTACCTCTCTTTTGCTGAAAGCACAATGTCCTTTCAAAGAATAGCTTTTTCTAGCAATATGCCTGAAGTCTGAGTGACGAAGCTGTGCCGTCTTTGCCTTCAAGAAGCATTCAGGATGTACTTTTCCCGAGACATACTTGTTTGTTCTTTTGGCAGTCCATGGGATATTCAGTCCTCTTCTCCAACACTGTAATTCAAAGGCATCAATTCTTCCATCATCCGTATTCACTGTCCGGCTCTCAGATGTATAGCAAGTGATTGAAGAGACCATGGCCTGAATTGGGTGCACTTCAATCTTTGGGCTGACATCATCGCTCTTCAGGATTTTGGCGAGGTCCCTGCCAGCAGACTTGCTCAGTGCAAAGAGATCTCCTGACTGCTGTTACCAAGGGTGTCAAGTGTTCATCCAAGCCAGAAGAAATCATTGACAACTTAAAGTCTTTTTCTCCATCAATCATGACTTTGCTTATTGGCTCAGTGGAGAGGATTTTTGTCTTCTTGATGTTGAGATGTAATTAATATTGAAGGCTGTAGTCCTTGACCTTCTGCAGCAAGCGTTTCAAGTCCTCCTCACTTTCTGTAAGCAAGGTTGTGTCATCTGCATAACACAGGTTGCTGGTGAGTCTTCCTCTGTTCCTCATGCCGCATTCCTCTTCATAGAGCTCAGGCTCACAAATTATTTGCTTGGCATACAGATTATATAGGTATGGAGAAAGGATACATCCCTACCTCACATCCTTCCTGATTTTAAACCATGTAGTGTTCCCTTGCTCCTTGCGGACAACAGCTTCTTGGTATAGATTTTGTATGAGCACAATTAAGTGGACTGGATTTCCATTTCCCTTGCTCCTTGCGGACAACAGCTTCTTGGTATAGATTTTGTATGAGCACAATTAAGTGGACTGGATTTCCATTTTTCTCAATGTTAGCCATAGTTTGTTATGGTCTACACAGTCACACATGCCTTTGAATAAACACAGATAGACATTCTTCTGGTATTCATTGCTTTGACCCAAGATTTCTCTCACGTCAGCAGTGATTTCCCTGGTGCCACAGCTTCTCCTGAATCCCCTACTTGAATTTCTGGCAGTTCTCTCTGTAATGTACTTTCTAGCCATTTTTGGATGATCTTCAGCAATTTTTTGCTTGAATGTGGTCTTCAATAATTTCCACATTCTGTTGGATCACCTTTCTGGGGAATTGGGAACAAATATTGATTTCTTTCATTAAGTGGGCCAGACAGCTGTCTTCCTAATTTAGGGTTTCACCTGTTAGTTGAAACATGTCAGTTAATATCCTGTCAATTCCTGGAGCCTTATTCTTTTCCTAATGCCTTCAATGCAGCACGAACTTCCTCCTTTGTTACAACTGGCTCCTGTTCATATAGCATTTCCTGGAATTTTTCCGTGTCGATCAGTTCTTTTTGGTACAGTGACTCCATGTATTCCGTCATCTTCTTTTTAAAGATTTTATTTTTTTATTTTATTATTTTGTATGTGTGTACCGTCAGATTGGTTCTGACTGGTACAGGAGGAGATTGCCCCTCCTTCTCCAGCAGAGCATCTGGTGGATTTGAACCATGTACTTCTGGGATTGCAGTGCAGCTTCTTGCCACTAGGCCACCAGAGCTCCCTCCTTCTGTCTTCTTTTGATGCTCCGTGGGTCATTCACGATCTTAGCCACAGCATCTCCCAGTCTTGCAGCTCCTGGCTTGATATCTACCTTTTCTATATATCTGTATTCAGCGGAAGCACCATGTGTAATGTTTCATTTGCTGAGAGATGAACTGTTTGAATCCACCAGCCATTGGTTCCTCAGGAGAACGGTGGGCATTCTGCCTCCATAAATATTTACAACCCAGCGACCAGCGGAAGGTCGCTAGGAGTCAGACTGACTGCACAGCAGAGCTTGGTTTCTGGCAGGTTTTTGATAACTTGAAGGAGCCACCAGCGTGCCAAGATTAAGTGTTCAACTGCTAAGCAAAAGGTTGGCAGTTCAAATCCACCCACAGCCCTATAGGAGGAAGGCGAGGTAGTCTGCTCCCATGAAGAGGACAGCCTGAGAGACCCTAGGGGCACCTCTTCCCTGTCACCTGGGGTCACCGTGCAGTCGAGGTTCCCGCCACAGCACCCAGCAGCAGTGGCTGGCGAGGACCCGCCAAGGGGTTGCTGGCTGGACCGCTCCCTCAGCTCTGTCCGTTTCCCTCTCCTCATTCTATATCAGCCTCTGCCCCCACTGTGCCACCCCCACCCCCACTGTGCCCTAAGCTGGTATTTCAACACCTCAGACCACTTCCAGTTTCCAAAACAGGCAGACAGGCCACTGGCCTTTTCCAGTTCCCACCCCAGGGCCCTCCTCTCAGCCGGCTCCCAGCCTGTGCTCAGTCAAGTCTCCTGCCAGCCGTCCTGGGGGCTGCACTTTTTTCTGCTCCCACTGACCGTGGGGCTCCGTGTACCTTCTCAGAAGCCGTGTACAGCCAGCCATACCTGTCACCCAGCAGCAGCAACCTTGGCCAGAGAGTTGTCTGCCAGTCTAGACGAGGGTTTCCTCATGGCCCCACTGTTGATTTCTGGAGCGAGGTCATTCTCTGGAGTGGGGCATCCCTGCGCTGCCTTGGGGTTAAGCTCGTATCCTCTGGAACCTGACCACGGGGGTCCAAATCTCTCACGCGCTGCGGGACTTAGGGGAAGTGAATTGACCACCCAGTGACTTCATTTCCCGTAGAGTTTCTCAGACTGTCGATGTTCATGGAAGCCAGCCGCCTCTTAGGTCTGCCGTCTAGCGGCTAGTGGAGTCAAACCCCAGAGCTTGAAGTTAGTGGGCCCCATCCCATCTGTAAAGGAGGGTAAGGGGTCAATGCCATTATTATTTTTAAAAAAAATTTTATTTTAATGAAAGTTTACAGAGACTTAGGGTTTCCAATCATTCATTGTTGCACTTTTCTCCTTGCCCACCCCTCCCCCCAACTCACTTTTCTCCTTGAAAAGTAAAAGGAAAACTCATTGTTATGCAGTTCCCCCCCCCCAAGGCCACTCCACTGTGCAGCCTTCACTCTGGACTTCTGTAATGACAAGAATACCCATTCAAATACCCCTTTTAAACAGTTCTCTCCCTCCTCTGTTTCAACGCAGTATACATCATCCCTCCCCTCCTTTCTTGTCTTCCCTCAGTCCTGATGTCAGTGACCCTGTGCAATAATACTATTATTATTTGCCTTTGAGTTGGGGCTTCTAGGCTCTTAGACACTTTGGGGTCATGTTTTGGACAGTCCCAATATCTCAGACTTGTTCATAATACTGTTGCATTCTCTGTAGATGACAGTGTAGTGTCACTGTGACTCTTTTATGTCCTAGGGAACTAAAAACATTATTTCTCTAACTTGCCTTACTTGGCAGTATTCTGGAACTGGACTGGCAAGCTCCCCGTGGTGTGCCTGATTATATCCAGCAAAAGATGCTTCTCAAATAGGATGGCCAAATCAGGTCATTGTCAAATATTCCGAAAGTAAGGGAATTTGTAAAAACCAGACTAACTTTATGGAAAATGAAAAAGGGAGGCCTCTAGACACGTGTGATAACATCACCCCGAAATACCTGTAGCCTGGCTACCAGCATCACAGCAACCGCTGACCACCACGGAAGGACACACAGGGTGGGAGTGGCCAGGCACTGTCATTAACTTCAATCATAGTGACCCCATATACACAGGGGGAAGCCCTGCCCAATTGTAGAAAGAGCAAGGGCCACGCGGGGACGGCCATGCCTGACCTTTACTGACTTCACATGGGGAACTGTCCCTGTCAACAGTATCAACCACACAGAACCGTTTCCCATGAGGTCAGACATATCCCCTACGCTCCTGTACTTCTTTTTACTCATCTCAGCGCCAGTCTTAACTGCTTTTCTGGGTCCATATCTGATGCAGTAGGTCACAGACAGCACAGAACTATATTGGGGAAGTCAAAAGGCTATAATTAAATAAGGATGACAGAAAAAGAATCGACACCTTTGAGCTGTGGTGTTGGAGAAGAGCACTGAACATCCCATGGACAGTCAAGAGAATTAACAGTTATGTCTTGGAGAGGGTGCAGCCAGAGTACTCTTTGGAGGCAAGAATGAGGAGGCTTTGCCTCACATACTTTGGGCATGATGCCTGGGGGTGTGTGTGTGGCTATTCCTTGGAGAGGGACATGATGCTGGGAAGGGTGGAGGGTTGGTGAAGTAGGGAAAGGCCCTCGACCAGGGGGGTTGATGTACTGACTGCTGTAATGGGCTTAGTGTGTCAGGACATGGCACTGGATAGAACAGGGTTCAGATCTTTTGTTCATTGGGTTGCTATGAGTTGTGCTCAACTCAGCGACACCTAATAACAATAAATAACAGCAGAATAGTCAGGACTGCTCCCAAAATATCCTTGTAGGCACCTCAAGCCTCGTCCCTTTAGGCCAGTGTTCTAGTTCTCAGGCCTGCCAATATTGGCTCTCCCACCCTAGCCCCTCCAAATTGTCCAAAAGACTTGGGCAAAGGCTCTTAGCTTAGTTCTGGTTCTGTCTGTGGGACAGGAGTCCCAAGGCCCACTCTGTCTCATGTCAGGGCCCTGGTTTTCCTCTGTGGCTACTGCTCTGGAGTTGCATTCTCTTGCAGCTACTTCTTTACTGGCAGGAGACAATCTCATTCTGCTGCTGAATCCACATAATTTATTGTTGAGACCAGCCAATCCCCTTGTGACTTGGTGAGACCAGCCAATCCCCTGTGGCTCGGTGAGACCAGCCAGTCCCCTTGTGACTCGGTGAGACCAGCCTGTCCCCTTGTGTCTCGGTGAGACCAGCCTGTCCCCTTGTGACTCGGTGAGACCAGCCCGTCCCCTTGTGACTCGGTGAGACCAGCCCATCCCCTTGTG
>NW_006399935.1:5272123-5303827 GCF_000299155.1 Elephantulus edwardii
CCTTGTGACTCGGTGAGACCAGCCCGTCCCCTTGTGACTCGGTGAGACCAGCCCATCCCCTTGTGACTCGGTGAGACCAGCCAATCCCCTTGTGTCTCGGTGAGACCAGCCAATCCCCTTGTGTCTCGGTGAGACCAGCCAGTCCCCTTGTGTCTTTGTGAGACCAGCCAGTGCCTTTGTGGCTCAGTGAGACTAGCCAGTCCCGTGTGTCTCGGTGAGACCAGCCAATCCCCTTGTGACTTGGTGAAACCAGCCAATCCCCTTGTGACTTGGTGAGAACAGCCAATCCCCTTGTGTTATGGTGAAACCAGCCAGTCCCCTTGTGTCTTTGTGAGACCAGCCAGTCCCCTTGTGTCTTCGTGAGACCAGCCAATCCCCTTGTCTTCGTGAGACCAGCCAATCCCCTTGTGTCTTCGTGAGACCAGCCAATCCCCTTGTGGATAGGTAAACACAGCCTCTTTGCACATTCCAGCCAATCCACAAGGCAAAGTCAAATTCAGTGGCGAGGAAAGTCATATAAGAAGATAAACTCCACGTCAATGCTGTGCCTTCCTCACAATCTCCGTTCCTTTCAAGCCTCTTGCTATAGCCATTACCAATCTCTTTTCTGGGGGTAGTGGAGGTAAATATTGCCACCATTGTTAGTTTGCCATGAAGGAGAGTCCGACTTGTGAAGACTCTTATGTGCACAGTAGAATTGGCCCTTAGGGTTTGTTGGTTGGTTGGTTTTCCTACTTCAAAAGACGTTAACATTTTTCTATGATCTGGGTGAAAGTTTACAAGGCGAATAGGTTTTCCATTCAGCCAGTCTTCTTGTTGATTGCCTTCGAGTCGAGCACAAGTCATAGCGACCCTATGAACAAAAGGCTTGAAGCTCCTACAACTATTAACATTTATCAAAGTTCATAGACAGTCTTACAGGTGTTGTTTTACAACACTGATTACAATCCTTATTTTGTTAACATCACTCCTCCTACCTCCTCCCTGTGATTCTCATTTCCATTCTTCCATCTTTCCTATCCATCCCTGCATCTGAGATTTTTTTTTCCTGGGCAAGCACGGCCATTTTATTCTTGTGTAGTTGACTGTTCTGAGGAGCAAGTACTTCTCTGGTTGAGAGTATCCACTTTGGAGTCTTATTATTTGGCTGGAAGTTGAGCTCTGGAGGGTGAGTTCAGTTCCAGACTTGAAAGGTCACAGTATCCAGGGTTCCACAAGTCTCTATCAGACTAATAAACCTGCTCTTTTTATGACTTTGATTTTGTACCACACCTTTTGCCCCTTCTGTCCAGGACCCCATTCTGGGATCTCTTTTAGAAGGGTCAGCAGTAGTAGCTGGGCACTGTCTAGTTCTTCTGGTCTCAGGGCCCAAGTTCGTTTGATCCGTTTGTCCTTTGAACGAATCACTTCCATGTATTTTTGCATTTCTTCCCTCCTCCTTTCTTTGGACACAGAGAGACCAATAGTTGGACCTCAAAAGCTTTTTAGACTTTAGTAAATATTTACCAAAGAAGGATGTAGAAGATTGCCTTTTATGGGTTGTTATTGCGATTGACTTTGATGTTCCTGAGTCTGTGGTCCTGAGGCCCCAGGACCTGTTGGTTTGCAATGACTTTGAACTTTTGGGAACAGATGACGAGGCTTTCCTCTAAGCGGCCTCTGAAGACTGATTTATAAGCCCTAGAAGTCTCAGGCATAATGATTTCTGCCCTCTACGGACTGACTGGTCAATGTTAGCAGCTGTCCTTTTGCAGAGAAGGATGTGAAAGTTGGCGGAGGTGACATGTGTCCAGGGAGGTCACCCTGCTTGGACAAGGTGGTGTATGGAGGAGGCTGACACTGCCTCATTCTGGACGTAACTGTGTCCTCTTCTCCCTCAGGTCTGCCCTGGGAGACCCAGAACCTCAAGCGCTGAACGCATAGGAGAACCCCATTAACGCTGGAGTCGGGGGGTGGAACATGCCTCGGCCACTCCCTGCTTCTCCCGTCCCTGGAGGCCACCCCCAGCCGTGCACATGGCCTGCAGCGAAATCTCGCTTGCTGGCATCTTGGACATCCTAGGCACCGTGGGCCACGACAAGCTGCTGCAGCTGAAGCACAAGCTGAAGGCACTGCCCTCCAGCCCCCGGGGCACCGGCCTGCTGCGGGCCATGGTGCTGCTGACGCTAGGCCGTGACACTGAGGCCCGGTGCGCCCTGGATGCGCTGCGCACAGACGCAACGGCCCGCTGTGTGGCCTGCAGATGGGCTGGCGTGGACTTCCCAGAGGAGGCCCCTGAGGAGGAGCCAGAGGTGGCCTGGACAGTTGCCCGCATGTACCACCTGCTGGCTGAGGAGAAGCTGTGCTCTGCTTCCCTGCAGGAGGCAGCCTACCATACTGCCCTCCAAGCCTTCTCTGCTGATGACCCCCGGCTGTCAGAGCTTCAGGCTGAGGCCCGTGACCACTGCGGGTGGGACGTTGGCGACCTAGGGAGCTTCCACGGCCTGTGCTCTAGATCTGGGGGCCTCCTGCTTTCCGCAGGGTCACACTCTGGGGCCCGGAGCTCTCCGCAGCCCATCCAAGTTCCCCCGGGCTGGAGCCGGGCTTGCACGCTGCGTTCTACTGGCAGCCCGGCTTCGCTGGCCAGCAACCTAGAGATCAGCCAATCTCCCACTTTGGCCCTCCTCACCCAGCCTCGAAGCCCCCCGGGACCCAGCAATCTCTGTGATCAGCCCCCAGCCAGCCCAGAGCCCCAGCCTGCTCCCCCGGGTCACCAGGAGCCAGAGCAGGTGAGCTGGCCTCCGTCCTTGGACACTGACCCTCTTCAGGATTCATCACCTAGTCCAGCCCTCCAGCTGTCAGGGGTGGCCCCAGATCCAAGCCCAGCTGGCCTCCCTGACCCCTCAAAACCCCAAGAGTCCAGACCCCACTACCCAGTGGAGTGTACTGAGTCCACCATCCCAACATCTCTCCCCTCTTCCACCCAGACTCTCTCCTCTCTCATTTCAAAGCCGACTGATCAGACCCCCAAAGATGGGGTGACACCCCCACTGTCCATAGAAGATACTGCTTCGCAGAAAAGCAAGATGTGCCCACCTCCTCCCTCGATCCCCCAGATGTCCCCTCCCTTGGGGCCCCAGATATCCCCTCCTTCAGTGCCCCGGTCGTCCTCTCCCTCGGGGCTCCAGACGTCACCTCCCTCTCCTCCTGGAGCAGCATCCCCCTGCCAGCCTCCCTCCACCTCCTCGTCCTCAGATCTCCCGTGCCCTGAACTGGAGCTGGAATCGCTGGAGCAGAAGTTCTATAACTTCGTGGTCCTCCACGCCAGGGCAGATGAGCATGTGGCCCTGCGGGTCCGGGAGCGGCTGGAGGCCCTGGGTGTGTCCGACGGGGCCACTTTCTGCGAGGACTTCCAGGTGCCCGGGCGCGGCCAGCTGAGCTGCCTGCAGGACGCTATTGATCACTCGGCTTTCACCATCTTGCTCCTCACTCCCAACTTCGACTGCCGCCTGAGCCTGCACCAGGTGAGCCAGGCCCTGCTCCACAGCTTCCGACGGCAGGCCTGGCAGGACTCGGTCATCCCCTTCCAGCCCCTGGAGACGTCCGAGCTCAGCTCCGACACCGCCCGCCTGCTCACCAGCCTCGTGTGCTTGGACGAGCACTCCCAGATCTTCGAAAGGAAGGTGAGGAACACCTTCAAGAAGCAGAAGCTGCAGGTGCGCAAGGCCCACTGGACAAGGGAGCAGGAGGCCCGGGCTTTCCGGGAGCGGAGCCAGCGCCTGGAGGGCCAGCGACAGCAGGCTGCCGAGCTGCACTCCGCCTACTCCACTTACCTGCAGAGCTACCTGGCCTGGCAGGTGCAGGTGCAGCAGCTACAGGTGGCTTTCAGGACCCAGATGTCATTAGGGATGCAGATGCCTCCCATAGGGCAGGTGCCCCTCAGCGTCCAACCACCCCTGCCCACCTGGCCAGTTAGTCCTCAGCCACCCCTGCCCACCTGGCCGCACAGCCCTCAGCCACCCCTGCCCACCTGGCCAGACAGCCCTCAGCCGCCCCTGCCCACCTGGCTGGACAGCCCTCAGCTGCCCGGTGGGCAGGGGCGGGACAGCCTTCAGCCGCCCCACTCTCCATGGCCGGCTGGGACTGCCCCACCAGCCTTCCCACCACCCCCTGCCTTCCCGCCGGCCACCCCTCTCTCTCCCCAAAGCCCGGGGCTGCAGCCCCTCATTATCCACCATGCACAGATGGTCCAGCTGGGGCTCAACAACCACATGTGGGGGCAGAGGGGGGCCCAGCCCTCCGAGGACAACACCCAGGAAGCAGAATGACCAACTGACCAGGCTTGATGACCTCAGTCTCTGAGGACACGAACTTGTGAACACTCTTATGTCCATGGACATTGGGCATCTGAGACATTCCCCATTTACCACACCCCCTCTCATTCCTGTGCCCTCACTCCTTGGGAGGACGGCGAGGGGGTGGGGTTATTAGAATAATGGCTCAGGAAGTAGTGCAAAAATAACTGAGGACCTCATAACCTTCAGAAATGCCAGAATGACACGTGGTGGTCACAGATCGCTTGGGGGGTGGAGGGTCTTTGGAGAAGAGGGCCTAGGGACATTGCTACCGCCTATTAAGTACGATAAATATTTATTAAATGGTTCTCCGGTGACATTGTCTTGGGGAGGGCTTGGACTCCACTATTTGTAAGTTAAAAAACATTTGATAGCTGGAGGAAACAAGTCTCCCTAACAGGCAGGAAATGGAAGTTCCTACTGTGTACGCTCATCCCATTGGTCAGGAGTTAGTCACGTGGGTACCTGTTCGGCCGCAAGGGCATCTGGGAAATGTAGTCCAGGCGACCCGGGCCCTACATTCTGTAGTCAGAGGCGGACTGAATAGTTCGGGCCCAATTCTTTACCTTTGAGGTCAGCCTTTCTGGGGAGGTACTTTGGGGAATCCACCATGAAAGCTGCCTCTGAGCCTCAGTTTTTTCATCTGAAAAATGGTACGGGTCTGTGTTCCAAAGAGTGTTAACCAGACAGTTAGTAGTTTTGAGCCCACCCACAGGTGTCTCAAGAGAAAGCTTGTAATTCACCTTTACAAAGTCAGCCACTGGATTTTTAGGGTGGCCTGATTCCTGAGGTATCACCATGAAGGTCAGGGGTACACTTGAGTACAAGGTAGTGGGGCGCTGCTTACCTAAACGGGGGGACACCGTCACCTTACCGCATGCACACCTTTACCCTTGACCATGTCATCGCTAAAGTGCAGAGGATGACGTCTGGGTGAGTGGAGACTATGGTAAGAATTTGCCAGGTGTCCCCCACAGGTGATGAAGTTAGCATCCTCGTGCTCCATGAATCCTGCAGGAGGACCTGCATCACCACAGGGGCCAGCCCCCCCGTGCTCCTGACATCCCGCCCTACCCAGGGGCTGCTGTCCTCGCCAGGCGGTTCCCCAGCCACTCAGGTTCCTCCAGCGACATCTTAGCCACCGTGCACTGTGGCTCCCCCAGCACCTTCTAGACCCAGCTGGCCCACAGCTCCCCATAATTGTCCTGCAACTAGCCAGAGTCCACTCCTCCAACTGGTTCTGCTGGGTCCCGTGTCCTCAGCAGATCATGGGCGTTCACACACACGTCGCCGTTACCATCCTGAGGAAACCCCACAGGGCCGTTCTGTCACGTGGGATCACCCTGATTAGAAAGTGGATGGCACCAAAACGAGAAACAAATACTTGTGTGACAACATGAATGGAGCAGCCCCCAGTATGTGTCAATTCTTAGTACTTTTGGTTTTGGTCTAGTTTTTATTTCATAGTCAAACTTAACTCTGCAACCCTGCTAAACTTGGAAGTGAGGAAAGAACTGTAGCAAGAGCACCAAGATTAAAGATCCCATACGTGCTATGCATCGGAGAGCTGGACAGTGAATAGGGATGATAGAATTGATGCCTTTGTGCTGTGGTGCTGGAGAAGAGTGTTGAATATACCATGGACTGCTAGGAGAACAAACAGGTTTGTCCTGGAGAGGGTGAAGCCAGAATGTTCCCTGGAGTCCAGGATTCTGAAGCTTCGTCTGACATACTTTGGGCATGTTGCAAGGAGGGACTGGTCCTTGGAGAGGGACATCATGTTTGGGAGAGTGGAGGGATGGCACAGGAGAGGAAGACCCTCGATGAGATGGATTGATTTTGTGACTAGAGAGGTGGGAATGAATGTGTTTGAGACGGCGAGGTTGACACAGGATAGAACGGCATTTAGGGCTCTTGGACATAGGGTCGCTATGAGTTGCAAACGACTCGATGACACTTAACAACAACAACAACAACAGGCACACTGCGTGACAGGGTGGCCTGTGGAGCTGTAGAAGGACTGGTCTGGTGATTCAGAGAAAACATGAACTACAGGTCACATCAGAGCTGTCCAGTCAGCAGTGGTGATCTTGCTGGTCTTGCCTTCCTGGACCTGAGGCGCACCATGGCTTCCACAGTGACCTTGCTGGAGACTCCATGCTGGCCATCCAACCATTCAGTCCTAGTACAGATGAAAAACTGGGGACCATTTGTATTGGGACCAGCATTTGCCATGGACAGGAGGCCAGGACCTGAGTGCTTCAGGATGAAGTTGTCATTGTCAAACTTCTCCCCATAGACGGACTTGCCACCAGTACCAACATGACATGTGAAGTCTCCACTCCAGCCCATAAACCAGGAAGGATGGATTCTGTGAAGGCAGGAACCCTTGTAACCAACTCCTTTCTCCCCAGTACTCAGTGTAGACGTTTTCTGCTGTCTTTGGGACTTTATTTGTAAACAGCTCGAAGGAGATGTGGACTAAAGGTTTGCCATCGGTGGCGATGTTCAAGTACATGGTGGGATTGACTGAGGCTGGGCAGGAGAGGAGCGGACGGGAGTGTCACGGAGGCATCGTCATCTGCAACGCCCAATAGACATCTTAATCCCTAAAAGGTGAGCTCTAGTGGTGCAATAGTTAAAGTGATCCAGGACCTCTGACCAGGAGCCATGGGGCACCCCTGGCCAGGAGCTGTGCCCTCTGCCGACTAGGACCTGTGGGTCCCTTTGGTTAGGAGCTGTGGCCCCCAATTGGGAGCTGTGGTCTCTCTGACTGGGACTTTTGGGTTCCTCTGACCAGGACCTGTGACTCGTGACTGTGAGGTGTGGCCCCTGACCGGAAGCTTTATTCACACACTGATTTTCCTGCCCTTTCCTCCTTGCTGGGTGACCGCCATGACTCATGTGGGCAGTCATGCCTACTGGCTAATTCCTCACTGACTGGATCTCACCTATGCTCTGCGCTGAGCCTCAGTGAAGTGAAACCTGGGGCAGGAAGTCTGAGATCAGATTCTTCCTGGGGAGAAGAACTCCTCTCTAGGGTTTTCTTAATTGTAAGTTTTGTGGAATTAGATTGTCAGCCCTTCATGGTGCTGTTAGCTGGGTTTGAACTGCCAACCTTTCAGGGAACCAGCTGCCGATTGTAAAAAGGCAGCTGCAATAAACTGGTCCTTTTTCATTTGATCAACATTTATTGAGTAGAACATTTATCGAGCCTACTGTGTGCCAGGGGCCACTTGGGGTATGGAGGTCCAGCAGCACTTCAGACAGGGGCCCTCAGTCCCCATTCTTGTTTTATTCGGGGGGTGCGTGGTGGGGGAGGACTCCAAAGCAGCTATGAACTAAATAAGGAAGCAAGAATTTTAGAAAAAGAAGAAGCTTCTGAAGAAGCAAGCAGGGCGAGGTGACCCAGGAGGCTAATCAGGGAGGGCTTCTCTGAGCAGGTGGTCCTGATGCTGAGATGCAAAGGAAGGGGGGGAGGGCGTCCCTGTGCAAGAACCAGGAAGGGACAAGACCATGCCTGCTGTGTGGGAGGCACGGCGAGGAGGCCCGTGTGGCTGGAGAAGAGTGAGCTAGGGCGAGAGGAGGAGAGGAGGGCAAGGACAGGACACTTTGGGCCACGGAAGGACCTGGCCTTTTACCCCAGGGAGGTGGGCGCCCTGGAGGGCTGTGCACAAAGGAGGGACGGGCCTGACTCTCGGGCGCCTTCTGGTGGCCACGAGGCCAACTGTCTGTGGGAGTGGGGCTGGCGTCCGGCACTCAGGGCAGAGGCGGGGCTGGACCAGTGCGGGCCGATTGACACCTCTGGGGCTTGATCCGTTCAGAGGCTCCTTCCTCTCTAACACGGCTCAACAAGAATTCTATCAGCAGCCCTTCACCTGCCCCAGGTCACAGGAGCCAAACCTGAGTAAACCACCCCCCCCCCCTCCGCCCCTGAAATGATGTGAGACTTGAGGACAAGTCAACAGCCTTCTTAGGGCTTCAGCTTCCACTCTGTGCACTGGGCCTGGTGGCCTCGAGTCTAAAGCTCTGATTCCACTTGCCGCAGTGTTGGCCACGCTTATCAGCAAGGAGCAATTGCTCAGCCCCAGACAAGCCTGTTTGTCCTCCCAACAGCCAGGAGGCCCTGGCTGAACTGCTCACGTGCTTAAGCATTGGACTGCCAGCCATCAGGACATCAGGAAACATATTACATTGGCAAAGTCTGCAGTCAGAGAACTCTTCAAGTTACTGAGGAGCAACGATGTCAGTTTGAGGATTAAGGTGTGCCTGATTCAGGCCATTGCCTTTTCAATCATGCTGTGCATCTGAAAGCCGGACAGTGAATTAGGATGCCAGAAGAAGGAAGAATTGATGCCTTTGAGTTCTGGTATCAGAGAAGAGTACTGAATACCCCATGGACTGACAAAAGAACAAACATTATATCTTGGAGATGGTGCAGTCTAAGTGCTCTTTGAAGGCAAAGATGATAAAGCTTCGTCTCACATACTTTGAGCATGTTGCCAGGAGAGGCTATTCCTTGGAGAGGGACATCAGAGGAAGACCCCCAGCCGGGTGGGTTGATACAGTGACTACAGCAATGGGCTTGAGTGTGTCAGAGACGGTGAGGACAGCCCAGGACAGGACAGGGCTCGGGTCTGTTGTTTACGGGGCTGCTATGAGGTGAGTTTGACTTGATAGCATCTACCAACAATGGTAGCTAGCCCAAAAGTCAGTGGTTCGAACTGATCCAGGCCCACCTCAGCAGGGCGTGGAAGTGGAAGTCCACTAAGTGGACAGTCTGACACGGTGGATAATGGCAACAAAAACCAACAGCGCCAGCCCCAGAGCTAGGTGTCATCGCACCCCCAATGTACAGATGGAGAAACTGAATCTCAGAGAAGGGACATCACAGGTCTGAGATCATGGCTTGGCCACACAGTCCGCAGGGTCAAGAGGAGCCGGACGTTCTCACCTGAATTCTAGCCCAGGTGCACCGCGGGTTAATTCATCCTTGGAATTGGTCATTCCCTGCATGCTCTTAGTCCATGTTATTTATTTTTTTAAATTAATTTCAATTAACATCTACAGAGATTTCAGATATCCATTTTATTATTTGTTAATTAGTGGTTAATATTCTCTCAGGACTGGTATGTCTGAAAGGGCTGAGGGTGAAAATTGGCCTGCTGTGTTTCCAGGACTCGGCCAGTGTGCCACGCAGTAAGTGCTCAGTAAAATAACTGTCTGCAAGTAGTGAGCGCCTACTGTGTACAAAAGGGTGTCCATCTTGTACCTGCCATGTACGGAAGGGTGTGGATCTGAGCAAGATGAAATCACTAACAACTTCAATCTTTTCTCCATCTGTCATCATGCTGCCTAATGATCCAGTGGTGACGATCTTTGTTTTCTTGATGTTGAGATGTAATCCATATTGAAGGCTGCAGTGTTTGATTTTCTGCAGCAAACGCTTCATGTCCTCCTCGGTTTTTGTCCTGAAGAGGGTGAAACCAGGCTGTTCCTCGGAGACAAGGATTTTGAAGAATTTTGAAGCTGGGTCTCACACACTTTGGCCACATGGCCAGGAGGGACCAGTCAAGACATCATGCTTGGAAGGGTGGAGGGAAAGTGCAGGAGAGGAAGACACTGGATGAGATGGACTGACACAGTGACTGGTAATGGCGGCAGCTGTGTCAGAGATGGTGAGGTTGGCTTAGGACAGGCCAGGGTTCAGAGCTATTGTTCAAAGGGTCACTGTGAGTACATACTAACTCCTTTCTTGATTTTGATCCATGCAGTACTCCCTTGCTCTGTCAGACAATAGCTTCTTGGTCTAGGTCAAGGTTTTGCATGAACAGAATCACGTTTTCTGGGATTCTCATTCGTCTCAGGGTTAGCTACAATTTGTTCTGATCCATGCAGTCACATGTCTTTGCATAGTCTATAAAACACTAATGGACATCCTTCTGTGACTCTCTACTTTTAGCCAAGATCCGTCAGACTTCGGCAGTGATGTCCCTAGTGTCATGGCCTCTTCTAAACCTAGTTTGTGTTTCTGGAAGTTTTATGTGTACTGTTCTAGCCGGTTTTAAATGATCTTCAGCAATTTTTGCTTGCATGTGATACCAGTGACACTGTTTGATAATTTCCACATTCTGTTGGATCACCTTTTTTGGAACTAGGAATAAATTTAGATCTCTTCCAGTCAGTTGGCCAGCTAGTTGTTTCCAGAATTCTTGGCACAACCTGGTGAGCACATTCAGGACTGCATCTGTTTGTTGAAATATATCAATTGATATTCCAGCAATTCTTGGTGCCTTATTTTTTGCCAATTCCTACAGAGAAGCTTGAACTTCTTCCTTTATTACCATTGCTTCTTGATCATCTGCTACTTCCTGAAATGGTTCTGTGTCAGCAAATTCTTTCTGATTCAGTGAACGCATGTATCCCTCTCATTTCTTTTGATACTTCCTGCATCATTCAAGATTTTGTCCTTAGCGTCTTTGAATATTTGAGGCTTGAATCTGTTCTTCAGTTACTTCACCTGGAGAAATGCTGCACAAGTTCTTCCCTTTTGAATTTTTTACTCCAGCTCTTTGCACATTTCATATACATATTATTTCATAATACCAGCTTTGCCTTTACAAGCTGCCCATCGAAATCTTCTGAAAGATTGTGAATCTTTGATGTCCCGATTTCTTCCCTTCTCAGTGTTCTTAGTGCAATATTGAGAGTCTTTTCTGACATCCATTTTAATCTCTTCTTCTTCCTGTTGCTGATTCCCTTGGCACCAGCAGTCAGCAAATCAAAATATGAGTGGCACTGGGAAAATCTGCTGTTAGGGACCTCGTCAGAGTGCTAAAGAGCAACAATGTCAGCTTAGAGACTAAGGTGCGTCTAATCCAGGTCATGTTTTCTCAGTTAGTTGTGATGCATCTGAGTGCTGGACAATGACTAAGGATAACGGAAGAATTGATGCCTTTGAGTTGTGGTGCTGGAGAAGAGTATTGAATATACTATGGACTGCTAAGAGAACAAACAGGTCTGTCCTGGAGAGGATGAAACCAGGCTGCTCCTTGGGAATGTTGTCAGGACGGACCAGTCCTTGGAGAAGGACATCATGCTTGGTTGGAAGAGTGAAAGGTCAGCACAGGAGAGGAAGATTCTGGATAAGATGGATTGACACAGTGACTGGGGTAATAGAGTTAGATGTGTCAGGTTGCTATGAGTCGTAGATGACTCGACAGCACCTAACAACAACAACACAACTGTGTGTGATGGAGAAAGGTGGAGGGCCAACGAAAGAGAGGAAGATCCCCAACCAGGTGGACTGACACAGTGACTGCAGCAATGGGCTCTATGTGTCAGGAAGTATGACAATGGCACAGGATAGAACAGGGTTCACGTCTGTTGTTCCTAGGGTCACTATAAGCCAAACTCAACTCTAGGGCAGCTAACAGCTGTGTGAAGCCCTGTGATAAGGGCTGGTGGCACCACAGGGACCCAGCGGAGGGCAGAGATGTGGCCAAGGTAAACTCAACTCTGTCCTCTGGAAGCTCCTGGCCCAGTGAAGGGGACAGATGTGCTCAGGCTTTTATGGGGTGCTTAGGCTTGTGATAAGGAAGGACAAGGCCCCAGGGGCCTGTGGCTAGCCTGAGGGGTGTTGTGGGAAACTTCTAGAAGTGAGTTGCGGTGTGTTTGGAATGAACTATGGGCAGGGAAGAATGTTCTCGAAAGTAGGAGCAGAGCCTTAGAGGGCAGATGCCCTGGGGCAGGGCATTCAGGACTCTGAGAACAACTGTAATGTCCCGGAATCTGGGGGAGGTGTTTGGGGGCCCAGGGGGGCCACACGCACTGCATTCCCCACCCCTCAACCCCACCTCACAGGCTTCAAGCTGTTTCAAAATTCCAAAGGCTCCTTTGAGGAATTGGAAGAATGGTCCTCCTCAATCTGCAGCCACTCAGTCCTCCTTCCCAGACACCAGCAGAGTGACCGCTTTATGTCCACGCATAAACTGGTCTCTCCATGGCAGCCAGAGGGTGCCCACGAGCACTGACGGGCAGTCCCTCCTCTGCCTGCAGCCCTCTGGGCTCCTACCTCCCTCGGGTAAAAGCCTGGGTCCTCCCTGTGACCTACGGGGCCTGAACGTCCCTCTCTGTCCTCTTGCCACCCTACACTGCTCCGTCCCCTTCCTCACCCTCCAGACACTGGGGCCTCCTTGCTGTTCCTCCAACTGGCCGGGCCAGGTCCTTCCTACCCCAGGACCTTTGCACAGGCTGCTCCTTCTGCCTGAATGCTTTTTATTTTAAGCATAGAAAATGTTTTAATTTTTTTTTCATTGTGCACATTTTCTTCCCCACATCCCTCCGCACTCACCGAGACCTTCCTGCAATGCGCCCTTTGTTCCAGATTGTTGTCATATAACATGGAATACTCTTTTTTTAAGTATTAATTTTCATGAAAGTTTACAGAGACTTAGGGTTTCCAGTCATTCATTTTTGTTCTATTCTCCCTGCCCATTCCCTCCCCCCACAATATGGAATACTCTTACAGCAGTCCTTCTCGGTTCTGATTCCTCCAGGTCTGCTCAGACGTCTCACACTCACTCACACACACACACACACACACACACACACGGACACTGGAAAATCCTGTTTACAAGTACACTCACCCAGTGCCCCCCAGCAGCACACAGCCCTCAGCACACGGGACAGACCTTAGCCCATGACCCACAGGTAGCAAGTTTGTTTTCTTCATGAAAGGAGCCCTGGTGGTGCAGCGGGTTTAGCATCAGACTGCTAACCAGTGATAAGGAGCTGTGCTGCCAACCGGAAGGCACGCGGTTCAAATCCACCAGCTGCCGCACGGGAGACAGAGGGACAGTCTGCTCCCGTGTGATTCACTGCCTCTGAAAACCCACTGCGGGTCAGCTCTGGGTCAGTTCCCGACTCGATGGACACGGCAACAACCAAAATGTTGGGAACACCAGCGTGGCACACAGGAGAGAGACCTAACTGTGGGGTCTGCAAAGATCTGCAGCCTCGGAAACAGCACAGGGCAGTCCCACTCTGTCCCCGGAGTTCTCGGCGGTGAGGACAGACGCGACAGCAGTGAGTGCCCCACGGAGGTGGGGTTGTCACTCCTTCACCCCAGGCTCTCAGGGCCTGGCATACAGTAGGCGCTCAATGAATGTTCGTGGAATGAAAGAAACTCTGCTTCCGTCTTTGCAGACCCCTCTTGAGTCCATGTTCCCCCCCGCCCTGCAGCTGGTCAGGGCCCCACTCATGAGTCCATCGTCCTGAGAGTGGGCCGCGTGCCAGGCAGGGTTCCCGGCTTTGTGAGGCTCAAGGAGAGTCGGCCCAGGCTTGGGGTTCACAGATCAGCCGGTGGGGGACATCCATGTGACCCAAGGAGTCACAATCGAGGTGACCGGAGTGGTGATGGGGACACAGAAAGCAATATGGGGCCCCGACATTATGAAGCCATCCCGGCGTCAGGGGATGCTTCCTGGAGGAGGTGACAGAGCTTGAGGCTGGAGAGGGAAGGGTCCCCCAGGCAGGGGTACAGTGAGGGGGGAGAATGGCTTTCCAGGGGCTGAAGAGGAGCCAGTGTGGGGACAGACGTGTGCACAGTGGCATTTACCTCTGGGTCCAGAGGTTACGGCGATGAGCAGATCACACCACCAGGGGGTGCTGTCGGGGCGCAATTCCAGCCTCCCTTCTGACCCCAGCCTGGGAGGGGGCTCCCCTTCCTTCCAGGACTCTCAGGGCGTGCCAGGGGCCAGGCCCAGCCAACAGGCCTCATTCCCCACCCACAACCTCTATAGGTAACAAAGGGACCAATTATTTCTAGCTAATTGTTTAATAAAATTAAATTGTTTTACTAATTGTGTATTATTAGTAACACTCCTCATTAAGGCTTGACAAGGTCCCTGGCCCTGTCCATCCACTATCCCTGTCAGATCACCAGTGTTCCGTTTGCCTTAATTTGCAATGGGGGAAACTGAGGCTCAGAGAGGTGGGCTGGCTTTCTGAAGTCACATGATGCGACCACGCCTTGGGAGGGGACACGGGGTGCCATGAGCAGAGAACTTGGGGCACAGAGTTCTGTGCAGCGTCTGCCCTTGGGGTTGGAGGTGCTGTTTCTCTCCTATAGTCAGCTGCCTGGGCTGAGCCCAGAGAGGGTAGACAGCTCTCTGAGAACACACAGCATTCCCGGGCATGTGCTGGTTTTAATTCTGCCCCGCCCTTTTTATAGCTTTGGCAAGTGGCCGCGGCATCCAGTCCCGGAGAAGCTTCGGGGGCTGCGTCTCGGAGTACGTCCACATCTCCTCTCGTCCCTCAGTCCTGCCCCCACTGGACAGAACCCTCTCCTGCCTCTGGTCCCACAAGAGCCTTTTCCTTGGGGCTCACAGCCCCAAATGGGGAGACAGTAGCCAGCCAGAGAGTGACAAGCAATATGGCACGTAGGAATCTGGGGAGGCTGCCTGGAAGAGGCATCAGAGCCTCACGATGGCTGCGTCACTCCCTCCCTCCCTCCCAGCCCTGTGGCCTGTCCCCACCCCTCACTGCTGGGCACACAGTTGCCAGCTGGGGCCGAGGTGCTGCTGGCACCCAGCTGTTCCCCAGACTTGGGTTTCCTGTGTGCTGTTTCTCGAGCCAGGCTGCCACATGCTCTTATTCACTGACGTCACCGCCTATTCCGGGGTCAGCCCATCACTTTCCATTCAGTCGACTTTAAAAGAAACTTGTTCTCTTGTGGGATAACGCAGCACTCACGCTGTTCACTGAGCTTCACGAATGGGGACCCCACCCCTCACCCCGGGTTTCCACGGGAGCTGACTGCCCATCTTTCTCCCTCAGAGTGGCTGGTGGATTTGAACCGCCGACCTTTTCTGCTAGCAGCCTGACATGTAATGAAATGCACTGCACCACCAGGAAAGGCTTCTCTCCTGAAACTGGATGGTGGTCATGGCTGTAACAGTAACGCAGGAGGAGGCCTGGGATGGTACAGATGGTTCTGTGGGTTGTTTACACAAGCAAAGGCTGGTAGGGTGAACACCACCAGAAGTGCCTTGGAAGAAAGGCCTGGTAGGGAGCTCTGGTGGCCTAGTGGCAAGAAGCTGGGCTTTAATCCTGAAGGTGCGTGGTTAAAATCCACCAGGTTCTCTGCTGGAGAATAGGGACAATCTCCTCCTGTGCCAGTCGGATCTGATTGGACAGTACGCAGCAACAACAACAACAAAGAAAGGCCTGGTGACATAGGCCTGAAAGGCACTGCTTTGAAGCCTTGTGGACCACGGTTCTACTCTGAACAAGTGCAGTTAGGCCCACAGGTACAGAATGATGGGGTAGCTCTTCAGCTATATGGGAAGGCTTCCTGGAGGAGGTGACACTTTACTGGCAGCTATGCAAAGGCATTTGACTGTGCAGATAGTAACAAACTATGGCTAACACTGAGAAGAATGGGAATTTCACAACACTTAATTGTGTTCATGCAAAATCTACACCTAGACCAAGAAGTTGTTGTCTGAACAGAGCAAAGGAACACTGCATGGTTTAAAATTAGGAAGAAAGGTGTGGGTCAGGGTTGTATCTTTTCTTCACACTTATTCAATTTGTATACTGAGCAAATAATTTAAAAAGCTGGACTCTATGAAGAATGTAGCATCAGGACAACAACCTGTGTTATGCAGATGACACCACCTTGCTTACAGGAAGTGAAGTCAGTCGACTTGCTGCAGAAGATCAAGGACTGCATGCAGCCTTCGGCATGGATGACATCTCAACCTCAAGAAGACAACGGTCCTCACCGCGGGGCTGACAGCATCGTGACAGATGAGAAAAGGATTGAAGCTGTTAGCAAACGCCAATTGGCTCTTGCTTGGATCAGCAATCAACTCCCTTGTCATCATCATCAGGAGATCAAGAGACATATTGCATTCGGCAAGTTTGTGGTCAGACACTTCACCAAAATAATAAAGAGCAATGGTGTCACCTTGAAGACTAAGGTGTGCCCGATGTAGGTCATGGTCTTTTCAGTCACTTGCTATGCATCTGAGCTCTGGACAATGACTATGATGACAGAACAAAAAATTATGCCTTTGAGCTGTGGTGTGGGAGAAGAATGCTGAACATCTCATGGACGGCCAAAAGGACAGACGTGTCTCGGGAAAAGTGCAGCCAGAGTGCTCCCTGAGGGCGAGGATGACAACGCTTTGGCTCTCATACTTTAGACATGTTGCTAGGAGAGGCTGTTCCTTGGAAAAGGACATGGTGCTTGGAAAGAGGGAGGGTCCGTGAAAGAGAGGAAGACCCTCAACAAGATGGACTGACAGACTGCAGCAGTGGGGTTGACTATGTCAGAGATGCTGAGAGTGGCACAGGAGAGGACGGGGTTCAGGTCCGTTGTTCCTGGGGTCGTTATGAGTCCTGCCCAACTAGACAGCACCTAATGAGGGCAGAAGTGGGGAGGTCTCCTCTGTGGCAGGTGACGCCGTCACTGGGGACACTGTCCCTGAGGGGTGGTGCTGGCCACGTGGGCATCTGGCCTCGTCTGTGGTGGTAACTGCTCCACAGACCCACCCTTCTTCTGTCCAGTCCTAACTCAGTGTCCTCCCTCCCTGACCTGGTGCCAGCACTGTTCCCGGGCAGGTCACCTCGCTGCGCTGACCGACAGGAGCTATCTTTAAACTGGGCAGGGACACTCCGCTCCTTGTAAACACTGCTCGCATGACAGTCCTGGAATCTGAGGGAGGCGGGGCCCTGGTGGCCGGACACTCGTAGTTCTGCTCGAGTCCCCGGCCGCTGTCCTGGGCGAATCCTCACAGACAACACTCATTCATTCCCCCACCCAGCATGCATTCACGGGACACCTTGTGTGGGGACTGAGGTGGCCTAGTGGACTGGGAGTCGAGCTGCTGACCCAAAGGGAGGCGGTTTGAATCCAGCAGCTGTGGGGAAAGATGCGATGGGGGTTGAGGGTGGTGGTCAAGCACCTGGCTGGTAACCACAAAGCTGGCAGTGTGAACCCACAGCCCCTCTGCAGGAGTAAGGGGTCTGCTCCGTCAGGGTTACAGCCTCGGACGCCCCCCCCCATCCCCGGGCAGTCCTAGATCCTTGCTCTGTGTCCCTCTACGTTCGAGGGCGGGGTGTCCTGGCTGCGTGTGTTCAGTCAAGCTTGGTTCCATAGTCTCACGTTCAACTCTGACCAAAAAGTTAAGGGTTCGAACCCACCCACTGGACAAAGACCTGATGTGCATATGAACTGTCAAAACCAAACCCTGGTGTTTGCCAATGAGATGGCTGCAGCTCATAGCCAGCCTGCAGGACACACAGACCTGCTCCCGACTCCGAGATGTAAATCCTCACGGACGGGGGCATCATTCTCCCGGGCCTGGCTGGTGGGTTTAAACCGAGCCCTCAGGCCTCTACGCCACTGAGCCCCTTCTGACGAGATGACCAGGCACCCTGCAGGCCAAACCCCAGCTGTCCCCACCACCTCCGCCACGCTCAGACCCGAAACCGCTGAGATTGATTCAATGGCAACTTCAACACTGACCAGCCCTGGACTGGGCGCTAGAGACACAAGGGACCTCAGGGTCTTTGGCCACACACAGGAGGCACTGAGCAGAGGACAGATGAGCCGGATCATGAGATCCTGACGAAGGGTGGGAGGCGACAGGGCATGGGGACTGGCGCCCATGCAGACTGGGGTGGGCTGTGGGGTTTTGACACCCTCAAACCTGGCTCAAACTCACATCTGATGCCTTTGTCTTCCCATCTCCAACTGACCTGGTCCTCAGACCACCCAGCCTCTGCGCTGTTCCTTCCTTCCTTGATAAATTACAGCTAATAGTTTGATTGCTGTGGCCTCTGCTGCCTTCTTTCTTGGAAATTTTAGTGACATTTGGTAATTTCTGATAAGGTTGGGGCTTACGACATGTGAAGGGGGGGTATCTCGGTGGACAGCTAATTAGAACAGGGCTTCTATCTTTAACGAGGGCTGGTATTTGTCGCTAGAGGCTGTTGAATCAGTGATGAGCCCACGTGCAGGAAGTGTGTTTAAGCTGCTACTTTTCAAAAGCAGTTCTGTGGTCCTTTTGGGTCGGGTCACACCATCTTCTGTACCATGAGGACTCCATTACATGGCAACCCGTCCCCTCTGAACCCTGCTGTTCCTGGGAGGGGGCCTGGGAATGGCAGAGAGAGACAGGTTAAATCAATCCGTGCATCCCACTTTTGGGGAATCATTATTGGGTCACGTGACCCCAGCCAGCCCAGAGGGGGGCTCAGAATGTTTGCTGGGAAGAGGAGGTGTTGCCTTTACATGGCTGGCTGCCTGTGGCGCCCCAGGGGGCAGGGGCAGGGGTGGGGGGCCTGGCCAGCCAGCTAATCAGCTCACCTAGACGCTAACTGCTGGCTCGCACGCCTGAAACTTGCCAGCACTGCTCCAAGATGACGAGTGACAGGAGTTCCGCGGCCCGTCCTGTTGCTCAGAGCCAGGGGCCACGTTCCCATGAACAGAAAGGGGGAGATCAGGCTTCCCTAGGCTGGATGAGGGCTGGGAGCGAAGAGGACATTAGCTGTGGGCTCGGGGCTGCACCAGGATGCAGGAATGGGGACGTGACCTCTGGCCCCAGGAGATGTGACCCCTGGGAGGGCTCTGAGCACAGACGTGGTGGTCAGGAGTACCCCTGTGAAACAGGGAGATCGTGCCGACTGCCGAGGGCTGGGCAGTCAGAGGGCAGACTCTGTGTCCTCTCCTGTAACTGACATGCGCCCACCAGCAGGGTCTTCAGAGTGACCACCCAAAGTGGCAGCCCTATCTGTGGTCTTTTCTCATGAGGAGCGGCTGGGGGACTTGAACCACTGAGCTCTAGGTTAGCAGTCTGACACTTAATCTATGGCCCCTAAGAAGTCGTGACTGAGAGGAAGTGACTGGTCAGCGCCACTCGGAAACCACAGTGAACGGGATTCAGGGAGCTTTTGCCAGTTTTGCTGATATCGATGGGATGAAACAGGACTGAATGAGATGGCAGGAGAAGGGGAGACTGGGGGCACCTCCCCTCCCAGCTCTCCACGACCCTGTGGGGCAGCCCTTCCCATCGCCTCTCCTCCCAGGACCCCATGGGGCAGCCCTTCCCCTCCCCCTCCCAGAACCCCATGGGGCAACCCTTCACCTCCCCTCCAGGACCCCATGGGGCAGCCCTTCCCACCCTGCCTCTCCCAGGATTCCATGGGGAGGCCTTTCCTGCCCCCTCCCCCTCAGCTCTCCAGGTCCCCTTAAGCTCCCCGAGTTCTCTGGGATGTGAAGACCAGTGAGGGATTCACCAGCGAACCCGTCTTGTTCTTTATTCTGTGCTTTGGGGGGTGGGGTGGGGGGGGCTATCACCGCAGAAGAAAAACCTTGCCTGACAACAAAATACTTTGCTATCTAACATCACACACTGCAAACAAGGGGATCCAGGCTCCCGAAGGGGCACCGTGCCCCTGAGGCCAGCGGGTCACTGCCTGCTGGACCTGCTCCTCCCGCCAGGCACCGGCCACACGCCCCTTCCCTGAGAGCAGGCCTGCCCTGCCGCTGTGACCTCCGAGGCCGGCCAGTATCCTGCCTTCACGCCGCTGCCAGAGAAGACGTGGATGCTAGGGCTCAAGGGGCAGCGGCAGATGGCCAGGGTCAGCTGGGGCGTGTGGCCCACCACAGAGCCGACGTCCTGAACGACCTGGACGTGTACCAGAGGCTGGGGGCGGTCCAAGGAAGAGGCCAGTGTGAGGTTTCCAAAAGGCACAGCAGCCCGTGATTCAGGGACCACAGCGCGGCATCAGGCCACAGAACCAACGGCCTCTGAGGTTCCACAAACCGAATCCTCACACCTGGCAGGCTCCAAACCCGCCAACACCTGTAACCTGCCCGCTTGTTGGAGAAGCAAACATCAAACGCACTCAAGCTTGGCAAGGGGCGGTCACCCTGTGTGGACGTCCTCTGCATGGCTGCTCTGCGAGGGCAGGAGAGGAGAGGGGGCATGTCGGCCCAGCTCTGTGTCCCTGAGGAGAGGCAGGTGGACGATTCTGTGTGTCCTCCTGCTCACGAGTGGACAGGACGGAGGCTAAGTGCACACGCGGCGGAGGTTCTGAGCACCGGACAGCTTGGCAGAGCCTCCGGAGAGGCGGCAGGAGGCCCTGGCTGTGGCCGCAGGCGGGCTCTGCTCAGTGCAGCTGGATAAAGGCCTCCAGTTCCTCCGGGATGAAGCCCTTGTAGGGGATCTTGTTCTTGTCCAGGGCGCGCGCGGCCAGGCACTGCAGGGTCACGTAGTTGAAGGGCTGCATGGTGCTCTTGGCCAGGAGCTTCTCGTCCAGCAGCTCATAAGCCGTCTTCTTGAAGGCGTTGGTGGCGTCCATGTGCGCGCCCGCGTCGATCAGCGCGTTCATGACCGCTGGGCAGTTGTTCTGGGCCGCGATGTGCAGCGGCGTGTTGTTGTCAAAGTCCCGGCTGTCGGGGTCGGCCCCGCAGGCCAGCAGCACCTGCACCACGTGCAGGGAGGGGAAGCGGCCCACTGGGTAGCGGCCCACGTTGGTGGTGTCCTTGTCCACCGCCATGTGCAGCGGCGTGAAGCCGTTCTTGCCGCGCGGCGCGCACTTGAGCAGCCGGTAGACCGTCTGGTGCTTGAGGTGCTGCTGCTCCGGGGTGCACTCCACCTTCTCCAGCAGGTAAAGCAGGTGCAGGATGATGGCCAGCGCCTTGGTGAACTGGGCCGCGTCGCCCGGCTCGCGGGGCTGCTGCAGGGCCCGCTCCACCTCGCGCACCCCTTTGCTGAGCACGCCCATGAGGTCGGCGAAGCCCAGCTGGGGGCCGGGGCCCCCCTTGGCGGCGCGGTCCTGCAGCACGTAGGAGAAGAGTTCGGCGAAGGACAGGAAGCTGCTGGCCGTCATGGGGCTGAGAGGCTCCAGGTTGCTCTGCTGCATGTCCAGCGCGTACTTCCAGAGGCGGATGCAGCGCTCGAAGTTGCCCGAGTCGGCGTAGACGGCGCCGCGGTAGCGGATGTAGTAGGACGTGTCCGGGTGCGCGGGCCCCAGGATGCGCTCCCGAATCAGCAGGGCCTGCATGCGCATCTCGTCGGGGTCGGTGATGAGCGCCTCCAGCTCGGCGGCCGTGGTCACCTCGCGCGCGTAGCCGTAGGCCAGCACCAGCTGCGCGGGCTGCGGCTTGGGCAGGTAGGGGCCCCCCTGGTGCCGCAGCTCCATGGCGCGTCGCCAGTGCTGGAGGGCGCCCAGCAGGTCCCGCTTCTTGTCCACGTAGGTGGCGCCCAGCAGCTCCAGGGCCTCGATGGCAGCCTCGCGGGTGGTGGGGCAGCAGCCCTGGGCTGGGGGCTGCTCCTCGGAGGCGGGGGGCTGCTCCTCGGAGGCAGGGGGCTGCCCCTCGGAGGCGGGGGGCTGCTCCTGGGCGGCGGGAGGCTGCTCGCCGATCAGGTACTCCACGATGTTGGTGTGGCCGGTGACGCTGGCGGCCAGCAGCGGCGTCATGCCGTAGCCGTCCCGCTCCATGCGCGCGCGCCGGCCCAGCAGCAGCTGCAGGATCTCCAGGCTGCCGGACTCGGCGCAGTCGTGCAGCGCCGTGTTGCCCTTGGCGCTGCGCCGGTTCACCTGCGCGCCGCGCTCCAGCAGGTAGCGCGCGATCTCGCGGTGGCCCTTGTAGCAGGAGATCATGAGGCACGTGTGGCCGTGGCGGTTGGCCACCTCCAGGTCGGCCTGGTGCTCGCCCACCAGGTAGCGCACCACGTCCAGGTGGCCGTCGAAGCAGGCGGCGCGCAGCGGCGTGGAGTTGGTGCGCGTGGTGCGGTTGACCGAGGCCCCGCGCTGCAGCAGGCTGCGCACCACGGCCAGGTGGCCGGCGGCCGAGGCGGCCCACAGCGGCGGCGCGCCCTCGATGGTCTCGCCGTCGAAGTGCACCGAGCCGCCGGCCTCCACGCTCGCGCCGCACCGGTCCACCAGGTACTCCACCACGTCCAGGTGGCCGTAGCGGGCGGCGATGAGCAGCGGCGTGCCCCCGCCGGCCACCTCGCCCGTCAGCTCCTCCAGCTCCTCCCGGCTGCGGCCGCTCAGCAGCTTCTGGAGCAGCTGCAGCTTGCCGTCGCGGGCGGCGTTGTACACGGCGGTGCGGAGGTCCATGGTCCGGGACTCCGCCAGGCCATGGGCCGGCCGCCGGGGGGACAGCGGGGGACGGTGGACTAGAGGCCGGGGGGGCCGACCGCAACCTTCCCCGTCTCCCTTACCAGCATCTTAGGGTCTCCTCGGGCGGAATAAAATGGCAGCCTCGGCCTGACGTGGACGGTGAGCAGGGGGGGGCCGATCGTGCAGGGAAGTGTAGTCCTGCGAGCCGGCCGACTCGTTGGACAGAGCAGTCAGCGTGAGAACTCAAGACTCTATCTCCCAGAAGGCTGCGGGCCAACCAGAGCGACGCGTGACCGCGATGCACGATGGGAGTTGCTGTTCGGCCATAACGATTCGCGGGGCAAGCCACCCACGGGTGAACTACAACTCCCGTCATGCACCGCCACCGGGCTAACTTATGGCACGAGGCGAAGTTTGGTGACGTACTTCCTTTCGCTGTCAGTTTGCGGGAGCCAACAGAAAACGCAGGACCAGGCCAACGACTATACTACCCAGAAGGCACCGCGGCGGCGCGCAGCGAGGGTGTGCAGCCCGAGACCGGCAGGGGGCGCGCGAGCGGCACAAAGACGACGGGACGTTTAGTTTGGTTTCCAAAGGCTTTTTTTCTTTAAACACTGGGTGCTGAGGACGAGCCATAGCGACCCCGTGAACAACAGATCTGAAGCCTGTTCTATCCTGTCCCATCCTCATCATCTCTGACACACCTGAGCCCATTCATTGCAGCGATCACTGCTTCAATCCACCTGGAGGACGGTCTTCTCTTTCCCAGACCCTTCTCCACCTCTCCAGGCATGATGCCCCTCTCCAAGGAATAGCCTCTCCTAACACCGTGCCCGAAGAATATGAAATGAAATTTTATCATCTTTACCTCCAAGGAGCACTCTGGCTGCACCTTCTTCAAGACCTACCCTGGTTTTTGACAGTTTGTGTGGGATGTTCAGGTCTCTTCTCCAACACCACAGCTCAGAGACATGAGTTCTTCTGTTATCCTTACTCATTGTCCAGCTCTCAGATGCACAGCAAGTGATCAGAAAGACCATGGCCTGAAACAAGCGCACCTTAGTCTTTAAACTGATGTCATTGCTCCTCAATAATTTGGCTCTGACTGCAGACTTTCCCCATGTGATATGTCTCTTGATTGCTGGTACCAAGTGTATTGATGCTGGATCTAAGTAAGGTGAAGTCGTTGACTGTTTCAGTCCTTTCTCCATCTACCATGGTGCTGCAGGAGGAGGATGGGCAAACTCCTCCCGTGTGACTAACTGCCTCTGAAAACCCACCAGAGGGTCAGCTATGAGTCAGTTCTGACTCTGCGAAACACAACAACATCATGATGTTGCCAATTGTCCAGTGGTGAGACATTTTGTGGGTTTTAAAAAAATTTTATATTAACTTATTTACAAAATTCTAATACATTGTTTTTGAGAAGAAGTTCTTCCAATTTCCCTCACCTCCCTCCATCAAATAGTACAACTCCATGATTAATTCCCCCCCTCCCCTGGCACATCCTCATCCCTCTACTTCCCTCCCTCACCCCCCTTGGATCTTAAGGTTTTATACAATATTTGTCCTTGTGGGACGGAGTTAGTTCATGTCTCCCAAGTTGGGTAATAATTTACAAAATGATTACTCCAGTGTGCTGCATAGTGGACATTACATTTTCTTGATGTTAAGATGCAATCCATATTAAAAGCTGCATTTTTTGATCTTATGCAGCAAGTACTTGAAGTCCTTCTCACTTTCAGCATGCAAGGTTGTGTTATTTGCATAATGCAATTGTAAATCTTTCTCCAATCCTGATGCCACATTTTCCTTCATAGAGTCCAGCTTCTCGAATAATTTGCACAGCATACAGAATGGAGAGAGGTTACAACCCTGATACACACCTTTCTTTGTTATGAACCATGCAATGTTCCCTCGGTCCTTTCATACAACAGTCTCCTGGTCTACGTCTAGGTTTTTCATGAGCACAATTAAGTGGTCTAGGATTGTCATTCTTCTCATTGTTACTGTTATTGTTGTTATGTGCCATCAAGTTGCCTGTGACCCAGAACAACCCCAGGTAGCTCCGAACCCAGCCCTATCCTGAGCCAGTCTCACCGTCTCTAGCACACCTAACCTTGTTACCCCAGTCACTGTGTCAATCCGTCTCATCTGAGGTCTACCTCTCCTGTGCTGTCCCATCACCATTCCAAGTATGATGTCTTTTTCCAAGGACTGGTCACTCCTTGCCACCTCCTTTGGTGCCCAAAGTATGTGAGATGGAACTTCAATAATTTCAGCCTATCTTCTCCAGCACAACTCCAAGGCATCAGTTCTTCTTCTGTCATCCTTAGTCATTGTATGGGTCTCTGATGCATAGCAAGTAATTGCAAAGATTATGGCCGGAATCAGGCACACCTTAGTCTCTAAAGTGACATCATTACTCTTTAGCATTTTGGAGAGGTCCCTGACAGCAGATTTCTCCAGTGCAATTCATCTTTTGGCTTCCCGACTACTCATGCCAAGAGTGTTGATTGTGGAGCTAAGCAAGCTGGAAACTGTTAACAACCTCCATCTCTTCTCCATCTGTTGTGGTGCTACCACTTGGCCCAGTGATGAGAATCTTTGTCTTTTTTATGTTGAGCTTCAAACCATATTGAAGATGGCAGTCTTTGACCTTCTGCAAGAAATGCTTCAGGTCCTCCTCAGTTTTGGCAAGTAAAGTGTCATCTGCATGACACAGGTTGTTAATGAGTCTTACTCCAATCCTGATGCCACATTCTCCTTCATAAAGTCCAGCCTCCTGAGTGATATGTTCTGCATATAGTTTTAAAAGGTATGGAGACAGGACACATCCCTGACTCACTCCTTTCCTGATTTTGAACCATGCAGTGTTTCCTTGTTCTGTTCTAAAGACAGCTTCCTGGTCCGAGTATAGGTTCCACATAAGCACTATCAAGTGTTCTGGGATTCCTATTCTTCTTAAGGTTAGCCACAATTTGTTGTGATTCATACAGTCAAATGTCTTTGTATAGTCAATGAAGCACAGATAGACATTCCTCTGGTATTCTTTGCTTTCTGCCAAGATGCATCTGACATTGACAATAGTATCTCTAGTGCCAGGACCTCTTCTAAACCGAGCTTGTATTTCTTATAGTTCTCTGTTAATGTACTGTTCCAGTTGTTTCAGTATAATCTTCAAGATTTTGCTTACATGTAATATTAGTGATATTGTTCGATAATTTCCACACACTGTTGATTCACCTTTCTTTGGAATGGGAATAAATATGGATCACTTCCAGTCAGTTGGCCAGGTAGTTGTCCTCCAGTTTTATTGACAAAACCTGGTGAGCACATTAAGTCAGCACCTGTTTGTTGAAATATGTCAATTGGTATGCCATCAATTCCTGGGACCTTCTTTTTTTACCAATTTCTTCAGAGCAGCTTGAACTTCCTCCTTCATCACCACTGCCTCTTGGTCATATGTTGTTTCATGAAATACTTCTGTGTCAGCCAATTCTTTTTTTATGAAGTGACTTCTTTTACTGCTTCTTGGATCATTAAGTGTTCTGGCCATAGCATCCCTAAGTATTGCAGCTCAAGGCTTGAATTTGTTCTTCAGTTCTTGAAAAACAAACTCTCTGTGTTAGCCATAGTTTGTTATGATCCACACAGTCAAATCCCTTTGCCAATCAACAAAGCATAGACATTTTTCTGTTGTTCTCTGTTTTCACCGTTTTCATCTATTTGTGTTAGGAGTGGGGGGCTTTGGGAATCTGAGATTGGTCACTGTTAGAAGGGTCCAACTTATATGCTTATTATAATGAACTTTAGAATAATCCCTTGGGGAAAAAACCCAACCCTGTACCTTCTGGCGAGGGTCACTGAGTGGCACAAAAGCTTGTGTGGGAGTGATGGGGGCACCATCCCCCACTCCCGATCTTTTCCACGATCTGTTGGAGTGCCCTCCCCCCCTCCCATTTTCCTTAAAGCAAGCGGATATGGATCTTTCAGTAGGTGGACCAGGTAACCCTTTCTCTTCCAAACTCCTTGACATAAAGAAAGGACTGATCATGAGTTAGCAGAAACACCCAGGGTATTCTGTCAGTTCCAGGAGGCTTATGCCCTCCCTTCGCCCAGTTCCTCCAGTGCAACCAGGCCCTTCCTCCTTCATGACTACAGACCTGTGATCCAAGAGGCTCCTGAAATGGTTGAGTGTTGTCCAGTTGTTTTTGACACAGTGACTCTGTGTGTTCTGTACCCTTTTGATACATCCCACATCGTTCCATATTTTGCCCACAGAATCCTTGAGCATTGAATTTTTAGTTCTTTCAACTTAAATGACACTGTTCATGCTCATCTAACTACAGTTCTTTGCACATTTCCTTACAATGCTTTGCACATTTTTATAAAACAAACTATCCATGTTCCTCTACTGTTTATAGGGGTTTCAGACTGGTGTGGATGGAGACAAGAACAAACAAATATGTCTTGGAGAGGGTGCAGCCAGAATGCCCTTTGGAGGCAAAGATGATAAAGCTTCACCTCACATCCTTTGGCCATGTTGCTAGGAGGGGCTATTCCTTGGAAAAGAACATGATGCTGGGAAGGATGGAAGGTCAGCAAAGGAGAGAAAGACGCTCAACCAAGTGTATTGATATGTTGACTCCCACAATGGACTCTTGTGTGTCAGAAAGGGTGAGGATGGCGCAGGATAGAACAGGGTTCAGAATTTACGTTCATAGGGTCGCTATGAGTCTTGTGTAAAGGCACTTAACAACAACATCAACAACAATGGAAAATGAACAAACAAAACCTCTCTGGTTATTTCTGGGAGTCTTTGGAGGGGGGTACGTCTGTGCACCGGCAGATGGCCACAGGTCTGTGCACTGGTTCTGTGTCTTTCTAGAAACATCTTATCCCTGCTTGTGCTCAGAGGTGCTGGAGCTGTGTAGCCTCAAATCCCCCCTGCGCCTCTTTACTGCTGTGTGGACTTGGGTGGGTTTTACAACCTCTCTGTTCCTCATCAGTAAAATGTAAGAGTAACTCATCTTGTCAGTTCCAAAGCTTAAGATTTCACAGTGTGTGTGTGTGTGTGAGAGAGAAAAAGAGAGAGAGAGAGAGAGAGAGAGAGAGAGAGAGAGAGAGAGAGAGAGAAGAAGGAGGAGGAGGAGGAAGAGGAGGAAGGAGAAGAGAGACACCACATCTCCAGCACCTAGTACAAGCTTGGCGCAGAGCACATAAAAGCCCCAAACCCATTGGCATCAGCTCAAGCCTAACACGGCGACTGTGTGTGACACAGAGTGGGTCTCTGCAGGGTCTTCCTGGCTGTGGTCATCGCATCAGGAGTGCTGGTGACCTTGCAGTTAGACACTCAGCTGCCCACAGGAGGGTTGACGGTTTGAGCCCATCCAGAGGCTCCGTGGAGGAAAGGTCGGCCAATCTGCTTCCGTAAAGACTGCAGCCTCGAGGGGCTGCCTGGGGCTGTCAGACCCTGTCACCTGGGGTCACTACGGGCCAGAATCCACTCAACAACTGTAACAAAAAGGGTTTTTGGGGGGTGTGTGGGTTTTTTTTAAACCCCAAAAAACAAAGAGAGCGTTTATCACATACTCGTCTTTTTCCTGTGGAGCAGCTGATGAATTTGAACGCTGTGCCTTCGGGATTACAGCGCAGGCTCTTACTGCTAGGTCACCAGAGCTCCAGGGACTGTATCTGAGGAAGCAGATTGCCAGGCCTTTCTTCCTCAGTGCTGTCAACATTTAGGTGTGTAGTCGAGGGCCAGCCATTTGTGTCATCAGGGATGTTGGTGCACGATGTTGGCTGTTCCTAGTAGGTGTCACCATGTGAGTCTGACTCCTGTACCCCATGTACAATAGAGCCCATCCCTGGCCACCCCCACTGTGTCTTCTTAGCCACCGCTGTGCCACAGCCACCCTCAGCCTATCTCCTGAGGGTGCCCCCTCACCGACCCTCCGCCTTACCAGGCATCACCTCCTTCTGCAGGACCTTCCTGGTCACACCTCAGAGTCTCAGCATCCTTGCTTCCGAGGCGCCCCAGCATACCTGCCCCGGGACAGGCTGGTTCATGGGGCTGACGTCCACGGTAGCATCACCGGCACCCATTCTTCCGTCTTCCTCACTCAGTGACCAACTCTCACGGGCAAATGATTAATTAAAATGAACATGACATAGGCCAGGTACAGCGTACCTCGAAGTGACACACAAGGTTGCTGTTGTTAGGTGCTGTCGAGTCAACTGTGAGTCACAGTGACCTGTGAGTGACAGAACTGACCCCTGTCCTGCCCTGTGCCGTCCTCGCCATCTCTGACACACTCATGCCTCCTGCTGCTGTCACTGTACCGGCCCATCTCATTGGGGGTCCTCCTCTCACTGACCCGCCGCCTTTCCAAACATGATGTCCCTCTCCAAGGAACAGCCTCTCCTGGCCACACGCCCAAAGTATGAGATGAAGCTTCTCCATCCTTCCTCCGAGGAGCCCTCTGGCTGCACTTTCCCCAGGACCTATCAGCTTGTTCTTTTGGCTGTCCATGGCATGTCCAGTACTCTTCTCCAACACCACAACACAAAGGCATCAATTCTTCTATCATCCTTCGTCACTGTCCAGCTCTCAGATGTGTAGCAGGTGATTGAAAAGACCATGGCCTGATTCAGGCACACCTTAGTCTTCAAGCTGACACCATTGCTCATCAGTGATTTGGAGAGGTCTCTGACAGCTCACTTGCTCAGTGCAACACATCTGCTGATCTCCTGACTGCTATCACCGAGGGTGTGGATTGTGGATCCAAGCAAGATGAGATCATTGACAACGTCAATCCTTTCTCCATCTATCATGATGCTGTCTGCTGGCCCGTGGTGAGGACATTTGTCTTCTTGATACTGCGATGTCATCCATACTGAAGGCTGTAGTCCGTGATCTTCTGCAACAAGCGTTCGATGCCTTGCGTTGTGGTGGGGAATAGACCCCAGATTGCTAAGAGAATAAAGAACCCAGCCCTGGAACAAGTGCAGCAGGAGATCATGGAGGCCCAGGTGTGCGGAGTTCATCTCATAGTTTCTGCATGTTGTCCGGATGGCTGGTTCCTAGAAAAACCCCTCATTCCTTTTCACTGTAGAGCCCTCGGTTACCTGTTTCCAGCTCTTTGCTACTGCGAACAAAGCTGCAATAAACATGGGTGTGCATATATCTGTTGGGTGGCAGTTGTGGTTTCTTTGGGGTATATTCCCAGTAGTAGAATTGCTGGGTCAAATGGTATCTCTATTTGCAACTTCCTGAGAAAGCGCCATACAGCCTTCCACAGTGATTGCACCATTTTACACTCTGGCCAACAGTGAATAAGGGTTCCAGTTTCTCCACAACCTCGCCAGCATTTGCTGATTGCTGTTCTGTTAAATTTTGCTGTTCTTACTGGGGTGAGATGATATATCTCATAGTTGTTTTGATTTGCATCTTTCTTAGAGCTGTGGATTTTGAACATTTCTTCATGTGTTTGTTAGCCATCTGAATGTCTTCTTTGGTGAAGTGCGTCCTCATCGTTTTTATTTGAGAAATTTCACAAGAGAAAACCTTGTTGACTAGAGGCACAAGGTGAGATGTTCATTGTCTCTCACCTTATTCTCCGATCTTTCCTGTTTGCACAACCACATTCCTAGCAGAGGTATCAAGGCAGTACGTGCAGCACACATGCACTCACAGAGCAGACCCCCTGGCTTTGTGTAAACGTGCCAACGTTCGCTCGCTAACCCATGTCTCTGTTCTGTTGAACAAGTCACCCTTTACTTGGGGAAGCTTTCCATGTTCTTCTAGAATGTGCACTTCATAGGGTTTTCTCTGAAGACATTATCTTGATCTAAGTAGCCCTGATTCAGTTAGTTTAACCCTACATCAAGCTGTGTTGTTGTTATGTGCCATCGAGTCACCTGAGACTCATAGGAGACGGAAGTTCAAAATCCTTGCATCCAGGCAGCAGCTTGGTTTCACCCTCTCCAGGACAGACTTGTTTTTCTCTTGGCAGTCCACGGTATGTTCTCCAGCCCCACACCTCAAAGGCGCTGATTCTTCTTCTGTCGTCCTTAGTCACTGTCAGGCTCTCTGATGCATAACATGTCATTGTCAAGGCCTGGACCAGGTGTACTTTAGTCTCCAGAATGACATCTCTGCTCTTCAGTACACTGGAGAGGTCCCTGACAGCAGATTTTCCCAGTGCAGTTTGTCTTTTGATTTCCTGACTGCTGGTGGCAAGAGTGTTGATTGTGGAGCTGAGCAAACGAAAGCTGTTAACAATTTCAATCTCTTCACTGTCTGTCATGAAGCTGCCAATTGGTCCAGTAATGAGTATCTTTGTTTGTTGAGCTTCAGTCTGTACTGAAGACTACAGCTCTCCACCTTCTCCAGCAAAAGCCTCGTGTCCTCCTCAGTCTCATCAAGCTGTACGCTGAGCAAATAGTTTGAGAAGCTGTGGTTGTTAGGTGTCCCCTACACACAACCAACCAAACTGCCCCTCCCATCCTCATCAGCTCCACCAGGCTCAAGCCTGAAGGAGCCTCTGTCATTCGTGTTGTTGAGGGCTGTCCTTCCTTCCCTGACCCTCCACTTTTCCCAGCAGGATGACCAGAAACTGACAATATGCCCAAATTATATGGGGTGAAGTGTCACCCTTCTTGTCTCTAACCTGCACCCTGGTTGTTACGTTTTCTCTGAGGCAGATTTATTTGGTTTTTTGAGCAGTCCATGGTCTGTGTCATCAACTCTACCAGCACCACAATTCAGAGGCATCAGTTCAGCCTTGGTTTTCCTTATTCATTGTCCCGCTTTCACAGGCATGTGAAGTAGTTGAAAATACCTTGGTGGATCAGGTGCACCTTAGTCTTTAAACGGACATCCTTGCTGTTGAGCACGTTTGGGAGGTTCTCGACAGCGGCTTTGCCCAGTGAACCACATCTTCTGATCTCTCGGTGGCTGTTTCCATAGGTGGTGATTATTGATTCCAGCAAAATGGAATCATTGACAGCTTCTGTCTTTTCTCTATCAAAAATCTGCATTATGCAGATGATACAACCCTGCTTGATGAAACTGAGGAGGACCTGAAGTATTTGCTGCAGAGGATCAAGGGCTGCAGCCTCCAATATGGATTGAGTCTCAATGTCAAGAAGACAAAGATTCTCACCACTGGGCCAATTGGCAGCATCAGGATGGATGGTGAAGAGATTGAGATTGTTC
>NW_006399935.1:5306342-5336406 GCF_000299155.1 Elephantulus edwardii
CTCCTACTGTTCTTCTATTCTTAAGGAGTGCTTTGCTTATTCGGGGCTTTTTTCCATTCCATACGAAATTGGAGATTGCCTTTTCCATCTCGTTGAAGAAACCTTTGTTTTCTTGATGTTGAGATGCAATCCATCTTGAAGGCTGTAGTCTTTGATCCTCTGCAGGAAGTGCTTCTAATCTTTACTGTTTCTTCTAAGTTCTACAGCACTCATCTTCAGTTTGCTGCACTGAGGTAATGTAATATGGGGTTGCTGTGATGCTGAACCTTATGCCATTGGGGTTTAATAGGCTGTAATGGCTCCCCACAGTGGGCAGTGTTTGGTGGCGCTCCCAGTTTTAAGACAGGTTTGGAAACAGGAGTGGCATCCACTTCCTCCTGAACCACATGCCTCTGGAAACTCTATGAACTTGGAGAAATGATGACACAGAAAGGCTTCGGGTCTTTTGTTCACAGGGTCACTTCAGCCATCAATAACAACAAGCAAGGATGTGTCATTTGCATAACATAGGTTGATGAGTTTCCCTCCAGAATCCTAATGCCACCAACCTCTTCATCCAGCGCAGTTTCTAAATTATATGCTCAGCATACAGATTGAGTAGGTGTGCAGAAAGAATGCAACACCGAGACACACCGTTTCCGACGTTACACCATGCAGTGTTCCCGCGCTCTGTTTGTTGGGTTTTTTCCCCCCCAAGTGAATTATAGTTTATTAATTGGGGAGTGAAAGTATGAGACAAATAGAAGTATACAACATTTTAAGATTCCTCTCTCAAGGAGGAGTGATAGGGAATGGCAAAAGATACACTGACAAAGGAGATTAATCAGAACTGGCTTTGACAAGCATTGTGGCAACTGGACAATTAAAACAGACTTTCAAGGGGGGGAGGGAAGAAGAACGAACTGAGGAGTAGAGTTAGAGAAAATAGTGCAACAATGAGTGAATGAAAACCCCAAATCTCTGTAAATGATCATGAAAATTAATAAAATTTAATAAAAACCAAAAAACAACATTTTAAGATTCATGGCCTTGAGGAACGCCACTTCTCTCTCCAATCAACAAGGGGTCAGTGGAGAGAAAAGACAAGGTTCCCTGGCATCGTGGGTGGTTGTTCCTGGGGTGTGGAATATCTGCGATGCATTTAAGACCCAGCTGGGTCCTTAGTGTCGAGTCTTCATAGCGGACGCAGCCGGACCCATCAAAACGGTTGCGATCGTGAAGCCCTGGCCAGCGACCTGGGTTCACATCATGAGCTGAGAGCGCTGGCTTTGGCCCCGGTGGAAGCAGTAAAGGCCATCCATGAGGTGAGGGCAGCAGCTGTACCCAGGCAGCCTATGGGAACCACTGGATTCTCGCGGGTCTTGCGAAGGAATTTGTCTCTGAAGCTTTCTGAGTCTCTGTAGACACTAGGACTAAAACTTTCAATAGCTGGGGGCTGCGATGGGTGAAGGGATCCCTCCAGAGCCACAGGGCTAGGCGGTGCCATGTCGAGAGTGACCACTGTGGGGACGCTGAACTCCAGCCCCTTCCCTCGCTCTGTTTAAAGCACTGCTGCTTGATCTATGCGCAGGTTTCGCACGAACACAGACAGTGACGTGTCCTGGAATTCCCATTCTTCGTGATGCTACTCATAACCCATGATCCACTCAATATAAGCCTTTGCAGAGTCAATAAGACACAAGGAAACATCTCTCTGACATGCTCCGCTTTCAGCCAAGATGGATCTGACATCAGCAACGATATCCCTAGTCCCACAGCCTTCCGAATCCTGCCTGAATTTCTGGTTATTCCCTGTTAATGTTCTGCTTCAACTGCTTTTTAATAATCTTCAGCAAGAATGTACTTGTGTGTGATAGTAATGATATTGTGCAGTAACTTGTCTACTTGGTTGAATCACCTTTTTTGAAATGGGGACAAATAAGAATCTCTTCCAATCAGTTGTTCAGGAAGCTGCCTTCCAGAATTCCTGGAAAAGACAGTGAGCACAGCCAGAGCTGCGTATGTTTGTAGAGACACGTCACTGGTGTTCCATCAGTTCATGGGGCTTGATTTTTTTTTACCTAAGCCTTCAGCGCAGCTTGAACTTCTTCCTTCATTGCTATTGGCTCTTGGTCATAAGCTATTTGAAATGGTTCAGTGATAACATAAATTTAAACAATCCAGTTGAAAAATGGGCACAGGATACGAACAGACGCTTCACCAAAGAAGACATTCCGATGGCTAACAAGCACATGAAGAAATGTTCAAAATCCCTAGCTCTAAGAGAGATGCAAATCAAAACAACTATGAGATATTATCTCACCCCAGTAAGAAAAGCAAAATTTAACAGAACAGCAAACATCAAATGCTGGCGAGGTTGTGGAGAAACTGGAACCCTTATTCACTGTTGGTGGGAGTGTAAAATGGTGCAACCACTATGGAAGGCTGTATGGTGCTTTCTCAAAACGTTGCAAATAGAAATACCATTTGACCCAACAATTCCACTACTGGGAATATACCCCAAAGAGACCAGAACTGCCACCCAAGCAGATATATGCACACCCATGTTTATCGTGGCTTTGTTCACAATAGCAAGGAGTTGGAAACAACCTAAGTGCCCATCAACAAACAAATGAATAGAGAAGCTGTGGTATATTCGCACAATGGAATATTATGCTGCATTAAAAACAAGGAACTCATGAAATCTTATGCAAAATGGATGACCCTGGAGGACATTATGCTGAGTGAAATATCTCAGTAACAAAAGGACAAATACTGCATAGCGCCATTGTTGTAAAACAGGACTGACATCGGGGTTGGGGGGAGACTGAGAAAGATGGGATAAATAATGTATACTGCATTGAAACAGATGGGGGAGAAAATTGTTTAAAAGGGATATGTGATTAGGTATTATTGTCATGACAGGAGTCCAGAACAAAGGTTGCATAGTGGAGTGGGCTTGGGGGAGGAATTGTAAAACAATGAAAGAATTTTTCTTTTACTTTTCAAAGAGAAGAGCGAACTGGGTGAGTGCGCAGGGAGAAAAGTGCAACAATGAATGAATGAAAATCCAAAGTCTCTCTAAATTTTCATTAAAATTAATAATAAAAAATTGAGAAAATAAATGGTTCCATGCCACCCAGTTCTTTTTGGCACAGTGACTCTGGGTATTTCTTCCTTCTTTTTTTAATGCTTCTTGCATGATTCAATATTTTGCTCATAGAATCCTTCAGTATTGCAATGTGAAGCTTGACTGTATTCTTCAGTTTTTTCCTCTTGAGAAATGCTGAGTGGGTTCTTATCTTTTCATTGTCTAATTCCAGGTCTTTGCCATTTCATGAAAATACTTTGAATTGGGTTTTTGTTTTGTTTTTTCCCCCTTGAGCTGCTCTGAAAAATCCTCTGTTCAGTTTTCTTACTTCATCTTATTCCCCCCCCCTTGTTTTATGTTGTCATCTGGGACATAGAGAAATAGAGATGGGGACACCAAGGATAAGAAGTTGAACGTAGAGAGTTAAGGCAGGGGGTGAACAGTTCAAAGACTGGAGTCTCTCTAACCTTTCTTGAGAATTGCCAGGAAGTAAACCACAGAGAAAATTCTTTACTAATGAAGTTATGTTTTTCCCTGCTGACAACCTTATGTTTATCTCAGGAACGATGTGTGTGTGTGTGTGTGTGTGTGTGTGTGTGTGTGTACTGTCAAATCAGATCTGACTGGTACAGGAGGAGGTGTCCCTTCTTCTTCATCAGAGCATCTGGTGGATTTGAACCGCACACCTCTGGGATTGCAGTGTAGCTCCTTGCCAGTAAGCCATCAGAGGTAACCAGGAATGATGGTTTTACAAACATAGACTGAGACTTAGTGGAGGCATTATCAGGTCTGCCTGGGAGTCTTATTCCTGTGATTTGTCTCAGGAGAAATATCGCCTAAGTCTTGTGATCTGACACAAGAAGAATTCCAGCTTGTATTTGTGCCTTCTTCAATTCCTGTTTAAGCATTTGATTTAACATTTGGTTTAATACTTGGCTTCCCACAGGTTTGGCTTCTCTGAATTGAAGACAAACTTCAGAGTTGTTTCTGACATCCATTTTGGTTTCTTTCTTTCTCTCTCTCTCTCTCCTGTGAGTTTATTATTTTTTATGGCCTTTTGCTTTCTTCATAGTTGATTTCTTGATGTCAGTCCATAACTCATTTGATCTTTGGTCATTAGTGTTCAATGTATCAAATCTATTCTTGGGATGGTTGTAAAATTCAGATGGGATAAACTCAGGGTTGTATTTTGGCTCTCATTGACTTTGTTTAAATTGTCTTCATTTTTCTGTTTGTACTTGCATATGAAAAATTGACGATGTCTTTCACAGTTGGCCCACGGTCTTGTTTTGATGCGCTGATACTGAGTTTTTCCGCAGTCTCTTTGCACAGATGCTTCCTGTGCATTCTGTCAGGGAAGATTCATGTGTATAGTTGCTGTTTATGTTTTTTTAAGGTATTTTAAATGTGTAAAACAGTGAGTGCACAAAATTCTATCATAAGATCTTCAGCTCAGTTTCTGCCACCAAGGACACATTTTCCATGACCAGTCTTTCGTCTTTGTTTCTTGTATTGTATTGTATTTTATTGTATTTTTAATTTGTTATGTGTGTACCGTCAAATTGGATCTGACTGGTACAGGAGGAGATTGTCCGCCTTCTTCAGCAGAGCATCTGGTGGATTTGAACCATGCACCTCTGGGCTTGTAGTGCAGCTTCTTGCCACTAGGCCACCAGAGCTCTCTTCGTCTTTGTTTCTAACATTTACATTCCAGTCACCAATTTTTGTTAATGCACCCTGATTGCATATTTCATCAATTTTAGACTGCGAAAATCAGGTGCCGTCGAGTTGAGTACGACTGTCAGTCCATCTCCTGTAGGTGCTGTCCCTCCACCTTTCCAAGAATGATGTCCTTCTCCAAGGAATTGCTTCTCCCAGAAACATGTCAAATACATGTGAGATGATGCTTTGTCATCCCTGCCTCCAAGGAGCCCTCTGGCTGTCCCTTCTCCAAGACATATCTGTTCATTCTCTTGGCCATCAACCGGATGCTTAGTACTCCTCTCCAGCACCACAGCTCAAAGGCACCAGTTCTTCTGTTGTCTTTATTCATTGTGCATCACTCAGATGTACAGCTGAAAAGACCATGGCCTGAATCAGGGGCACCTTAGTTCTCAAGATGATATCATTACTCATCAATAATTTGGAGAGATCCCTGGCTTCCCCAGTGCAGTGTGTCTCCTCATCTCCTGACTGCTGGTATGAAGGGTGCTGAGTGTGGACCCAAGTAAGATGAAATCATTGGCAGGTTCAATCTTTTTTCTGTCTATCATGATTTTGCCTCTTGGTCCGGTGACAAGCTTTTCATTTTCTTAGCGTTGAGATGCAATCCATATTGAAGTGCAATATTTAACCTTCTGCAGTAAGTGCTTCCAGTTTTCTTCACTTTCAAGGTGCAAGGTTGTGTTATTTGCATAACAAAGGTCCGTGGTGTTGTTGCTATGTACCATCAAGTCACCTGTGACTCACAGCAACCCGTGTGTAATAACTCTGAAACCTGTCCTACCCTGAGCCAGTCTCCCTGTCTCTGACACACCTGCTCCTATAACCCCAGTCACTGTGTCAATCCAGCTCATCCAGGCTCTTCCTCTCCTCCGCTGTCTTCATCCTTCCAAGCATGATGTCCTTCTCCAAGGAGTGGTCCCTCCTGGCCACATGCCCAAAATATGTGAGCTCGAGCTTCAAAATCCTTGCCTCCAGAAAGTAACTTGGTTTCATCCTCTCCAGAACAGATCTGTTTGTTCTCTTGACAGTCCATGGTATGTTTAAGACTCTTCTTCAGCACCATTGCTCAAAGGCATCATTTCTTCTTCTCTCATCCTTAGTCATTGCCCAGCTCTTGAATGCATAGCAAATAATTACAAAGACTGTGGCCTGGATCAGGTGCACCTTTGTCTCTAGACTTATATCTTTGCACTTCAGTACTCTGGAGAGGTCCCTGACAGCAGACTTCCTTAATACATTTAATCTTTTGATTTTATTTTTTTTGGCTGCTGGTGCCAAGAGTGTTGATTGTGGACCCGAGAAGCTGAAATTGTTAACGATCTCAATCTCTTCTCTATTTGTCATAGTGCTGCCATTTGGCCCAGTGGTGAGAATCTTTGTTTTCTTGATGTGAGCTTTAATCATATCACTCCAGTAACAACAGCAAAATTTAACAGAACAGCAAACCTCAACAGCTGGCGAGGTTGTGGAGAAACTGGAACCTTTATCCACTTCTGGTGGGAGTGTAAAATGGTTCAACCACTATGGAAGGCTGTATGGTGCTTTCTCAAAAAGTTAGAAATAAAAAAAAATTTAAAAAAAGTTAGAAGTAGATCCCATTTGACCCAGCAATTCCACTACAGAAAATATACCCAATATACCCTAAAGAAACCAGAATCACCATCCAAATGGATATAGGTGCACCGATGCTTATTGCTGTGTTATTTACAATAGCAAAGAAATGGAAACAACCCAAGTGCCCATCAATAAATGAATGCATAGAGAAGCTATGGTACATCCACACAATGGAATACTACACAGCACTGAAAAACAATGAACTCATAAATCATTACAAAACATGGGTGACCCTGGCAGACACTATGCTGAGCGAAATATCTCAATCACAAAAGGACAAATACTGCATATAACCTGTTATAAAGCAGGACTGACATGGGGAGTTGGGAGGAGGAAAATAGGATAAGGGTGGCTAGATAATGAACACTGCATTGGAACAGATGCAGAAAAGAACTGCTTAAGAGGAATATGTGCTTAGGTATTATACATATGGCAACAGTCCAGAATAAGAGGTATATCAATCCAAAGAGGACTGGGGAAAAGGTAGGTAATTGTGAAACAATGAATGTTTATTTTTAAAAAGTGAGCTGGGACCCTATTTCCTGTGTTGCAGCGGGACCTTCCTCTTTCTCTTCCGGTCACTGGTGCTCCGGGAGCTGTGGCGACGGTGCAGACATGGCCAAGTCCAAGAACCACACCACACACAACCAGTCCCGAAAATGGCACAGAAATGGTATCAAGAAACCAAGATGGCAATGATATGAGTCTCTCAAGGGGGTAGACCCCAAATTCCTGAGGAACATGCGCTTTGCCAAGAAGCACAACAACAAGGGCCTGAAGAAGATGCAGGCCAGCAATGCCAAGGCCATGGATGAACGCGCCGAGGCTGGGAAGGCTCTTGTCAAGCCCAAAGAGGTCAAGTCCAGGATCCCAAGGGGAGTCAACCGCAAGCTCAGCCAACTCGCCTACATCGCCCATCTCAGGCTTGGGAAGTGTGCTTGGGCCCACATTGCCAAGGGGCTCAGGCTTAACCCGCCAAAATCCAAAGCCAAGGCTGACAGGAAGGCTGAAGCTCCAGCAAAGTCCTCAACTCAGGCGCCAGCCAAAGCTGCAGCCCAGGCGCCAGCTAAGGCCTCAACCCAGGCTCCTGCTCCAAGCCAGGCTCCTAAAGGTGCCCAGGCCCCTGCAGAGGCTCCATAATTGAGTTCTCCATCTGAGGACAGAAGGACTGGTGTGACTCCCTGGGCTGCTGCCATCTACATGGAGCTGGTGTCCTCCTGTGTTATTTGTACAAATAAATCCTAAGGCAGGGAAAAAAAAGTTAGCTGGGGGAGGGGGAAGGGAGAGAAAGGGGATAAAAAGTGCAACAATGAATAAATGAATGAATGAATATCTAACGTCTCTGTAAATTTTTGTTAAAATAAAAAAATTATTTTAAAAGTATGAGAATTTTTATTATTTTTAAAATGAGAAACTTTTATAGCATGAGGGAATATGCTGTAAAAGATCTCTCCAAAGCCCTGAAGAGCAGTGATGTCAGCATAAAGACTAAGGTGAAAAAGAAAAAAGACTAAGGTGCACCTGATTTAAGCCATAATTTTTCCAATCACATGCTTTGTGTCTGAGACTCGGTCAGTGAATAAGGATGTCCAGAGGAGAATTGATGCCTTTCAAGTGTTGAACTTTGAGTTGTGGTGTTGGGAGAAGAGTGCTGAATATCCCATGGGCTGTCAAAGAACAAACAGATCTTAGAGAAAGTACAACCAGAATGTTCCTTAGAGGAAAAGATGGTGAAGCTTTGTCTCAAATATGCTGGGCCTGTTGGTAGGAAAGGTTATTCCTTGGAAAGGGACATCATGCTTGGAACGGGGGAGGGTCAGTGAAGGAGAGAAAGCTCTTCAATAAGATGGATTGTAAAATGTGCAACAATGAATGAATGAATGAAAATCTAACTTCTCTGTAAATGTTTGTTAAAATCACAATTAAAATAAAATTTTTCTTTAAAAAAAAGATGCATTGATACAGTGTCTATGACAATGGACTTGTGTCAAGGATGAAGAGGATAGTGCGGGATGGGATGGGATTCAGATTTATTTTTTATAGGGTCACTATGAGTCATATTCAACTTGATGTACCTAACAACATCAACCATCAAGTTTTATAGTCTGAAATTGATTGAACATGCAGCTAAGATGCAGTAACAATAGTTGGTGACCAGAAAGCAAAAATTGGAAATTAAGAAGAACTGGTAGTTGGAAAATAAGGACTTTGTGACAGAAATGAGGTTGAAGATTGAGTGATAAAAGTTTGTATAATCAATGATTTATTGATTTTAAATACCTTTAAGAAACACAAATGGCAAATATACACATGAACCTCTCCTGATGGAATACACAGGAATCAAATTGACCACATCTGTGGAAACAGTCCATGGAGCGGTTCAACATCAGCAGTTCAAACAAGGCCAGAGGCTGACTGTGGAACAGACCATTAATTACTCATGTGCAAGTTCAAATTGAAGTTGAAGAAAATTAAAACAAGTCCACAAAGAACCAAAATATGACCTTGAGTATATCCCACCTGATACATATAACCATCTCAGAAATAGACTTGATATATTGAACACTAGTAACTGAAGAACAGATGAATTGTGGAAGGATATCAAGGACTCTGTCCTTGAAGAAGGTAAAAGATCATAAAACTCAACCAAACCGCCCAACAGGAAAGAAATAGAAGACCAGAGTGGATGTCAGAAGAGACTCTGGAATGCACCCTGGAACAGGGCCGACTGGCTCTTAAATCTGGCCTCCGTGCTCTCTCTAGGACTGTATCTGTGTAGAGGAAGGTCCTTCTCTTTTCCTTTCAGCTTCTTAGTGCTTGGAGTTTCTTGGGCCTTCCTTGGCTTGTGGGAGAGCGTCAGCTGGTGCCCTACTTTATGCAGTCTTTCTCTGAGCCTGTCCCCCCACACAGAAGGGCTCTGGACCTACACCATTCTATCTTGTTGTTGTATAACTTTGATTCAGAACCGACCCATAGCAAACCCTCAGCTGGTTTTCAGAGGCAGTAAATAGTACAGGAGATTTCCCTCCTCTGGTGGAGCAGAGCTGGCGGATTCAAACCACACACCTTTCGGATTGCAGTGCTATTTCTTACCTAGGCCACCAGAACTCCTGTGTTGTTGTTAGAGGTCATGCAGCCAAGTGTGACTCAGCAACAGGTCTGACCCTTGCCCTATCCTCTGCCATCCTCATCATCACGGACACACCAGAACCCCTTGCTACAGTCACTGTGCCAATCCATCTCACTGGAGTCTTCCTCTCCTTCGCTGACCCTCCATCTTTCCAAGCATGATGTCCCTTTCCAAGGAATAGCCTCACTAGCAACATGTCCAAATCTGAAAGGCAAAGCTTTGCCATCTTTGCTTCCAAGGAGCATCCTGGCTGCATGCTTTCCAAGACATATCTGCTTGTTCTTTTGACAGTCCAAGTCCCAAACTCTTCTTCTTATAGTTCCTTTAATTTACAACAACAGTGACAAAAATCTATTTCTGTACAGGGACAGGTGTCCAGAACTTTGTCATGGATTAAATTGTTTCCCCTTCAAATATGTGACAAATTGCTTAGGTCATGATTCTCAATATAATCTATCTTGTGAACTGTAGCTCTTAACCTCTCTGATGTTCATGATATAATGTAACTATCTTGTGTGCCATAACTCCTAACCTCTCTGATGTTCATGATATAATGTAACTATCTTGTGTGCTGTAACTCCTAACCTCTCTGATGTTCATGATATAATGTAACTATCTTGTGTGCTATAACTCCTAACCTTGATGATGGTAATGAGGCAGCATTAGAGGCAGTTATGTGATTTATGTTGCTTGATAATCAGGTGATGTTGCAATGGTCCCCATGATGTGACTTGAGATGTAATTAGCGAAAGTGGTTTGAGGTGATAAGGGTAGGATGCTGTCACTGTTGTAAGTGCCATTGAGGCGTCTCAGTTTATAAGCCCTCCTGCTACAGACCATGCCCAATTTGGCCGTCCTCACCACCTGTGTTATTTGTAAGCCCAATTGCTGCTGCCACTGTGTCTCCTCTCTTTTGTGGACTTTCTACCTTTCCAGGAAGATGACCTTTTCCAGGGAGTGGTTTCCCTTGACAACATGTCCACCACATGTGAGATAGAAATTGCACTTTCTTCACCTTGAAGGAGCACTCCAGCTGCACTACTTCCAAGATAGGTTCATCAATCCTTTTAGCAGTCCGTGACACACTGACTACTCTTCACCTGCACCGCAGTTCAAAGGCACAAGTCCTTGTGTGGTCTTCCTTATTCTTTGTCCAACTTTCGTATGCATAGGAAGCGATTGAATGGCATGGATCAGGTACACCTGGCTTTGTTCAATAGCATTCTGGAGAGGTCCCTAACACAGACGTTCCCAATGCACCCCATTCTTTAACTGCTACATCCATAGATATCGACTATGGAACCAAGGAAAATGTCAGTTTTTTTCTCTGTTTATAACACTCTTGGTAATTGGTCCAGTTGTGAGGAGCTTTGTTTTCTTGATGTTCAGGTGCAAGCCACCCTGAATACTATAGTTTTCGTCTTCTTCAGTAAGTAAGTCAAGCCTTCTTTACCAGCAAGTAAGGTTGTATAATCTGCATGAATCTTCCTCCAATTTTGATGCCACATGTAATGTCTGGTGGGGGGGAGCCTTGGGAGGGGACAAATCTACAACGATGAATGAATGGAAATCCAAAGCTTCTGTAAATTTTCACTGAAATTAATAACAAATTTAAATAAAAAAAAAGAATTAAGTTAGAGTAAGGATGGCAATGGAACCACCTTACCTCTGTAACGTGATTTGTGCCACTATTAGAACCTCTACTCAGAATATTATTGCTTTTCAATTTTTGACTCATGCACTTTTAACTTGTTAGTTAAATTTGTATCTTCTAGGCTGCAACACTTCCATGATACATCTTCAAGGATATGAACATGTACGGCTAAGCACAATTGATAACAGTGCATCTAAATTCCAAAATCAATCTCCATAATAGTCTATGTGTTTCCTACTGCCAAAGGGGCCCTTTAGAGTAGTGAGAGGAGACATTCACCCTGAAACCCACAGCATCCCTTTTCAGCAGGAAGTAGCTAAGAGAATACGCCATCCCCTTTTCCTTATGAATCAGGGTGAAGTCTCTCTCAGGGAGGAGTGATAGGGAATGGCAAGGGACACACTGACAAAGGAGATTAATCAGAACTGGCTTTGACAAGCACCGTGGCAATTGGACAATTAAAACAGACATGGAGGGGGGGAAGAAGAACGAACTGGGGAGGAGGGTGGAGAAAACAGTGCAACAATGAATGAATGAAAACCCAAAATCTCTGTAAATGTTCATTAAAACTAATAAAATTTAATAAAAAAATCTAGTCTAGTTTCTTGAATGATTTGCTCATCCTACAGATCAAATAGGTGCCATAGAAGGAGACATCCCTGACACACAGCTGTGCACATTTTAAACCATGCAGCTCCCCTGTTCTGTCCAAAGGACTGCTTTTTGCTCTGTCTTGTACAGGTTTCATACTAGTACAATTAAGTGTCCTGGGTTTCCCATTCTTTTCATTTTATGCCTCATAATTTATTATGATTCACACCATCAAAGCATTTGCATAGTCAATAAAACACAAGTAAACATCTTTCCGGTATTCTCCACCTTCATCCCAGACCCATCTGACACCATACCCCTCACTCCATAGTCTCATCTGAATACAGCTTGAATTTCTGGCAGTTCCTAGCCATTTTAAAAAATAATTTTCAGGAAGCTTTTGCTTGCATGTAATATTAATAATATTGTTTGATAATGTCTGCACTCAATCTTATAACCTTTTTTAAAATGGGAACAAATATAGATATCTTCCAAGGTTTTGTTCTTCACTAATGAATGAGACCAAGGTGTACCTGATCCAGTCCATGGTCTTCACAGTTACGTGTTATGCATCAGAGAGCCGGACAATAACTAAGGATGACAGAAAAAGAATCGATGCCTTTGAGCTGTGGTGCTGGAGAGGAGTCTTGAACATACCATAGACTGCCAAGAAAACAAATAAGTCTGTCTTGGAAGGGGTGAAATCAAGTTTCTCCTTGGAGGTAGGATTTTGAAGCTCTATCTCACATACTATGGACTCTAAAGGTCAGATCTGCCTCCGGTTGTGAGTGTGGCGCAGGTCTGCTGTGATGGTTAATGCTGTGTGTCAATGTGGCCTGGACGCTCAGTACACTATAGCCGTTCTGTGTGTGGTAGAGTCTAACCTCTAGAAAGATGGACAATCTCCTGTACCGTTTATAGCCTCTGAAAGCCAGCTGGAATTGCAGCTATGAGTCAGTGCTGATGCGATGATTCACAACAAGAGGTTAATGAAACAGGATTAGGAGTGAACCTGCAATATACGGTCAGCCTTTCTGATTTAGGAGAGGTCTCCTTTGTGGCATGGCCTGCGTGGCCTTTATGTTTGGACTCTAATGCTTGGCTTGAGGGCTCCAGATCACTAGTGGCTGGTGACTGTACTTGCTGACTTTGAACTCATCAGTCTCTGAAGCCAGCAACCTGAGCCTTTGCCCATCTGCTGACCCCCTGGACTCTGCCTCCCCAGATACCCCTTTCCTGTGGTCTGACCTACAGACCTGGGCTTGCTTCTACAAGCATGTGAGCCATTACCTTGAAATAAACAAACCTCTCTCCATATGTGTGTGTGTAGAAAATGTGCCATTGAGTCAAGTATAATTCATAGCAACCCTATGTACAACAGACCTGCTCTGTCCTGTGCCATCGTCACAATCTCTGACACACTTGAGCCCATTGGAGCAGCCACTGTGTCAATCCACCTGCTTGAGGATCTGCTGACCCTCCACCTTTCCAAGAATGATGTCCCTTTCGAAGGAAGAGCTTCTCCTAACAACGTGGCTACAGTGTGAGAGATGCAATTTCACCACCCTTGCCTCCAAGGAGCACTCTGGTTGCACCTTCTCCAAGACACAACTGTCTTCTCCAAGACCACAGCTCAGAGACATTGATTCTTCTCCCGTCATCTTTATTTACACACACACACGGGTGGCTCAGCCCCTAGGGGGCTGCACTGCCTGTACTTCCAACCCCAACGTGGTGCTTCTCTGGAAGCCCCTTGGCAGAAGGATGGACAGTCTCCTTGTGCTGTTTACAGCCTCTGAGAACCCACTGGACGGTCAGCTAGGAGTCGTTTCTCACTTGATGGCAGTGAGAGTGGGTGAGAGGGACGCTTCACTGGTTTTACTTCTCTCGAGAACCCAGTCTAAGACAAACAGGTGGTGCTCCGTGCCTTTGTGTGTGAGGTCACCATGAACCAGGACCAGTTCAATGCCAGCTGACAGCACCAACAGTGTGCTGAGTACTGGGGGTCCCGGGTGGACAAAGCAGAGGTGCTGTCACTGAGTCAGAGAGTTACAGGGGTGCGGTTGGGAGGAAAGATGACATGAATCTGATGGAGTGCAGGCGGGGGCACCTGGGGAGGGAAGGATCAGAGAAGGATCACACCTGGGGATAGAAAGATCATACCTGGGGAGGGATGGATCACACCTGGGAGGGAAGGATCAACCTGGGAGGGAACGATCACACCTGGAGAGGGATGGATCACACCTGGGGAGGGATGGATCACACCTGGGGAGGGATGGATTCCACTTCAGGAGGGATGGATTGCTCCTGGGCATGGAAGGATCACACCTGAAGAGGAATGGGTCACACCTGGGGAGGGATGGATCCCACTTGGGGAGGGATGGATCACACCTGGGAGGGAAGGATCACACCCAGAGAGGAATGGGTCACACCTAGAGAGGGATGGATCGCACTTGGGGAGGGATGGATTACACCTGCCGGGGAGGATAGGTCACACCAGGGGAGGGAAGGAGCACCTTGGACATGCTATGCGGAGGGGTCTATCTTAAAGCCTGGGCAGATTTTCAGGTAGAAACATTGAAGGAAGCATTTCAGCTTTCTGCCATTGGCTGTGATCTGGACTGTGTCCTCCAGGAAAGCAATGCAGAAGCTATAACCCCTATACTGGTAAGCATGGCCTTGTTAGAAGAAGAAGGTCTTTGAAAATGTCATCCCTTTAGCTAACATGATGCCATTCGTATTGGATAGGAGGTGGGTGGTCAGCCTTCCTGACAGTGTCCTGATAAGAGAGGCCCAGAGGCCCAGAGGCCCAGGAAGGAGACAGTCATGTGAAGACACAGTGACAAGTTAAGGGATGCCTGGGGTGACTGAAGCTGGGAGAGGCAAGAGGGCTTGTCCCCTGCAGCCTTCAAAAGGACGCATGCACCTGTTGACCCTTGATTTGTGACTTCAGACCTCCAGAATGGACAGACCATATGCTGTTCAAGTAGGTGACCTAGTTAGTGCTGTTTTGCTGTGGCGACCACAGGAAACAATCTCCCAGCTGTCTATCTCTGCGGTCCGCACCAGCCTGGGCTCAGGGCAGGATCAACCTGTTCTCATATTTCCTGTGTTGAGAGGGGATTCAGGTGGGCAGTTCTTGCTGGCACCTCCCACATGGTTCCAGGCAAAGGGAGGCTGGGGCTCAAGGCATCCCAGGGATCTCAGCTGGTACTGTTTCTCCAACGTGACACCACACCCCTCCAGGGACTGGGCTGCCTTTAAAGAAGTTACTGTGAACATTCTCCTGCAAGTCTTTGTGCAAGCATTCGCTTTCCTTTCTCTTGGGTAAATATCCAGGAGCAGAATTGCTGGGTCACCTGATAGCTGTGTTTGACCATTTAATGAACTGTTAAAGTGTTCTGCAAAATTTTTGCACCATTTGCTTTTCTAATTAGAGAATGTGAGAGTTCCGCTTGCTCCCTATCCTCCCCGACACTTGATATGATTAGTCATATATTTATTATTTTTAATGTTTAGACTGTCTAATGTTGTTATTGTAGTGTCAAGTCACTTTCGACTCACAGCAACCCTGTGTACAACAGCTCTGAACTATGCTGTATCCTGTGCCAACATTATTGTCTCTGACATATCTACCCCCTATTAGCTCAGTCATTGAGTCAATCCATCTCATCGAGGAGGGTCTTCCTCTCCTGTGCTGTCCTTCCACCCTCCCAAGCATGAGGTCCCTCTCCAAGGACTGGTCCCTCCTTGCAACATGCTCAAAGCATGTCAGATGGAGCTTCAGAATCCTTGCCTCCAAGGAGCATCCCGGTTTCAACTTCTCTAAGATGAACCTGTTTGTTCCCCTAGTAGTCCACAGCTCATTCAACACTTTTCTCCAGCCTGCGACTCAAAGGCATCAATTCTACTTTTATCATCCTTAGTCATTGTCCAGCTTTCTGACACAGCAAGTAATTTTGAAGGCTACGGCCTATATCAAGCCCACGTTAGTCTCCAGACTAACATTGCTCTTTAGTACTCTGGTAGTCATGGATAATATTGAGGAAAATAGGGATCTCAGAACACTTAATTGTGTTCATATGAAACCCATGTGAGACCAAGAAGCAATTGTCTGAACAGAACAAGGGAACACTCCACGGTTTATAATCAGGAATGGTGGGGCCCAGGGTGGTATCCTTTCTCCCGATCTATTTATCTGTATGCTGAGCAAATACTCCCAGAAGGCGGACTCTCTGAAGAAGAATGCGGCACAGCGTCTGGGAAAGGTTCAGAGCTGATGCTCATAGGGGGACTGTGACTTGTATTTGACTAGACAGAACATAACAACACAACAACTACAGGCATGGCGGGTTGAAATCATCGAAACTTCAACTTGGATCGTGGAAGTTGGCAGCAGTCTCATTCTACTTGGTTCAAGAATGAGCAGTTGCTTCACCCCTTGATTAAAGTAACTTCTGCTTAAAAAAAAAAAAAAAGAATGAGCAGTTGAAGGGGAGCTCTGGTGGCCTAGTGGCAAGAAGCTGCACTGCAATCCCAGAGGCATGCGGTTCAAATCCACCAAACGTTCTGCCAGAGAAGGAGAGACAATCACATCCTGTACCAATCAGATCTGATTTGACAGTACACACACAAAATAGTAAAATAAAAATTAAAATATATTTTTTTAAAAAAATTTTTTTTTAAAAAAAGAATGAGCAGTCAAGGAAGCAGCAGTCAAGATATCAGGTGATCATGAAGCCATTGTAATTAATGGATTACATTCATCAATAGTAATCAATGTTATAAAGCAAAATGCCTAGGAATGATTGAATGAAAATCCAGTACGATTTGTAGACTCTCATCCAAATAATAAGAATCAACTCGAGGACGCCTAACAAAATAACAACAACGTTCAAATGAAAACAAAGCAAAATAAGAAATAAAACAACAGATTGTTTTGGGCAAATCTGCTATGAAAGGTCTCTTGACTGCTTTTAAAAAGCAAAGAAGTCATTTTAGGGAGCTCTGGTGGCCTAGTGGCAAGAAGCTGTGCTGTGATCCCCCAGGGGTGTGGTTCGAATCCACCAGATGCTCCGCTGGAGGAGGGGTAATCTCCTCTTGTGTCAGTCAGATCTGATTTGATGGTATACAAACACGCACACACACACATATAATAAAATTTTTTTTTAAACCCACAAAGGTGTCATTTTGAGGACTGAAGCATGCCTAACCCACGTAGAGGTCCTTTTAATCACTTCAAACGTATGCAAAAGGTGAGCAGTGAATAAAGATGATTGAAGAATTGATGCCTTTGCATTACGTTGATGAGGAATGTTGAAATTTCCACGGACTGCCAAAAGAACAAACAGACGTGGCTGGGAGGAAACACAGCCAGAATGTTCTCCAGCAGAGAAGATGATGAGATCGTTGTCTCCTGTACTTTGGAGATGGGATCGGGGAAGATCCGTGGCTGCAGAGGACATTGTAATTGCTGGAGGGTCACAAGACGAAGTGGAATGACACAACAACCACAACAGTGGATTCAAAGTCACCATCCATCAGGAATGTAGTGCGAGACCGAGCTGTGGTTCTTTCTGTTACACGTAAGACCTCCGGGAGCTGCCCCTGACTTGAAGACAGAGAATGACAACAATGACAGGCGTGGGTGGTATCTCGACCTGGTGTGGAGTCTTTTCATCCCTGTGAGAAGTGGCGATGCTGGACGTCTCCTGTGCTGACTTGCCGTCCTTGGACTTTACTTGGAGAAGGGCATGCCCATGTATTCCCCCCACTTGGAAAAATTGTGTTTTCTTAATAGTAGGTTTTGAGAGTTCTTGATATAGTTTGCATTCAACTTCTTTATCGGAGAGATATGATTTACAAAGACCTTTTCCCCAGTCTGTGGCTTTTGAAAAACAGAAGTTCCTGATTTTGAAGTGCAACTTATCCAATCATATACAAATGGAGAGGGCTTTTGGTGCAATTCATAAGCCGCTGCAAATATTCCATGTGTTCTTCTGGAAGTCTTAGACTTTACACTGAGGTCTGTGGTTGATTTTTATTTCATTTCTCTACAGAGGAGAAGTTATAGTGAAAATTGACGATGATGATAATAATGATGCAGTTCTTGGAAATGCTCCTCATTGATGCTAAGAAATATGGAAGACAGCCTACAGACTTGGAAGAGCTCCATCATTGTGTCCACTGCAAAAAAGAGTGATCCACAGAGTGCAGAAGTTATTAATGTAATTAACAAACTAAACTCTCTAAATGCACAGAAATATTGGTAGTTATAGAAGAGAGGTCTGTACAGATATGATCTTAGTTATAGAACAGAGTTTAGGTCTTTTGTGCAAAACTTACTCTCAGCTGTATTTGACTTGATGACACTTAACCAGTGCTAAGTGAAACTAGTGCTGTTATATCTGGAGGAACACTCTTCTACTTTGTACATCACTCTTTGTCAATGTGCAGTATGAAGTAACCTAGGTTGCTGTGATGCTTAACCTTGTACCATTGGGGTATCAAATACCAGAATGGTTTCTCAATATGTACAGTGTTTGGTGGAGCTCACAATTGTAAAACGAGTTTGGAAGCAGGAGTGGCATCTACTTCCTAAACCACATGCCTCTGGAAACTATTCTATGAATTTGGAGAAATGATGATAGTTATGGAAAGGCATTAGGTCTTTTTGTTCATAGAGTTGCTATGAGTTGCGCGCAACTCAATCATCATCATCATCATCATCATCAACAACAACAACAACAACAAAATTATCATCGCATGCAAATAAAATCCTGCTGAAGATGATTTTAAAAATAGCTGGAGCAAGTATGTTGACAGGAAATTGTTCAAGTTCAATCTAGATTCAGAAGATATGGAATGAAGAGTATCATTGCTGAGGCCAAATGGATTCTGGTGGAAAGCAGAGAATACAAGAAAGAGGTTTACCTGTGTCTTTTTGACTTTGCAAAGTCATTCAACTGTGTGGATCATAATAAATGATGGATAACATTGCAAAGAAAGAGAATTCCAGAACACTTAATTGTACCCATTTGGAGCCTGTCCATGAACTAAGAGGTAGTCATTTGAACAAGGGGAACAGGACAGTGTGGTTTAAAATCAGGAATGATGTGAATCAGTGTTTATCCTTTCAGTATATTTATACAGTCTGTAGGCTGAGAAAATGATTGTAAAATGTGGACTACACGTAAAAGGACTCAGCTTCAGGACTGGAGGAAGACTCCCCAACAACCTGCAAGATGCACACAACACAACTCTCTGCTGAAAATGAAGAGAACTTGAAGCACTTACTGCTGAAGATCAGCTTGCAGACTTTAAGAGGGAATACACTTCAACACCAAGAAAGCAAAAATCCCCACAACTGAGCCAATAAACAGCTTTCTGGTCGATGGAGAGAGACTGAAGTTGTCAAGGATCTCATTTCATTTGATCCACAGTCAATGCCCACAGAAGCAGCAGTCAAGGAGGGAGAGGATATAGTGCATTGGGCAAATCTGCAACCCAAGACATCACATTGAAGACTAAGGAGTGCCTGACCCAAGCCTTGGCATTTTCACTTACCTAATATCCCTGCAATAAATACGAGGTGTTTATTAAAACGAATATGTCGCCACCCAATCAGATATATGCACACCCATGTTTATTGCACCTTCATTTGCAATAGCAAAGAGCTGGAAACAACCCAAGTGCCCATCAACAAACGAATGGCTAGAGGAGCTCTGGTATATTCACACAATGGAATACCATGCAGCATTGAAAAACAAGGAACTCATGAAATATTATTCAAAATGGGTGACCCTGGAGGACATTATGCTGAGTGAAAGATCTCAGTCACAGAAGGACAGATACTGCATAGGGCCACTGTTGTAAAATGGGACTGACATCAGGGTTGAGAGAAGACAGGAAAAGAGAGGAGGAATGATGTATACTGCATTGAACCAGATGAGGGAGAGAACTGTTTAAAAGGGACATATGAAGGGGTATTCTTGTCATTACAGAAGTCCAGAGTGAAGGCTGCATAATGGAGTGGACCTGGGGGGAGGGATTGTATAACAGTGAAAGAGTTTTTCTTTTTCTTTTCAAGGAGAAGAGTGAATTGGGGGGAGGGGGTAGGCAGGGAGAAAAGTGCAACAATGAATGACTGGAAATCCTAAGTCTCTGTAAACTTTCATTTAAATTAATAAAAAAAAGTTGTTGTTTTTGTTATGTGCCATCGAGTCACTTGCAATTCATAGCAACCCTATGTACAACAGCCCTAAACTGCTCTGTCCTGTGTCAATTGCACTGTCTCCGATACACCCTTCCCGATTACCCCAGTCACTGAATCAATCCGCCTCACAGAGGGGCTTCCCCTCCTGCGCTGTCCCTCCACCCTACCAAGCATGATGTCCCTCTTCAAGGACCGGTCCCTCCTTACAACATGTTCAAAGTATGTTAGACGAAGCCTCAGAATCCTTGCCTCCAAGGAGCCACCTGGTTTAACCCTTTCCAGGATAAATCTGTTTTCCTAGCAGTCCATGGTACCCTCAATGCTCTTCTCCAGCACCACAGCTCAAAATGTATAACTATATATATGTCTTGGAGAAGTTGCAGCTGGAATGCTTCGTGGAGGCAGATGATGACGTCTCCTCTCACATACTTCAGCATGTCAAGGCGAGGCTTTTCCTTATAAGAGGGCCATTAAGCTTGGAGAGGTGAATGATTGATGAAGGAGAGGCAGACCCTCAGCCAGGTGCACTGACACAGTGACCACAGCAGTGGGCTCAAGTGTGTCAGAAACAATGAGGATGGCACAGGACAGGGCAGGGTGCATATCAGTTGTTCACGGGACCACTAGGCGTCGTACTCGGCCCGATGGCACCTAACAACAATGGTATCGTGAACATATGGTGGTGGCGGTTGTTTGCCGTTAAGCTGGAATGAACTCCTAGCTGACCTTCCAGCAGGTTTTCAGAGGCTGTAGACAACATGGCAGGAGACTGCCCATCCCTCTCCAAAGGAGCACCTGCTGGATTCGAACTGCCTGCCTTTGGGCTGCCAGTGCATCACCTTACCCCTAGGCCACCAGAGCTCCTGCGTATGAATAGATAAATACACATTTTCCTGTATGCCATGGATCTTCTCCATCACCTGCCTTAGCTGGTCACATTCTGACAGCTTACGTGTGGCTCTGTTGCTGGAAGCTGTGCCACTGCTATTTCAGATATGAACAGTGTCACCCACGTGGCTTCAGTGGTGATTCTAGACTAAGAGACTAGGAGGAAAGGGCCTGGCAGCCTAGTTCTCAAAGTCTTTCATGATCACAGCAGAATATTTACAGGACAGAGCAGGAAGGTGAGCCTCTGATGTTGGAAGATGACTGACATACGCGGTGGCTGTCACCATGCTCTGTGCAGATCAATGCCTGTGACAACAGTACAGGACTGGCCGGTGTTTCACTCTATTGTGTCGCTGTGGTGACCACAAGTTCGTACTGACCCAGCAGCAGCTTTCAAGAACAATCATCATTTTATGAACAACACGAGAGAGTGGCTGGAGCTGTGGACACCTTTACTCTTAAATATTTCAATGGACATTTCCAGACAGACCCTCCTGAAAGAGGCAGATTTCCATTCCCAGATTCTCAGGGTGATGACGGAAATGGGGACAATTTATCATCTGTCCACGCTGTCGTCCACCCCCAGCCAGCACCCCGGGGTTGTCATGGTCCCTGAGTGCCCCTGGTGGCCCATCTCCTCAGGGACACTTGTAAACCCCTCACATGTTCTCTTTCTCTGACTCCTGGCTTGTGGCTGAGGCTAATGCGGGTGGGATCAGGGATTTCTTTTCTCCAGCTGTTTCTCCTGTCTTGTTCTGTCAAATATCACTTCTCCAGCCCGAGCAGCAGGCCCCATCATCTTTCTGGTGGCTGTCAGTGACACAGTCTAGCCCAGCCTGCTGTTGTCAGGTGCTGTCGAGTCGAGCATGACTCATAGCGACCCTGTGAATGACACACTTGAACCCTGTCCTATTCTGTGCCATCATCATCTCTAACACTTGAGCCCATTACTGCTGTCACTGTGTCAATCCACCTTGTTGGGGGTCTTCCTCCCTATTTCTGACCCTCCACCTTTCCAAGCTTAATGTTCCTTTCCAAGGACAAGCCCCTCCTAACATTTCCCAAGTACGATAGATGAAGCCTCACCGTCCTTGCCTCTGAGGAGCACTCTGGCTATACTTTCCCCAGGACATATCTGTTTATTTTTTGATTGTCCATAGGATATTCAGTCCCCTTCTCCAACACCACAGCTTAAAAGCATCAATTATTTTTCTGTTATCCTTATTCATTGTCTAGCTTTTAGAAGCAATAACAAGTAATTGAGAGGACTATGGCCTGAATCAGGTGCACCTTAGTCTTCAAGCTGACATCATTACTCTTTATTATTTTGGAGAGGTCCCTGAGAGTGGACTTGTCCCCCCTATTCCTGTAAAAAATTTCCATCTCACACCAGACATGAAGGTGTATCCAACCCTTTTACTGGATGAACACGTGACTGGGAACACTTGGGGTGGAGGGCTCTGAGAACCAACCCCCCCCCTTCCTATACTCTAAGCCTCTCTCTTACTTGCAGGGGTGGCCAGCATCTGCAGTTTCTGTTTACTCTTTCTTCCATCTTTCCCTCCTAGGGAGGGGCTGGAGAAAGGGTCCCCAACCTTGTAGGGTCAAAGCAGAGGTAGCTGGATGTGCCTGGAGGGGAGGGATGAGTACTGACCACTCACGTCAGCATCCTCCTCGGGCACAGGCTGGAGTCAGCAATGGCAGGGACAGAGAGGGGGCCAGATTCCAGAGCCAGATATGGGCCGGGGGAGGAAGCTCAACCGTTTCCTTCGGATGCTGCCTGCCTGTTGTCATGGAAACCAAGCCACTCTCTTTTGAAGGACCCATTAAGGTGCAGGCTATAATCAGCGCTCTCCAGCGGACCCCCACCCTCCCCGGGAGGGGACCACCATTAGCGCTGAGAGAACAGCAGCCCGAAGGCCTGGAGTGACGCAGCAGCTAAGTTCTGTCCTCCCTCCCACCCAGCCTGAAAGGAAAATTTTCCAAAGCGTGTACAGAAGGGGGGGCGGCGAGCAGGTGACAGAGAGGACAGGGCCCCTGGAGCCACTACTTCCGCTGCCCCCTCCCACAACCTGGAACTAAGTCAGCCCACGCTGGCTGGTCAATCCCGATGGAGAGCAGCGGGGGGCGACTAGGGAGAGGCTTTGTGGAAGAGTTGACCTTCCTCATAGTTCTAGAAAGCAGCTGGTGAGCTTGAACCAGTGACCTTTTAGTAGGAGTATCAACACGTTAGCCACTGAGCACATCCTACTCAGGGCAGGGCTCTGTCTGACAGGCATGAAAGTCTCAGTTGCAGCTCTGTGGACCCCAGCAGACCCTGCTCCTCTGTGCATGGTGGCACCATCAGCTGGGAAGACAGCAGAGGCAGATGTCAAGTCGACCACACTGTCAGCCAAGGCTCAGCACAGACTGCCTGGGTTCAAATCCTGGGCCTGATGCCCACTTGCTGTGTGAGCTTGGGGCCTTAGTGTTCTTATAAAAGCATCATCTTCTCATTTGCTGGGAATTCAGAGCCGCCTCATAGCCCACCCTTCCTCTGCTTTTTTTCCAGGGCTGTAAATCACATGGGCAGAGATTTCCCATCTCACTCCCAAAAAGCCACAGGTGGATTTGAACTTCTAGAGAGGCTTGGCCTCTGTGCTTACAGCACGACTGGCAGCGGGACAGTGCAGGACTGGGCAGCATCTTGCTCCCTCAAACAAGGAGTCCCCCATGTGTCATGTGTCGTGAAACCAGCTGCACAGCACAGTGCAGGCAGAAGCTGGCCTTCCTGGCTTGAGCTGCAGGCCTGGAAACTGGGGACCTGGCCCGTGGTGTGGCCAGGTGGGCACGGTTAGCTGAACGCCCTGCCCGCAGCATCTCTGCTAAAAAAAACACCCCCGAAATCCAACAGAACTCACTGCTGTTGACTCCGGCCCCTGGTGCCAGCCTGCGTGTGACAGGGGCCGACCCCCGTGGGGTGTCCGTGGCAGCCGTTCTACAGGAACTGTCATTTTCCAGGCCTTTCTTCTTTGATGCCGGCAGGTAAGTTTGAACTACAGACTTTGAAGTTAATACCTGAGAGCAAATGGTTTATGACACTCGAGTAGCTCTGGGCTGGTAGCTCATCCTCGCCTGGGTGCAACCTCCCCACTCTGTCTGATGGAGGTGTCCGGACTCGGAGGTGTTTACGTCTCAGCCCATACACAATGGGAGTCAGCCCTGAGCTGCCGCGGGGGCCTCCAGAGGGGAAGCTCGTGGGATGGACTGGGCTTGCTTAGGGGTTTTGAGGAGTCCTGGTGGTACCAAATGGTCAGCAGTTCAAACCCAGCATCCGCTCGTCAGGAGAACGATCTTATCCCCATACAGACCCACAGCACTGAGAAGCCTCGGGGGCGAATCCGGTCTGTTGTCCACCCTGTCATCCAGCTCCCTGGGAGTCAGAATCGACTCAACAGCCCACAGCTGTGGGTTTGGTGTTTGGCCTGGTAACTGGGGTCTTTGAGAGAATTACAAAGTTGTCCATGGGGTCTAGCCAAAGGGAGGATCCTCTGAGTCAGAGTACAGCGGAAGTTTGTCAGATGCAGGCTCCCAGGCCTGCCTGTCCCTGGTGGACTGAAGCTACAAGGGCGCTGGAGACGTGTGTTTTCTAGGAGCTTCTCAGTTTGTCACCCTCAAGCTGAAATTGGAAAAACCAAAGTGGTCCCAGCTGGGCTGGTGGTCGCATGCAGCTGGAGGGAGTATGTCGCTGGAGATCATATAGTGGAGTGTGTGTGTGTGTGTGGGGGGGGCCAGTTGCTAGGTCAGTAGTGGCCACAGAGCCAGTTGTAGTCCCTAGCACCCCTGCAGGGCCCACAGCTCTGTGGGTGTTTGTAGGAAGCTCTGCCCCGGCATCTGCCACTGAGTAACCAGTGGGAGCAAACTGCTGACATGTTGGTTCTCCATCAGATGTTTCATCACTGTGCCACCTGGGCTGGCATCAGTTCTGACTCCCTGGGACCCCATGTATCATGATAGAATGTAGAATGATCCCCCTACTCCAAGTTTCAATATTTGTAGATGCAAAGATTCTCCCAACCTGGTAAATTCAAACTGCCAACCTTGTGGTTAGCCATTGAGTGCCACCAGGGCTCAATCCTATAGGCAATGATAAGGCTGGAAAAGGGTGGAGGTGAGGGGTGTGATCCCATAGAGGATCTAGAAAGAGCCCTGGGAAGACTGACCTGGCTGTGGGTGGGGAGCAGGGAGACAAGGAACAGGCCAGGATGTGAGCACAGGCAGGTGAAGAGGGAGGCCACAGGGTGAGAGGAGTGACCTCTCAGGGTGGGCCTTGGAGTGTGTTGGGTGCAGAGGGGCTGTCACATGGCAGGGCCTGGAGGAAGAGGCCAGTTGGGGGACGTCGGGGCCCCGTGGGTAGTGGGGTGCTTGTGAGAAACTCGTGAGGAGAAAGCATGGAATCTCAGAGCAGAGCCCCCTTCCACACTGAAGTCCCTGGGGGCTACATTTCCAGATGCCTTTTCCTTTCTGAAAATGCTCTCATTCCCAGAGGGTGATTTGAAACTCCCCAGAAAAATCTGCTACCATTAGCCTCTCTCTCTTCCTGGCCACGCATGGAGGGTTTCTGATTTTTTTTTGGTTGGGACTCTGAGTCAATTCCAACTTGTGGCAGCCCCGTGTGACAGAGGACAGCTGCCCGCTGGGACCCCTCGGCCACCCTCTGTGTGGACTGATTGCCAGGTCCTGTCCCAGCCGTGGGCTGAGTTTGAACTGCTGAGTGCTTAACTGATGAGTCACTAGGCCTCCTTCTCAGCGTTCAGTATGCTACAATGGCTTTTGTTTGGCTTGTTCATGGACCCATCAAGGCAGTACTTCTGGGGAAGCGGAAGATAGCGTTTGTCTGGGGCTGATAAGGGGAACGGCAGCTGTCAGAGCTAATCAGGAATCAATGCCACGTAATTGCTAATTAAATGAACCGAACTCTCTCCTGGGGCTATTAAGTTGACTAGCCGACACTTGAGTATCCACCAATTTAATTACATTCCCAGTAAACACCTGCGTTAAATAGCTCCCTGGGATGTGTCTGTGGGGGGCACCCAGGAGAAAAGGGATCTTCCTGTGTGTGTTGAAACTATCGATTCATGTGCTGGTTTATTCTTGGAGGCTTGTATTGATTGAACAAGCTTTTATTGAGCACCTGCTGGATGCCAGCCCTTGCCCCCCCCCACCCCGTAGTTGAGTACTGAAGGCTTAGTCCTGAAAATACACATAGATTCCCTGCTTTCATGGTTCACAGAGCAGCAGTGGAAACAGACGTATGAACAGATGACACGCAAACATTATATGCAGAGCCCCAGGAGAAAATATCTGGGGCCAGTGAGAACATTTATATAGACTTGACGGGGCAGCGAGAGGGCAGAAGGAGGCAAGTTTCTCCTGAGCAGCTACAACTTGGGTACGAGATAGAACCGGCTGAGGGAACAGCAAAGGCAGAATCCCCGATGCTGAAGTGGACTTGAATGTGGTGTCTTTGTCTTGCTGAAGAGGTTGTAGAGAATTGGGGTGAGTCTCAATGACACCAGTTCCCCTACCAGGCCCATGCACAACATACTTGCCCTGTGATTGGTTCTGTTGAACTGATAGAAAGGGAGAGGGGAAAATAATTTCTAGAGCTTTCTTTGAGAAGCAGACCCTTAGTCTAGGGAGAGCTTCAAATTTTACTCCCTCACTGAGTCCCAGGCAAAGTTGAAAATTCTGCTTTTGAATCAGTTATTTTGTGTCTCCAGGCCTCTGGGGTGTTTGAGTGAAGGGGCCAATATCATGATTAGCATATAACTACAAGTTCATGGTGTAGATAAAGAAAAAAATAATCAAACCACACCAAACCGAGACAGTAACTTGGCTCGGATGCAAAGTGTCCCGTGCGTACAGCATGTGCACAGTTTCCAACGGTTGTTTTTTCAGAAGTAGATCTAAGGCGTGGACTTGAAACCTTCAGTCTTCTGGTTGTAGCCTGACATAGTCACCATTTACACCACCAGTGATGCCAGGGCATAGCTGTTCTAGCCTTCTTCCCCTCCCTGTTCCTCCCCTGTCCCAGGGAGTTATCCAGCCCTTCACCTGGCCCCTACCCCAGATACCCACTTGTCCATGTCAGAAGCGTCGACAGGAGCCTGCACTGTGAGGCCGGCTGTGATCTGTTGTCATAGATATTAGAACAACAAAATCACTAGTCTTCCACACAGAGCTCGACCACAGCTCTTCTCAGTCTTCTTTCCCACCTGAGGTCCTGGACCCGAGGTCTCACTTCACCTGAGTCAGCTGCTCAGTCTTTCTTCCCACCTGAAGTCCCGAACCCGAGGTCTCACCTCACTTGAGTCAGCTTCTCAGGTTTTCTTCCCACCCTCGGTCCCATATCTGAGGTCCCGCTGCACCTGAGCCAGCTGGAAGCATCTGGGCTGTCTGTACCTGGGCTGCCTTCCACTTCCCTTCCTGCTTCCCTCAGAGAGCTCCCAGGACGCAGCTTCACGCAGGAATGTCAGCATCATGGGACTTGGAAACGTGGGCGGCTTGTTTCCCTGCCTCAAAGTTTCCTTTGTTGTCACCTGGCATGGCAGTACTCCTATCTTAAACGATACGGAATGAAAAAAACTCATGCATGTAGAATACTTGGACAGTTCATCTCACAGAAGTCTGGAATGGTCTTGTCCATGATATATTGTCCCAGGGACAGTCTTATCAACTGGCCATCTTACTTACCTGTTGGGAACTTAAAGGCTTGTTTCTTTCATTTCACCTGTTTATCTAGAAAAATAATGCATTAAAAGATCCTTTCAAACGAGGAGTAGGTCTCCAGGTGTCTGAACACCCTGTAGCCATCCTCCCCCCTCCCCCCCCGCCCCGAAAAAAAAGAGGGCAAAAAAGAGGCTGGGCTCACTCGGGGGAGCTGTCCGCCGTCCCGGTGCTGAAGTGGGTCCCACGAGGCGCTGTCCGGACACTCGGGTGCTGAAAACATTTCGCAGTTTCCAGTTGGAGACCGCAGGGAGCTGTCCGCAGCCGTGGTGCTGAATAAAACTTGACTCACCTCTTTCTCGTGCTTGGCGCCCACCCACCCTCCGCCTTCACTTTCCCCTCCTCTGACTCTTATGAGTCCCTCGTTCCTTCCTCTCCAGTTCTATTCTCAATGACAAAGGGAGACACACAGAGAGACCTCCACCTTTACTCATATTTACTCCCAATTACAACTTACCTCCCAGGTAGCCAGCCATCGGAGTCTCCACCGTCCAAACATCCAAATTTCGTTGTCTCCATCATTCTCCTGGAAGATGCCTTGCATTGATCTGCAAACAAACCTCATCCACGATACCGAGTCCCTCTCGCCTCGCATCTCCCTGCAGCTGCAGCCCTTCCCTTATGAGTCTTACCTGTTCCTGATCCTGTTACAAGATGCAGGTGACCAGTGGCTGCCGAGGGCAGAGACGTGCGCTTTTAAGGGCTTTGGGGAGGGCGGGGAGCCGGGAACCCTGGGCGGAGCTTCACCAGCCGCCCAATGGGAATCGGCTTTGGAACGCAGCTTCCAAAGATTACCTCATAGGTTGCGGCCTCGGCTTCAGAATAAAAGTCTGACATCTGTTCCCCCCTCCCCTTCAAATGCCCTGGTGGTACAGTAGTCAAAGCTCTGCTTGCTGCTCACCAAAAGATCCGAGGTTCGAACCCACTGGCCACTTCTTGGGGAAAAGATGTAGCAGTTTGCTTCTGCCTTGGGAACCTTCTGGGGCAGGCCTCAAGGGGCTCTGAGAACAGGACTCTGTAACAATGGGGTGGGGGATTTCCAGAGGATGTGCGCTTTGTAATGTTGTGATTTCCCTCACCTGATCCAACCTGATTCTGTGTCCCAGAGCTCCCAGTCCACTCAGTAGTCCTGGCTGGTTCCTGCATCTCCCACCCATCCCTCGACATGTGCTGGCCTGTCATTATGTTGATGGGAGCAGACTGGAGACTTTCTAAGTATTTAAATGTGTAGACAGAGATCCTGGGCAGAGAGGGCTCAGAGCTGGAAATGTGGATTGGAATCTAATGAATCCTGACTCAAAGCTCAACTGTCGTCGTTGTTGTTGTTGTTGGGCACTGTCAAGACGACCACCACTCATGGTCACCCTGTGAACAACAGCTCCATACTTTGCCTTATCTCGAACCATCCTCACTATCCGCCATGCTCCCTGCGGTAGTCACCTGTCCATTTGTGTCACTGAGAGTCTTTGCTGACTCTTTGCCTTTCCCAGCCTGATGGTGAGACCAAGTTTCACTATCTTTGCCTCTCAGGAGCTCTCTGTGTCACTCCTGAGAGGCACCATTTGTCTGGGACACTGTGTGGGGCAGTCAGAAACAAATACATCGAATTGGTTGCTTTTGAATTGACCCCAAGTCATGGTGATGCAATGTCCTACATGAAGCTACTCTGTTGTGTCTTACTGGCTGCCATCTTTATGGAAGCAGATTGCCAGGCCTTTCTTCAGTGGCACATCTGGGTGGATTTGAACCCCCAACTTTTAGGTTAGTAGTTGAACCACCAAGGGACCTAACCTGGATTCCAATCTACACTTTCCTCCTCATTGTTGTGAGACTTTGAGTACAAAAGAAACTCTATCTCAGTTACCATAATGGTGAAGTGGGCATAGATAATAGAGATTTCTCAGAGATTTGTGGTGAAGAATTAATGATGTAGTAGCAATTGCATATTGAAAAGAACCAATTATAGGGCCAAGGTGAGGCAATAAACAAGTAAATAAGTGAATGAATGAGACCGCTCTTTGTAGTGATGACTTCTGTGCAGACAAGAATAGACGAGGGATCAGCAAATTACCTCTCTGAGGACCAGAGAGTCAATATTTTCAACTTTGCAGTCAGATGGTCTGTGTCATAATGAGAAAACTATGCCACAGTAGCTTCAAAAGAGCGAACATGTAAACAAACAGATGTTGATGTGTGTGGATAAAACTGTATTTATTAAAGCAGGTGGCAGTTCGTTTGCCCCATAGGCCATAGTTTGCCATCCCCTGTTGCGGGATGTGGCTGGCTGGTGAAGAGGACATTGCTGTAACCCAGGTCAGTCTATCCTCCTGTCTTTCTTTCTTTCTTTCTTTCTTTCTTTCTTTCTTTCTTTCTTTCTTTCTTTCTTTCTTTCTTTCTTTCTTTCTTTCT
>NW_006399935.1:5336530-5352407 GCF_000299155.1 Elephantulus edwardii
CTCCTTCTCCAAACATAGTATCCTTCTCCAGAGACTAGTTCCCCAGAAAACACTCCTAATGAAATGCATGAGTTTTGTATTTTCCATCTTCCTAAGAGCTGAACAATTAATAAGAATGACAGAAGAATTGATGCTTTTGAGCCATGGTATTGGAGAAGAGTGCTGAATACCCCATGGACGGCCAAAAGAACAGATATATCTTGGAGAACGTGCAGACTGAGTGCTCCTTTGAGGCAAAGCTTTACCTCATATACTTTGAGTACGTTGTTAGGAGAGGTTGTTCCTTGGAAAGGGACATTGTGTTTTGAAAGAGGGAGCAACAGCAAAAGAGAGGAAGCCCATCAATGAGATGGATTGACACAGTGACTGCAGCGATTGCCTCAAGGGTATCAGAGATGGTGAGGATGGAACAGGACAGGGCAGGGCTCAGATCTGTTGTTCACAGTCACTAAGAGCAGTACTCAATGTGACAGCACCTACCGCCTAGAAGGGGGCTCTGGGACATACTCTGTGGGGAGGTGGGGTTCTAACTCAAAAGTAAGCACCTCTCAGTTGCTTTGAATCCACCAGGGGACTCCACAGGAGAAAGATATCCAGTCTCTTCACAGTCAATTTACTGTCTCCCCAAACTCCACTGGAGGGTCAGTTATGAGTCAGTTCTGACCTGAAGACAAGGGGTTGACTCACCTAAGATTGTTGGCTCAAATATACCTAGGGATACCACAAATGAAGGTCCTGGAGATCTGTAAGAGTTACAATTTAAAAAAAACCTCTAAAAACCCTGAGCCAACCAACAGTACACACTTCTACTCTGCATTTGGAGAGTCACTGTGGATCAGAATGGACTTAACAGCAATGCCTTTGTTGTTTTAAATGCACTGGAGAATAATTCACACATAGCAACGTCCATCTTTTCTAACTGTACAGTCATGTTTCATAATCAGGATCTGAAACAGTTCCAATACCTGAAAAAGTCCCTCTTTTACCCTCTTTCCTTCCCCTATCTATTGCTCTTGGCAAGCCCTGGTGGCCTTCTCTATTCCTACAGTTTTTGCTGTTACTAACTTTTTGTGTGACTTAAAGGGTGGTTTTCCATTCAGCAGTGAATACACTTAGGGTTCGTGACACTGATAACAGACCCCACAGTGGAGCAGCCCTCTACCCACTTCTGTCCTGTGTCTCCCACGTCCACTCACCCCCTTTCCATCCCTGCCTGCCCATCCCTATGGTTTTGCCTCTTCTGGGAACATGATAGCATGGGAACATGATGGCAGCCTTGCGTTCTCAGTTCTCTCACTCCATAAAGTACATTTGAGATTCATCCAGGTGTTGTGCACACCAAGAGTTAATTTCCTGTTTTTGTTACTCTATCATGTGGCTGAGCTATAGTTTGTTCACACCCTTCACCAGTTGAGAGACATTTGGGGTTCATTCTGAGTTTGAGATTAGGGATAAATTGAGTATGAACCTCCATGGGCAGGTTTTTGCAAATTTAATACATTTTCATTTGTCTAAGGTAAGTACCTATGAGTGGGGCTCCAGCTCACTAACTAACTAACAGTTGTTGTGTACCATCAGGTCAGAACTGATTCTTAGCTGACCCTTCTGCAGGTTTTCAGAGGCAGTAAATCACACAGCAGGAGATTGCTCAGCTTTCTCTAGCATAGCAGCTAGTGGATTTGAACCATGTACCTTTGGGATTACAGTACAGCTCCTTGACTCTTGGACACAGAGCTCCCTGACTTTATTAATTTGTTGCAGTCAAATTGGTTCTGACCCATGATGGAGGGTAGACCTGTCCTGCATAGGGTGCTTTTTCCTTTTTTAACATCTCACTATGCTTTAGGTGAACATTTGCACGGCAAATGAGTTTTCCACTCAATATTTCATACACAGATTGTTTGATGCCATTGGCTGTAACCCCATATCTTGCCCGTTCCCTCCCCTTTCACTCAGAGTTCCTCACATCCATCCCCCAGGCTCCCTGTTTCTTCCCACCTTCCCATCCTGGCTTTTGGGCAGATGTTGCCCTTTGGATTTCTTTCTTTCTTTTTTTTTTTGAAATTATTATTAATTTCAATGAAAACATACAGAGACTTTCAATTTCCATTCATTCATTGTTGCACTTTTCTCCCCTTCCAACCTTCCCCCCTCGTATACTACCCTCTTGGAAAAGTAAAAGAAAAATTCTTTCATTGTTTCACAAACCCTCCCCCCAGGTCCACTCCACTATGCAGCCTTCGCTCTGGACTCCTGTCATGACAAAAATACCTAATCACATACCCCTTTTAAACAGTTTTCTCCCTCATTTGTTTCAATGAGTATACATTATTGAACCCATCTTTCTCAGTCTTCCCCCAACCCCGAGGTCAGTCCTGTTTTACAACAATGGCACTTTGCAGTATTTGTCCTTTTGTGACTGAGATACTTCACTCAGCATAATGACCTCCAGGGTCACCCATGGATTTCTTCTTGATTTGAGCTCTGGTGGCTGAGTGGTAAGGAGTTGCACTACCAACACACAGGTCAATAGTTCAAATCTACCAATGAATCTGGGAGAAAAATGGACAATCTGTCCCGAGCAATTTGCAGCCTCTGAAAACCCGCTGTAGGGTTGACTGGGAGGTGGTTCTAACTTGATGGTAAACAGAAGTAATAACAACAACAGCATAGTTGACTGTTCTCAGGAACACACTGCTCGTAGCTGTTCATTTTATTGGCTGAAGGGTGGTCTCCACGAAGCACCTTCAGTTCTAAGTTAGAAGTTTGTCTTAGGACGATAGTCTTGGGTTGTTGTCCTGATCTTTTAACAATAAATCTGAATTTAGCTGTACATTATTCTTTTCAAAATGGATTTAATTTTAAATTTATTATTATTATTATTTCTAATGAAAATTTACAGAGATTTTGGATTTCCATTCATTCATTGTTGCACTTTTCTCCCTGCCCACCCCTCCCCTCCGGTTCGTTGTTCTCTTTGAAAAGTAAAAGAAAAATTCTTTCATTGTGATACAATCTCTCCCTAGCTGTACAGTTTTCATCCTCTCACTAGGATGTGTGCTGTGTGTCTGGTCAGAGTGGTGAGCAGTGGTTGGTGGGCATCTGCCTGTTCTGAGGTGCTTCAGTGCTGCTTTTGTAAGCAGACCATGGGGAGTGTCTTCTAAAGTACCTCAGAGTGGATTTGAACTGCTAACCTTATGATTAGTGGTTAAGGGCTTGATTATTTATACCATCCAGTGACTTCTATTGTGAAAACCAGGAGTGCAATAATAGAGCCATTGCATGTTTAACTTTATAAGAACCTGTGAAGTACTTCCCCACAGTGACAGCCTGTACTGAATCCCGACCAGCAGCAGATGTTGCTGGACAGTTACAGACGTTTCACAACTTTATCAGCATTTACTATCATCAAGGTCTTTTTAAAAAGCCACCTCGTAAATGTGTAGGGTTTACTTCCTTTTAAATATATAAAGTAACTTTCTTTGCAAGCCTTGTAAAAGGTCTTCTTTCTCCCAAAAAATTCCCAGGAGAACACGACAAAATCCTCGGTAAAAAGTTTGTCAGGGAGACAGGACTGTACTCTCTGGCAAATGAAGCTGTAAAGAGGAAGCCCAGGGCACTGTGGAGACAAGGATGAGCCAACTGGTCCGGGATGAGGAGGGAGAGATAAATAAGGGAGGGCTTTCCGGGAGGAAATGTTATCTAAACTGAGAGCTAAGAATGAGGAGGTCTGAGGAGGTCTGAGTTAAGGTGAAGTGGCAAGATGTGCGTGTCCAGAGGAGAATCAGAACATGGTGCACTCAGACCCAGGTCCCCCTGGCATACTTGACACAGGTCCAGTTGGTTTATTTGGACCCAGGTCTAGTTGGTGTATTTGGACCCAGGTCCAGTTGGTGCATTTGGACCCAGGTCCACCTAGAGCTCTTGGACTGAGGTCCACCTGACGTGCTCAGACCCAGGCCCACCTGGTACACTCGGACCCAGGTCCACCTGGCGCGCTCAGGATCCAGGTCCACCTGGCACGCTCGGACCCAGGTCCACTTGGCGCGCTCGGAGCCAGGCTCAGTTGTCTGTGGAGTCGTGCGTCCCCTCCCCCCTCTCTTCCTGTTTTTGATTCTCTTTCAACCACTCGCTTTACTCACCTCCGAGCACTCACTGTACTTTATCTTCGTTCTTTATCTTTGTCACTCTCTCCTCAGCAAATATTAACCAGGCATCTGTAGTACAGCTTTTTGCTGTATTTCTCAGTCAACATTAATTGAGCACCTAGTGTGTACCAGCTCTTTGATTTGTTCTGTTTGCTCTCATTAGGTGCTGTTGAGCCAGCAGCAACGCACAGTGACCCGGTGAGGGACAGACGAAAACCTTGCCCTATTCTTCCCCATCGTAGGAATCCGAACCCACCCGGCAGTCACTGTGTCAGTCCATCTCATTGAGGGTCTTCCTCTCTTTCTCCGACCCTCCGCCTTTCTCAGCATGATGAATTTTCCCAAGGACTGGTCCTTCCTGACCACATACACAAAGTTTTTGAGACAAGGTTTTACCATCCTTGCCTTCAAGGGGCCGCCCTTCCCCATGACAGGACTTTTCCTGGGCAAACAGTAATTACACGGCTGCTGTCAGCTCAGCCCTCCTGGATCCACGTCCTCAGCCTCCGTCACATCTCTTGGGATAAACAGAACCAGTGGCTGCGGGAACGACCTGGACTCATGGTGACCCTGTGTTTGTGAGGGAGTACAGCTGTGCACCGTGGCATTTGCAGTGTCAGTTTTCTTAGAAGTCGATCTCCAGGACGTTCTTCCACAGCACCTCTGAGTAAATGTGCACTGTCCAGCTGTAGGTTAGAGCCGGTGACTGTTTACACCCCCAGGGGCCCCTGGAATGACCCGGGCTGGTGTCTTATCCACTGACTGCGCTCAGTTCTTAGGAACCAGGCTTGCCATCTAGCCCGGCTGGGACTCCACAGAAGTGTCACCTTCTCTCAGTGCACCCTGCTCTGGGTCTTGGGTTCTGTGACATTTGCTCACATCCAAGGAGAAAGGCAGGTGTGGGCAGGTGACAGGGGGTGAATCTCACAGAAAATGTCCCTCTGTGACTCCATTCAGGCACTGGAGCTAATGATCTCAAGATAAAAAGGCATCAATGAGTATGTATTACTATCCCGTCACCGTCACCGTGAGGCGGGCAGAGGGTGGGGGACCTGTCTGGGAAGAGGAGTTTCTGGTGGTTCTGTCTCCCTGTCTCCTGCTTGTGTGTGCGCGCGCACACACACACACACACACACACACACACACACACACACCCCTTCTCTGCAGTTACTATAGAGACCTCGCACCTGTACCCTCACCGGTGTCTGTAAAGGGACCTGGACAGATGGTGGCCTCAGCAGCCTGCTGCCCTCTTCTCTAAGGACAGAGCTGGAGCCTGAGGATTAAGGAAATGGGGCTACTCTGGGCAACATCTGCCTGGAGCCCCGAAACCTGACCCCCAAAGCCAGGCAGGGGGAGATTAGTGGAGGCGTTTACCCCAAGGGCCAGATCACACAAACAGGACCCCACGCAGGTCACCCTCTGGGACGAGGCCTTGAGGCATCTCCAATGAAGCCTCCTGACCTGGGAGCGAGTGGGGGAAAGTCAGAAGCACTGCAGTGGGACCTGAGCTGATGGCTGACCCACCAGCTTCCGGAAACCGTAACTTGCATGGAGGAGATTGCCCAGCTTTCTCCCTTGCAGCTGCTGGTGGACCCACCGCTACAGAGGCGCATCACTTTCTGTGGACCACACCACCGGATATACCCCAAATCCCAGGCACTTCCACTCTTCAGACTCTGGGGGGGCAGAGGAGCTGATAGCTTGGTTTTGGGATTATTGTGAGCTACTGCAGCCTCCAATATGGATTAAGGCTCAAGGTCAAGAAGACAAAGATTCTTACCACAGGACCAATTGGCAGCATCAGGATAGATGGTGAAGAGACTGAGATTGTTCACAGTTTTAGTTTGCTTGGCTCCACAATCAACACTCTTGGCACCAGTAGCCAGGAAATTAAAAGGCATATTGCCATGGGAAAGTCTGCTGTTAGGGACCTCTCCAAAGTACAGAGCAATGGTGTCTCTCTCTCTCTGGAGACTAAGGTGCATCTGATACAGGCCATGGTCTTTGCAATCACTTGTTATACATCAGAGAGTTGGACAATGACTAGGGAGGATAGAAGGAGAATTGATGCCCTTGAGCTTTGGTTTTGGAGAAGAGTATTGAGGGCACCATGGACTGCTAGGAAAACAAACAGATTCATCCTGGAGAGGGCTAAACCAGGCTGCTCCTTGGAGGCAAGGATTCCAAGGCTCTGTCTAACATACTTTGGACATGTTGTAAGGAGAGACCGGTCCTTGGAGAAGGACATCATGCTTGGGAGGGGAGAGGGACAGCACAGGAGGGGAAGACCCTCTATGAGGTGGATTGATTCGGTGACTGGGGTAATTGGGATGGGTGTGTCAGAGACAGTGTGATTGGCACAGAACAGAGCAGAGTTTAGGGCTGTTGTACATAGGGTCGCTATGAGTTGCAAGCGACTCAACGACACATAACAACAACAGCAGCAGCAACAACAACAACAGTGTAGCCTAGTGGTAAGGAGCTACACTGCAATCCCAAAGGCACATGGTTCAAATCCACCAGCTGCTCTGTGGGAGAAGGATGGGCAGTCTCCTCCCATGCGATTTACTGCCTCTGAAAAGTAGCTGGGGGAGGATCAGTTCCTACTTGACGGTACACAACAACAAGTGTTTCCGGGGGGTCTGCTTTGTGCCAGGTGCGCTGTTGAGCAGCTATGTGCAATCATGTGTAATAATTATGACAGTGAGGCTGATACCCAGGGACTGCCCATCACTAGCTGTGTGTTGTTGAGCTCGTTTTGACGCTACGTGTGGAGTGGACATGGCCTCTAACATTCCCCATGCTGTCATCTTTGTGGAGGAAGCCTGGTGGCGTGGGTAGGCACACAGCAGGCTGATAATCAAAAGGGTGACAGTTCGAATCTTCCAGCTGTTCCTCAGGAATAAGACGGGTGGTTTCCCCCATAAAGATTTCCAGCCTCAGCAACTTGATAGCAGGTTAGTATCAATTGGATCCAATTCATCAGCAACAAGTTGTCTTCAATCTTTCTGGAGGTGAGTGTGTCTCATGTTTAGCTGTTAGCAAAAAGGTTATCAGTTCAAATTCACCCACTGCTTTCAGGAGAAAGGTGAGCCATTGCCTCCTGCACTACCTTGGAACAGATGAGGGGAAGGACTATCGGAAAGGAGTATGTGATTAGGCATTAGATGTATGGCAACAATCTGGAACAAGCGGTGCATTGCAAAGTGGAGGGGGAGGGAGGGTGAGTGAGAAAAATGTACAACAATGAATGAGTAAAATAAACCACATAAAAATATTGGTAGGCTGTTCTGTTAAACAACAAATGCAGGCGAGGTTGCAGAGAAACTGGAACCCTTTTTCACGGTTGGTGGAAGTGTAAAATGGTGCAACCACTATAGAAGACTTTATGCCGCTTTTGCAAAAGGTTGCAAATAGCTGAGCTCTGGTGACCTAGTGGCAAGAAGGTGTAGTGTAATCCCAGAGGTTCACGGTTCAAATCCACCAGATGCTCTGCTGGAGAAGGAGGAACAATCTCCTCCTGTACCAGTTAGATCTGATTTGATGGAACACACACACACAAAATAAAAAAAAATAATTTTTTTAAAAAAGGTTACAAATAGAAATACCATTTGAGGCAGCAATTCCATTTCTGGTAATTTACCCTAAAGAAACCATAACTGTCACCCAAGCAGATATATGCACAGCCATGTTTATCACAACTTCACAATAGCAAAGATCTGGAAACAACCCAGGTGCCCATCAACAAATGAATAGAGAAGCTCTGGTATATTCACACAATGGAATACTATGCAGCACTGAAAAACAAGGAACTCATGAATTATTATGCAAAGTGGATGATCCTAGAGGACATTATGCTGAGTGAAATATCTCAGTCACAAAAGGACAAATATTGCATAGGGCCACTATTGTAAAACAGGACTGACATTGGGGTTGAGGGAAGACAGAGAAGAAGGGGAGGAATTATATATACTGCATTGCAACAGATGAGGGAGAGAACTGTTTAAAAGGGACATATGATTAGGTATTATTGTCATGGCACTAGTCCAGAATGAAGGCTACACAGTGCAATGGACCTGGGGGGAGGAATTGCATAACAATGAAAGAGTTTTTCTTTTCAAGGAGAAAAGTGAATGGGTGGGGGGAGGGGGTGGGCAGGGAGAAAAGTGCAACAGTGAATGACTGGAAACCCTAAGTCTCTGTAAACTTTCATTAAAATTAATTTAAAAAAATATTGGTAGGCACAAAAAGGAAAAAAAAAACTGAGAAGCACAATATAGAAAAGGTTAGATTTGAAGGAGCTCTGGTGCAGTGCATTATGAGCTGCGCTGGTAAATAAAAGGTTGACAGTTCAAATCCACCAGCTGCTGAGGGAGAAAGATGGGCGGTCTGTCCAGGGAAGATTTATAGACTCAGAGGCCTGGGGAGAGCAGCTGGGAGGGTGAACCCACACCAGGGCTTTGGGTTTGACTTTTTTAGTGGGTCGTCAGAGCCCGGCAAGCTCATCCAGGGCTGTGTCCGTTTCCTGAAACCTCTCAATTGTTATTTCCTCAATTTCTGGAGCTTTGTTTTTTTATGCCAATCCCATCAGTGCAGCCTGGACTTCTTCCTTCACCATTGTTGGTTCTTGGTCATATGCTACTTCCTGAAAGAATTCAGGCTTGACTAATTCTTTTTGGTGAAGTGACTCAGTGCATTCCTTCCCTCGTCTTTTGATGCTTCCTGCACCATTCAAGACGTTCCCCCATAGAATCCTTCATTATTACAGCTTGTGGCTTGAATTTGTTCTTTAGTTCTTTCAGCTTGAAAGACGCCAAGTGTGTTCTTTACTTTTGTCTTCCTCCCTCCTGCTCCTTGCACATTTCATTATAATCCTTGGTTCATCTTCTCCAGCTGCTCTTTGAAATCTTCTGTTCAGCTCTCTGAGCTCAGCTTCTTTGTTTCAGCTTCTTTTCATCCCAGTGCTGGTTTCAGAGTCTGTCCTGGTCTCCATTTGGTCTTTTCTTTCTTCTCGGTCTTTGAAATAATTTTTTTTTTGCTTTATGTGTGATACTTGATTTTATTCTGCAATTTCTCTGGTCTTTGCAAAGGAGAGGAAAATCCTTGACCAGTTGGATTGACCCAGTGACTGCCATCATGGGCTCTAGTGTGTCAAGAGGTATGAGGACGGCACAGGGTAGGACAGGGTTCAGATCTGTTGTTCACCGGGTCCCTAGGGGTCGTACTTGACTCGATGGAACCTAACACCAAGAAGCAACATGTCCAAAGTCTGTGAGATGAAGTTTTATCATCCTTGCCTCCAAGGAGCACTCTAGCTGCACGCTCAAAGGCATTAACTCTCCTTCTGTCATCCTTAGTCATTTCCCAGCTCTCAGATGCATAGAAAGTGATCAGAAAGACAACAGCCTGAGTGAAGCCCAACTCAGGTTCCTGTGAAAAGTGCTGTAAGGAACTCAGTGTCAGGGCTCCGTGTGCATTCTTCTTTTACTTCTTTTGGGATTAAGAACTGCATGTATTTTATAATCAGTTCAATAAATGCAGCCCTTTATAGACCACCCACGGTGTTAGCAGGCAAGACCCCAGACTTGACAGTCATTGAACAAAGGAATAAATGAGCCCGGTGACCCCTTGCAGCAACCACATGGGACAATTGTGGATTCTCATTTTTCACATGAGGAAACTGAGGTGCTGAGAAATGGAGACTTTTTTTGCAAAGACCCCCCCCCCCCCGAGGAGGTGTCTGAAAGGAGAGCTTCCTATGACAAGAACCTTCCACGCTTTACTTGCCTGAGGCCCAGAGAGACTTGCTCACACACCACAGTTGGGTGCACTCCTCGTTTCCTTGGCTCTCCCATATTCCCTTGTAGTTCCAGCGCCAGATATGTAGATGATGCTATGATACCAGAGCCAGACTTCTAGAACCTTCCAGAACCTTCTCACACCTTCCACGAGACATGGAGTTCTTTTCCTGTGGGAAAGTTGAAGGGGTGGGTGGAGAAGGGAGCTGCAAAAGATCCTATTACTAGCTCCTGGTTACAGGGAGAGGGGGTGGCCGTCCAGACACAAGGCCAACAGCCCCCCACGCCATCTGGCTGGTCCCAGGAACAAATGTTTCCATCTCAGACCCTGTTTGTTTACAAAACCAACTTTGTAAGTTTCCTGTTGGTTCTGTGACTCCCCATAACACCCTTGCACGAAATCCCCTTTCTGCCTATGTGACGATGCTGCCCACCATCACCGAGCATCTCCTGGGTACCAGTTCGCGGGGTCTCTTCTCACCATCAACTTTCCATGCTCAGTGCCCCCGCCCCGCTTCCTCGCGGAGCAGGAAGGAGCCACGGCGAGGCTGAGCTGCTTGCCCGAGCTCACACTGCAGAGGAGTCAAGGGCCACAGTGCGGAACCAGTGCTTTCACTTGTAGCCACGTTCTGTGGTTATACATGCCTGAACCAGTTACAGTCCCCAAAGGGTAGTTCTCGGGGTGCAAGTGGAGGAGGGAAGAAGACTCAATGAGACAGAAAAGACACATTCCAGCACCTTCTACTGACCGGTCCCCTGAATCCTAGATTGATTCATGGTATTCTTCCTGCTCAGTTACTGGGGGAGCCCCAGAAACATCTGTCAGGACTCTAGGTACAGCTCTCCTCCCTCAACCATTACTCAACCCCGCTATCCTGAGGGGCGTGGGTGGGAGACAGGAGTGGAATCACCAACAGCCGCCTGGTTCCATCCAGCAGACCCAGAGCCGAGCAGTAGGATGGAGGCTGTGACTTCTGTGAAGATTCAGGAAATGTGGGTACACCCTCTATGGACACCTGTCCTCCAAGCACCACAACCTTGTCTGTCCTTGGATGCTGTATGTACTGTCCCCAGTGACCCCAAGAACTCAGGCCCAGCATATAGCGGGTGCTTGCTCAGTGCTTACCGGGGCAGGAATGAATGAAGCAAACACCGGGTATGTGGTGCCTTTGTGTTGGTTCAACCCAGTGATCCTGTGGACAGCCCTGGGCCCCTGCCATCCCCAGGATCACAGACCACAGCCCTGGGCCCCTGTCATCTTGCGGACAACAGAGCACAGCCCTGGGCCCCTGCCATCTGTGGACTACAGAGCACAGCCCCGGCCTGTGCCCCAGTGATCCCACGGGTAGACAATGGAGCACAGCCCTGGCCTGTGCCCCTGCCATCCCACGGAGCCCTTGCCTGCATCCCTGCAATCCTGCAGACAACAGAGCACAGCCCAGGGCCCCTGCCATCTGTGGACGACAGAGCACAGTCCCGGGCCTGTGCCCCTTCCATCCCATGGCTGGACGGCAGAGCCCAGCCTCGGCCTGCGCCCCTGCCATCACCTGTGTCCCTGCTGTCCCATGGTGGACGTGGACGGCAGAGCCCAGCCCTGGTCTGTGCCCCTCCCATCGCCTGTGCCCCTGACATCCCATGAGTGGATGACAAAGCACAGTCCTGGCCTTCGCCCCGCCATCACCATCGCTGCTGTATTTAAACGCCCTGTGCAGGCCACTACGCCACCTGAGGCTCTTGTTTTCATTGGCCCTCCGCCTTCGGGACAGGCTGTCCTCCTTCAGTGTCTGTTCACTGCCAGTAACACATCCAAGGTGCAGGAGATGAAGTATCCAGCAGGTGCCCAATGAAGGCTGAGGAAAGACTAGTAAGCTGCCTTCAGTGTTGAGGGGAGAATGCGAGACGTAGGTCCTCTGTTAATATCTGTTGTTGTTGTGTGTCGTCGACTGTGACTCACAGGGACCCTCTGCACACCAGCTGTGAGCCCTGCCCCATCCTGAGCCAGCCTCACTGTCTCTGACACACCTGCCTCCATTATACTACTCTGTCAATCCGTCTCATCCCGGGTCTTCCTCTCCTGCCCTGTCCCTCCACCCTTCCAAGCATGACGTCCTTCTCCACAGACTCGTCTCTTCTGGCCTTGTGCCCAAATTATGTGAGATGGAGCTTCAAAATCCTAACCTCCAAGGAGCAATCTGGCTTCACCCTCCCCAGAAGAGGCGTGCGTTCTCTTGATGGTCTGTGGTATGTTCAATACTCTTCTCCAGCACCATAATTAAAAGGCATCAATTCTTCTTTTGTCATCCTTAGTCATTGTCCAGCTTTTGATGCATAGCAAGTAATTGTAAAGACCATGGCTTGAATCAGGCTCACCTTAGTCTCTAGAATAACACTGTTGCTCTTCAGTACTTTGGAGAGGTCCCTGACAGCAGATTTTCCCAGTGCAGTTCATCCTTTGACTTCCTCACTGCTGGTGCCAAGAGTGTTGGTTGTAAAACCAAGAAACTGAAATTGCTAACAACATTAATCTCTTCTCCCTCTGTCATGGTGCTGCCAGTTGGCCCACTGGTTAGAATCTTTGTTTTGTTAATATTGAACTTCAATTCATATTGAAGACTGCAGTCCTTGACCTTCTGCAGCAAGTGCTTCAGATCCACCTCAGTTTCGGTGTGCAATAATGTCTGTTGACACAGTGAATACAACAGACAACGGGTCATGTGTAGTGTTGTAGTTGTTGTTTTATGACGTCAAGTGGGAACCTTAGCTGACCCTCCAGCAGGTTTTTAGGGGGCTATAAACCACACAGGAGGAGACTGTCTGTCTTTCTCCTGTGCAACTGCTGGTGGATTCGAACTGTGGGCTTTTGGGTTGACAGCTCAGAGCCTTACCACTAGGCCGCCCCCGAGCTCCCTGTGGTGTTCAGCAGGTGCTCAATTAGTGTTTGTTGAGGAAAGAATGATAGAGCAAGGAACTGGACGGGACTGTAGAGATCAGCCAGGCAAAAAAAAAAAATTAATAAAATAAAATGTTGTTGTTATGTGCTGTCGAATTGTTTGCAACTCATAGCAACCCTATGTACAACAGCCCTAAACCCTGCTCTATCCTGTGCCAATTGCATTGCCTCTGACACACCTATCCTGATTACCCCAGTCACTGAATCAATCCACCTCATATAGGGTCTTCCCCTCCTGCGCTGTCCCTCCACTCTACTCAGTATGATGTCCCTCTCCAAAGACCTGTCTCTCCTTGCAACATGTCCAAAGTATGTCAGACGAAGCCCCAGAATCTTTGCCTCCAAGGAGTAGCCTGGTTTAACCCTCTCGAGGATGAATCTGTTTGTTTTCTTGGCAGTCCATGGTACATTCAATACTCTTCTCCAGCACCACAGCTCAAAGGCGTCAATTCTCCTTCTATCCTCCCTAGTCATTATCCAGCTCTCTGATGCATAACAAGTGACTGCAAAGACCATGGCCTGTATCAGGCGCACCTTAGTCTCCAGAGAGACACTGTTGCTCTTGAGTACTTTAGAGAGGTCCCTAACAGCAGACTTTCCCATCACAATACGTTTCTTGATTTCCTGGCTGCTGGTGCCAAGAGTGTTGGTCATGGAGTCGAGCAAACTGAAGCTGTGAACAATCTCAGTCTCTTCGCCATCCATCCTGATGCTGCCAATTGGTCCAGTGATGAGAATCTTTGTCTTTTTGATACTGAGCCTCAGTCCATACTTGTTTTTAGAATGACATCGTACTTCCCAGGCCAGTCATAAGAAGGGGCCACAAGCAGATGGAAACATGGCGAGGTGCGATGGCACAGCTCTGGGGCTAGAATTCGGTGAGTGCAGCGGCAGCAAGGCCAGGCTTTCTCTGAAGGCTCGTGGGGAGGACTTTCTGCAGCTCCCCAGCGTTGGCTGCTTTTCTGCAGCCCTTGGCTGACGCCTGCATCACTCCACTCTATCCTCACATGACCCGCTCCCCTTTCCCTCTCTCCCCCCCCTTTTCCCTCACCCCCTTTTCTTCCTCTTACAAAGTGGTCACACTGCCTTAGGAACCCCCCTCCCAGCGGCCTCAAGTGAACTTAACTGATGTCGTCTGCAAGGACCCTGTTTCCAAACAAAGGGAAGCCCATGGGTGTGTGTGTGGACTTGAACATGTCTTTGGGGACACAGTGCAAACACAGCCGATGCCACACACAGAAATACCCCCAGCCATTGGGGAATGAGACCTCTTTCCTGAGAGTGTCTACATTTCATCTGTAGAGAAACTGAAGTTCAGAGCCATTTGGTGACCTTGACCAGCTGCTGCCTACCAGTGTCTGTCTAGTGTGTGACACAGCCTTCGAATCCCCCAGCTGCTTCGGGGCAGAGACTCACGGACTGATTCTAAACGACTGGAAGGCAGGGCGTGGGGTTGCTTTATAAGTACCCATTGTATCCTTACCATCCATATTTACATATTAATATTATGATCCCCCCATCTTTTATTATTTTTGTTAATTGATGAGGAATTGAGTTCAGAAGGGTGAAGCCACCCACCTAAAGTGACAGTGCAGTAAGTGATTGGTGCTCAGGTTCCAACTTCACAGGCCAGGACCAAGTGTTTTTCACACCCCTCCTCCAAGAGTTAAACCTAGCTCGCCCCCCCAACCCTGGTTTAGAGCTGGAAGACAGGGGACTTCAGCGAACACAGCCACGAGAGAGTGGGCTACTCCTGGGAGAAACCAAGTCTTAAGGAGGGAAACCGTTTCTACACTCCCCAAACTAAGACGTGTCCAAGCTGGAAGCAAGAGTTCCCCACTTCTCCAGCAAGCACCCCCAAAAGGTGCCCCTGCCTGGAAGCACACAGTAGGCGTTTGATACGCACTTTGAAGGCACTGCGGTGCATTGGAGAGGGGCCTGGAAGGTCTGTTACCTACACTGATGCTCCAGCTGCGGGGTGGCCCAGCACCCCAAACCCTCGAGCTCTCCCACCGCAATTACAGTAATTAGCTCGGAGCTGTACACGAGGGAGGGAGGGGGCGGATTTTGGCCCCAGCTGACCTGCTGCCCACGGGGGCCCCCAGATTGGTCTGCGCCAGGCACGTGATGTGCACCTCAGACTTGTTGCTGGGCATCCTCCCGTTGCCCAGGCAACGCGGCATGCGCTCTGTTGGCTGAGAGCCTGGAGAAGTGGCAGGTGGAGGGTCTTCGGCGGTGAGGAGGGGGATTACAGGGTCCAGGCAGGAATTGCCTTCCTCTTCCAGGTGCCCCCAGACCCTGGACCTGAAGTCCCCAATGCAGCTCTGCTCGGAGCCACCCCCCCCACGCCCTCTCATCGCAGGCCTGGGGGCCCCATGGACGTGACATCCACATGTGTGGACACAGAGGCAGGGATGAGCACAGAGGGGACTTGTGCGGGGGGGGGGTCCCCACAGCACAGACAGACATGCTCACGGAGATTTTTGCTCAGTGCCCTCCGCACAGGGTTACCCTCGGAATAAGGACCTGGCGCTCCGGGTCCTGAGCCATCCTCCTCTCCTCCGACACTCTCCGGTCTATTGTTACAGGCATGGCATCCATCCATCTTCTTGGAGGTCTTCCTCTCCTTCCCTGACCCCGTCTTTCCCACCATGATGTCCTTTTCAAAGAACCAGCCCCTCCTGACAGCATGTCCAAAGGCCTGAGACCAGCTCTCACCATCCTTGCCTCTAGGGAGCATTCTGGTCAGACGGACATAAGTAGTTCTCTCTCTCTCTTAAAACAAAATGTGATAAGCCCCAAGTAGCACAAATATTTAAGCAACTGTCAAATTACTTGGCAGTTGGAACCCTCCCAGACATGTCTCAGAAGAATGGCCTGTTCTTCAACGAGATGGAAAAGGCAATCTCCAATTTCGTATGGAATGGGAAAAAGCCCCGAATAAGCAAAGCACTCCTTAAGAATAGAAGAACGGTAGG
>NW_006399935.1:5360472-5365588 GCF_000299155.1 Elephantulus edwardii
TGTTCACAGCTTTAGTTTGCTTGGCTCCACAATCAACACTTGGCACAAGCAGCCAGGAAATTAAAAGGCGTATTGCGATGGGAAAATGCTGTTAGGGACCTCTCTAAAGTACTGAAGAGCAATTGTGTGTCTCTGGAGACTAAGGTACGTCTGGTACAGGCCATGGTCTTTGCCATCACTTGTTATGCATCAGAGAGCTGGACAATGACCAGGGAGGATAGACGGAAAATTGATGCTTTTGAGCTTTGGTGTTGGAGAAGAGTGTTGAGGGTACTAAGGACTGCTAAGGAAACAAACATATTCAACCTGGAGAGGGTTAAACTGGGCTGCTCCTTGGAGGCAAGGATTCTGAGGCTCCGTCTGACATACTTTGGTTATGTTGTAGGAGAGACCAGTCCTTGGAGAAGGGCATTATTCTTGGGAGGGTGGAGGGCAGGCGCAGGAGGAGAAGGCCCTTTGGGAGGTGGATTGATTCAGTGACTGGGGCAATCAGGATGAGTGTGTCGGAGACAATGAGATTGGCACATGACAGAGCAGAGTTTAGAGCTGTTGTACATAGGGTCACTATGAGTCGCAAGCGACTCGACAGCACATAACAACAACAACAACAACATCTTTATCCATTCATTTGTTGATGGGCACTTAGGTTGTTTCCAAGTCTTTGCTTTTGTGAATATAAAGCCGCGTTAAACATGGGTGTGCATATATCTGCTTAGGTGTCAGTTATGGTCTCTTTGTAAACCCAGCTTGTGTTTCTGGTAGTTCTCTGTTGATGCACTGTTCCAGTCATTTTTGAGTAATCTTGAGCAAGATTTTGCTTGCATGTAATTTTAGTGATATTGTTTGATAATTTCCACAGTCACTTGGCTCACCTTCTTTTGGAATGGGAATATAAATGGATTTCTTCCAGTCAGTTAGCCAGGTAATTGTCTTCTAGAGTTCTTGGGACAACCTGGTGAGCGTGTCCAGCATAGCACAGAGAAGCAACGACGTCAGTCTAGAGACTCAGGTACGCCTGATCAAGGCCATGGTCTTCACAATTGCTATGCTTCTGAGAGCTGAACAATGATTAAGGATGACAGATAAAGAATTGATGCCTTTAGGTTGTGGTGCTGGAGAAGATCTTTGAACATACCATGGACCTCCAAGAAAACAAATAAGTCTGTCTTGGAGAGAGTGAAACCAAGTTTCTCCTTGGAGGCAAGGATTTTGAAGCTCCATCTCACACACTTTGGGTACATACCAGGAGGGACCAGTCCTTGGAGAAGGACATCATGCTTGGAAGGATGGAGGGACAGCACAGGAGAGGAAGGTCCAGAATGAGATGGATTGACACAGTAACTAGGGCAATGGGGACAGGTGTGTTGAAGTCATTGAGATTGGCTCAGGAGAGGCAGGCTTCAGAGCTGCTATACATAGGGTTGCTATGAGTTGCAGGTGACTCAACGACACATAGCAATAACTTTCTCTCTGTATTTGTTTCTAGTCTCAAGAAAAGTGAATACTGCTGAAGATCATTAAAAAGTGGTTGGAATAGTACATAGATAGGGAATTGCCAGAAGTTCAAGCAGGATTTAGAAGAGGCCATGACACCAGCGATATCATTGCTGATATCAGATGGATCCTGGTTGAAAGTAAGGAATACCAGAAGAATGTCTATTTGTGTTTTATTGACTATTCAAAGGCACTTGACTGTGTGGATCATGACAAACTGTGGCTGACATTGAGAAAAATGGGAATCCCAGAGAGCACTGCATGGTCTGGAATTGGGAAGCGAGAGTGTCAGGGATATATTCTGTCTCTATACCTGTTTAATCTATATGCTGAGTAAATTATCCAAGAGGCTGGATTCTATGAAGAGGAATGTGGCATCAGAATTGGAAGGAAACTCATCAATAACCTGCATTATGCCAATGACACAACCTTGCTTGCTGAAATTGAGGAAGATTTGAAGCACTTGTTGCAGAAGATTAAGGAATGCAGCATCTCAATATCAAGAAAACAAAGATTCTTACCATTAGTCTAATAGGCAGTGTCATGATGGATGGAGAGGAGATGGAAACTGTCAATAGCTTCATCTTGCTTGAATCCACAGGTAACACCCTTGGTACCAACAATCAGGAAATAAGGAGACACATTGCACTGGGAAAATCTGCAGTTAGGGACCTTTCCAAATTATTGAGGAGTAGTGATGTCAGTTTGAGGTCTAAGGTGCGTCTGATTCAGGCCATGATCTTTCCAATTACTAGCTATGCATCCAAGACCTAGAAAATGAATAAGGATGAGAGAAAAAGAATTGATCCTTTGTGTTGTGGTGTTGGAGAAGAGCACTGAACATCCCATGGATGGTCAAGAAAATGAATAGATATGTTTTGGAGATGGTGCAGCTGGAGTGCTCTTTGGAGGCAAGAATAATGAGGCTTCACCTAACATACTGTGGACATATTGTTAGGAGGTGCTATTCTTTGGAGAGAGACATGAAGCTGGGAAGGGGGGAGGGTTGGTAAAAGAGAGGAAGACCCTCAACAAGATGGATTGGCAAGGTGACTGTTGCAATGGGCTCTTGTGTGTAAGGAAGTCTGAGGATGGCACAGGACAAGACTAGGTTCAGATAGTTTGTTCATAGGGTTGCTATAAGTCATACTTGACTCGATGACACCTGACAACAAAGATATATATTTTTTTTTCATTTAAGGCCGTTATAGATTGCCATACAGTGATAAGAAATAATAACCAGAGAGCTGTGTAGCCTTAACCCACATTTCCTCAATAGTGACATCTTACAAAAACCAAAGAAATATATCACAAGCAGTATATTGGCGTCATCCCCGATCCCTCTCCTGTGGCCGTGTACAGCCACACCTCCCCTTTAATCCTTAGTAACCACAGATTTGTTCTCTACTGCCACAATCTTACCATTTCAAGAATGTTACATAAATGCACTCAGAGAATGTCTCCCTGGGGGACTGGCTCTCTCCCCTCCGCCTCCATCCTTGGCATAATTCTCTGGAGATTCACTCAGCTTGTTGCATGCATTGTTCCTTTTTCTTGCTAAGATGTTTCAACTTTTTTTTTTTGTAGAAGAATATGAAAAATTTCAAGCAGTACATCATGACCTCTCGGGTGCCTTCTGCCTCTCAGCACCAGCTGTTAAAAAGTTTTATGTGCATCTTGTGCTTATTACAAGGAGCTTCCCACAATGCAAACTGATAATTGCCTTTGGCCATTAGCCGGAAGGATGGCTGTTCAAACCCACCCACAGATGCCTCAGAACAGAGGCTACTGGGTCCCCAGGAGTGGACAGCAGCTGTCCCTTCACCAGTTAAGAGATTCATCATCTCAGAGAGTGGGGCAGTTGGCCAGTGAGCAAACCCATGCAATCTCACGTTGATCCGATGTTTGGCCCACGGGACCATCCATACCCAGATTTCTCCAGTCGCTCCCATCCTGCTTTTCTGTGTCTCCTTTGTTTTCTGATCTGGAGCCTCTATGACTCAGAGGTCACATCCAGCGGCTGAGTCTGAACAGACCGTATGATTACTTTTGTTTCCTTGACCTTTGGAGAGGACAGACCAGTTGGTTCATAGGTGAACTTCCAGCCTGAATTTGTCTCATCTTCCTTGTAATTATCACTCTGCGAGCTCAGACTCATTTCATTCATTCAGCAAATGTGTTTAGAGCATGCACCTGAGGTCCTTGGGTGATGTAAACACTCACTCGGCTGGCTGCTAAGGGAGGGCTTGCAGGTTTGAGTCTGCCTCGAGGTACTGCAGAAGAAAGTCCTGGTGATCTGATCCTAAAGACTCAGCAACACTGTGGGTCGCAGCTCTCCTTGGACACACGTGGGCCACCATGGGTGGGAGTGGACTCCAAGGCCACTGGCCTGCTCATTTTGCTTCATTTAGAGGACCTTTCCATTCCCACCAGCAATGTCCAGGAGTTCCAGTGTGTCCTTGTTCTGACTGTCATTTGTTTTTCTCCTAATAGTCACCTCAGTGAGTATGAGTAAAGTTAGTTCTTATGATTGTCATTGTTTTGTGATTTAATTTAGGATTTAGTAACCCCAGTGGTGTTGGTATCTGAGGCCGGATCTGTTTTTGGGGTGGGGCATCCTGTGCACTGTGGGGTGTGTAGCAGCATCCTGGTCCCCACCCGCTGATGTCAGCAATCTCCCTGAAAACGATGACCACAGATGTCCCCAAGTCTTCCACTTAACAGAGTCAGAATCCTACTGATGTTTCAAAAATCAAAGCTCTCCTCCTGCTGTGGTAAGGTGCACACAGGAGCCCTGGATGACAGGAATGAGTAAATACTTGACCGTTAGCACAGGAGTGTGTTGTACTTACTCGGGTGCCTCAGAGGAAAGGCCTGGCAATCAGCTTCAAAAAAGTCACAGCCTTGAACTCACTGTGGAGCAATTCTACTAATTTGTGTGGGGTCACTCGGAGTCAGAATTAAAGTGTTGGCCACTAACAACAAAATATGTAGGGCAGAAGAGCATGCCACACCAGGGTTACTGCTGTGACCGGGTTGGTGGGACCCCAAGATCAGGCCCTTAGCTGCCCTGCGAGGCTGGAACTGAACCCACTCTGTGACAGAGCTTTCAGCCAAGAGTGGACAGATCCACAAAGTCACCAATAACACGAGGGAGGGACCAGGTCCTTAGTACGTGCAGGCTCACAGGGAGCAGCCTGGGTCCAGGGAGAGAACTCGGAGGGCAGAGTGGAGGGTGAAGGGAAATGAGAACCTCAGAGAGGGCGTGGGAAGAGTGCCGGTGCCTCGTGGGGATGGTCAGCATCAGAGAGCAACACAGGGTGAAGGGTGAATGGTTGGGCGGCATACCAACCAATAAAAAGCACATTCACACACAAAAGACATCGTAACCTTTGTCATGTACAATTCAGTGACACTAACCACATCCAGTGCTGAGCTGCGGTCACCAGAGTCCATTTCCCAGGTGCTGTACACCTCGCTACCTGACAGAGAGGAAACAGCCTGCAGTGAACTGCCACTGACCGTGATGACCATGCTGACCACACGGACCACACTGACTGTGCTGACCACGATGACCACACTGACCATACATACCACACAAACTGTGCTGACCACGATGACC
>NW_006399935.1:5366013-5368792 GCF_000299155.1 Elephantulus edwardii
GTGCTGACTATGTTGACCACGCTGACCATGCTGACCACGCTGACCACACAGACCATGCGGATCACACTGACTGAGGACTGTGCTGACCATGCTGATGCTGACCATGCTGATTGAGCTGATCATGCTGACCACTCTGACCACGCTGACCCTGCTGACCACACTGACCATGCTGACCACACTGACCACGCTGACCATGCTGACCACTCTGACCACACAGACCATGCGGATCACACTGACTGAGGACTATGTTGACCATGCTGACCACACTGACTGTGCTGACCACGCTGACCACACTGACCATGCTGACCACGCTGACCATGCTGACCACACTGACTGAGGACTATACTGACCATGCTGACCACTCTGACCACGCTGACCATGCTGACCACGCTGACCACACTGACCATGCTGACCATGCTGACCACACTGACCATGCTGACCATGCTGACCACACAGACCATGCGGATCACACTGACTGAGGACTATGTTGACCATGCTGACCACACTGACCACCCTGACCACGCTGACAGTGCTGACCATGCTGACCACACTGACCATGCAGACCATGCTGACCACCCTGACCACGCTGACAGTGCTGACCACCCTGACCACGCTGACCGTGCTGACACTCTGACCATACTGATCACGCTGATCATACTTACCATGCTGGCCACTCTGACTGTACTGACCACACTTACCGTGCTGACCGTGCTGACCACAGTGACCACACAGACCACACTGACCACGCTGACTATGCTGACCATGCTGAGGATGTTGAACTGTGTCCATCAAAAGGCTACAGTCTCGGTTGGTGCAGTGAGCTAAGCATTGGGCTGCCAGCTGAGAGGTCAGCAGTTCAAACTCAGCAGCAGCTCCTTGGGAGAAGGGAGGCACTGTCTGCTTCTGTGAAGACCCAGAGACTCAGGAACTCTGTGTGTGGGGGGGGTCCTACTCTGTCCTCCGGGGTGGGTGTGAGCGGGGATCACCGGCTGGCAGTGGGTTTGATGGCTAATAAAGCTAGGATGTGATTTCAGGAAACGACCGAAGCCTACAGTGGTTCAGAATTCAAACACCTCAGAGCCAGGCTGCTAAGAGTCTGGTCTCTGATGCCAGGTGGATCCTGGTTGAGAGTGAAGAACACCAGAAGAATGTCTATTTGTCCTTTATTGACTATGTAAAGACATTTGACTGTGGATCATAACAAATTATGTAATACTGAGAAGAACAGGAATTCCAGAACACTTAACTGTGTTTGTGCAAAACCTATACCTAGACCAAGAGGCTGTTGTGTGAACAGAACGAGGGAACAAACACCACATGGCTTAAAATTAGAAAATGTGTGTGTCATGGTTGTATTCTCTCTCCACACTTATTCAATCTGTACACTGAGCAAATAATTCGAAAAGCTGGGCTCTATGAAGAAGAATGCGATATCAAGATCAGTAGAAGACTCACAATAGCCTGTGTTATGCAGATAACACAACTTTGCATGCTGAAAATGAGGAGAACTTGAGGCACTTGCTGCAGGCCAAGCATTAAATCTTTCAATGTGGTTTGCATCTCAGCATCAAGAAAATAAAACCCATTGCCGCTGGACTGATAGGAAACTTCATGACAGTTGGAGAAAAGTTTGAAACTCTCAATCATCATCTTACTTAGATCCACAATTAACACCCTTGGTACCACCAATCAGGAGATCAGAAAACATATTGCACTGGGATGCAGTCAGGGACCACTCCACATTATTGAGGAGGAATGATGCCACTTTAGGGACTAAGATGCACCTGATTCAGACAAGGGTCTTTTTAGTCACTTGCTCTGCATCCGAGAGCAAGACAATGAAGAAGAAGAATTGATGCCTTTTAACTGTGGTGCTGGAGAAGAGCACTGACTATCCCACGGACGGCCAAGAGAATACACAAATATGTCTTGGAGAAGGGGCAGAGGGGGCAGCCAGAGTGCTCCTTGGAGACAAAGATGATGAAGCTTCATCTCTTAAACTTTGGGCATGTTTTTAGGAGAGATGATTTCTTGGAGAGGAGCAGCAAAAAAGAGGGGGAACCCTCAGTCAGGTGGATTGACACAGTGACTGCCCCCCCTGGGCTCTAGTGTGTCTCCAGAGGGCTCTAGGAGGTGTGAGGTGGCACTGGATAGGACAGGGTTCAGCTCTGCTGTTCATAGGGTTGCCATGGGTTGTCCTTAACTCAGTAGCACCTAACAACAATAAGAGCCTGGTGACCTAAGCTCTGGTGGCTTCGTGGTAGGGAGCTGCACTGCCAACCCAAAGGTATGAGGTTTGAATCCACCAGCTGCTCCACAGGAGAACGTGGAGAAGTCTGTTCGATTTATGACCTCTGAAAACCTGCTCAGCGATGGGAGACCCGGCTATGAGTCAATTCTGCCTTGACAGCATACAACAACAACAACAGCAACAACAAAAGTGGACAGAGAAGCCTGGTGGTGCAGATATTAAAGCACTCCTCTGATACCCAAAAGGGGCCGTTTACGCACATTTACTACTCCCTGGGGAGAGATGAGGCGGCTTGCTTCTGTGAAGGTTGTTCTTACCATTGCTGAGGGCTGTTGAGTCAGAACCAGCTCAGAGTAGAATGAGTGTAAGGATTCAGGAGGGGTGGGAGCGGCTGGAAGCAGAGGGACGTGCAGGGGGAAGAGGGGATTGATTAATCATCAGATTGTACAATTTGATGGGGTGTGTGTGTGAGGGAAATGGAAAGAATTTGTTTAAATTTGTATTAGAATTTTGTAAATTAGTAAAAAA
>NW_006399935.1:5369025-5391778 GCF_000299155.1 Elephantulus edwardii
GTGTGTGTGTGTGTGTGTGTGTGTGTGTGTGTGTGTGTGTGTGTAAAAGAACCACTCAGAGCTGACTGTCCAGCAGGTTTCAGAGGCCGGAAGTCCCAAGTGAGAAGATTGCCCATCATTCTCACACCGGGCAGCTGGTGGATTCAAACTGCCTGCCTTTGGCTTGGCAGCACATCTCCTTGCCACTAAGCCACCAGAGGTCTCTTTTGTGAAGGTTACAGCCTTGAAACTCTGTAGGGTAGGTCTGTTCTGTCCTGTAGGGTTCAGATGAGGTGGAATCGGGGGCAGATGTTGAAAGATACAGGAGGGTTGGAGTTCTAAGCACCTTTGAGCCAGTTTTCTGTTCCCCCACGTGCCACCATCTAACACAGCTCCTGATCTTCTGTCGTCAGGGTTAGACCCTCTAGGCACTCATCTGGCCAGGCACATGCTTGATGCTGGACACCTTCCCCAGTACCCCACCTCCAGCCTCTGTCTCCCCTCAGAACATGGTCAGGTTTTAGCTCCAGCCAGCTGTTAGAGGCCCCAGACAGGTGAGGGGCCTGGGGATGGCCTCGCTGATGGGGACTGTGCCAGGTAATCCCTCTGTCCCTCATGACCCTGGCAGAATGTCCCAGGAACTTGGTTACGTATGCATGAGGGTGGAAGTATGGAGCTGTATTAGATGCCTGTACACAGCCAGGGGATTCTGCCTGGACACTGTCTGGGGACATCTGTGGTGGTCACAACAAGGAAGGGGTACTGTTGCCATGGGGTGTAGGATCAGGGGTGCTGCTCCATTCCCTTCAGTGCACAGGACACCTCTCCAGAGAAAAGGACCCAGTTCCCATGGCGGCAGGGCTGAGGGGAGAATTAGTGCCTGAATCACTTGGAAAAGCTTTGCTTGTGTCTCTGACTCACATCACACAGCAGCATAAATGTCTGTGTGGACAGGACTCCCCAGAACCTCTGGCCCCCTCCTTTTGCATCCCCTCTCTATGGTGTGACCACTGTGTGTTTTGAGCCCCTCCTGTCCAAAGGCCTCACCTCCCGGCATGAAGTGAGACACTGATCCTTGGGGATCCATTGGGTTTTTAATGTGGGGATTTTAGAAGCTGGTCCCCAGTCGGTCCTAGTCTGCATGCTCTTCAGAAACTTGTGCACTGGGGGACCCTCTCCTACAGCGAGGACTACTATCCAATGTGTTTTGTGCACCAGGGGACCAGCTCCTACAGGGGGGACCACTCTCCAATGTGCTTTGCAGGCTGCATTTTTTCCACAAATGGAAAGTTTTGTGAGGAATTTTCATCCAACGAGTCAGCTGGCACCATTTTCCCAACAGCCCAGCCTCAAGCTGTGTCTCTGTGGCACATTTTGGCAACTCTTGCTCTATTTCAAGCTTTTCTCATTGTCTGTGGCACATCCAGGGAGCTCTGGTGGCCTAGCGGGTAAGGAGCTGCCCACCCACGGGCGGGTGGTTCAAATCCACCAGGTGGGTCTGAAACCTGGGCAGCCTCTTCCCACGCCATCTGCAGCTCCCGTGAGCCCTCGAGGGCATCACCTGTGGGGGGCTTAGCCTCGTGATGGGGTGATTGGAGTCACTGGCTGCACATTGAGGGAGCCCTGGTGGCCCAGTCTATAGTATGTTACCTTGTGAGTCAAAAGACCACAGCATCTCTAGCAGTTCGAATCCATTCACGGCTCTGTAAGAGAAAGATGGGTGATCTCCTGTCACTAAGACGTACGGCCTTAGAAACCTGCCTGCAAGTCACTGTGAACCAGCAGCAACCTGACGGCGGTGCGCTGCAGTTTATGAACTTATTGTGCCTCATGTTGGAGGGACGGAGTGTCAGTGAAAGAGAAAGCCCCTCGAGGAGCCGGGCTGACAAATGACTGTGCAACGGGCTCAGAGTGTCAGGGACGATGAGGATGGCGCAGGACAGGACAAGGTCGGGTCCACTGTCCACAGACCGCTGAGAGTTGTCCTCAATCCAACACCGAACAACAACATGGTGCATTTCGTAGACTGTTCATTTCATTGTTGTCAGTTGTGAACCGATGCACAGCTGCCTCTCCTGAGGGTCTTCAGAGCTGTAAATGGCGCAGGAGGCCGAGGCCCACGTTTCTCCCTCAAGGCTTTAACCCACCAGAGAGGGGTGGCCTTTGGGTCAGCACTACCTTGCCCGCATCAGCGTGATGGCTGCTTGAGTCTTCTGTGTTTATTGCACGTTTAATAGACCGGAGGATGGTGTGAGGACAACTCTTCCACGCACTGGGAAGCCAGAGCGTTCATGTGACTCGCTTTTGATTTGCTTGATTGCACCCTTCGAGTGGCTGCAGCCCCTGGAGCTGAGCCCTCCCTGCCAGGAGCCTCCCTGCGTTTGGAACCCCCAGGGCGCGGCTCAGCAACACAGGAGTCACTGCAGCTCAATGCACCTGACAGGTGGCCTGGGGGAATCCTTGTATGTCACTCTTCTTCCCTTTCGGTAAGTTGTTGGGGGCAGGATTGCTGACCTAGCAAACATTCTCAGCTGAAAAACATATTAAATGGCTGGGAGCAGAGAAAACTGGAAAGATGTTTACTTGGCTGTGTGGGTCACGGCACATGATGGATAACGCTGAGAAGAATTCCAGAGCTTTTAATCATGCTCATGAGAAACCAATAAAAAGACTGAGAAGCAGTTGTCAGAGCAGCACAAGAGAACCCTCTATAGTTTAAAACCAGGAAAGGTGTATGTCAGAGCTGTATCCTTTCTCCACATCTTTTCAACTTACATGTTGAGCAAATTATCTGAGAAACTTGATTGTATAAAGAGGAATGCGGCCTAAGGGTTGGAGAAAGACTCATCAACAACCTATATTGTGCAGATGATACAACCTTGCCCACAGAAGATAAAGACTTAAAACACTTACTGAAGAACATCCAAGACTACAACTGTCAATATGGATTACATCTCAACATCAAGAAAACAAAGTCCCCTCCACTGAGCTAATAGGCAACATAATTTCATGTGGAGAAGAGACTGAAGTTGGCAATGCTATAACTTTACTTGGATCCACATTCAACATGATGAATAGCAGCAGTAAAATAATCAAAATATATGTTGCACTGGGAAACTATGCTGTCAAGGACCTCTCAAAAATTCTGAAGAGCGTATTGTGGCCTAGTGGCAAGAAAGTGCACTGCAATCTCAGAAGTAAGCTGTTTGAATCCACCAGATGCTCTGCTGGAGAAGGAGGGACAATCTCCTCCTGTACCAGTCAGATCTGATTTGACAGTACACACACACAAAAGAATAAAAGAAAATTAAAAAAAAAATTCTGGAGAGCAAGGATATCAGCTTAGAGATTAAGGAGTACCTGACCTAAGCCAGGGTACTTTCAGATGCTTTGTATGCATTAAAAAAAAAAAGACAATGAATAAGGAAGATCAGAGAAGAATTGATTCCTTTGAGGTGTAGTTTTGTCGAAGACCACTGAGTATCCCGTGGACAGCCCAAAGAACCAACAAATCTGTCTTGAAGGCTGTGTAACCAGGGTGCATCTCAGAGACAAGGATGGGGAAAGTTTATCTCACAATCTTGGGACGCGTTAGAAGGTCCCAATCCTTGGAAGAGGTGTCTCGTTTGGAAAAATTGTTGTTGTTGTTATGTAACATGGAGTCAGAACCCACTTACAGCTGCTCTTCTAGGGAGTTTTCAGAAGCGGTGAATCGCGCAGGAGGAGACTGCCCATTTTCTCCCTTGGAGCAGCTGGTGGCTTCAAACCGGGTTCCTTCAGGTTGGCAGCCCAACTCCTCATCACTAGAGCTCCCTTTGGAAGAGTGAAGGCCAGCAAAAAAAGAGGGAGACGCACAATGAGGTGCATTGACATAGTGATGCCACCGAGCTTGACCGTGACAGAGATGGGAGGAAGGCACAGGACGGGACCAGGTTCTGACGTGTTCTTCAAGGGCTGCTATTGCTGTAATAGGCTCAAGGACAGCTCACAATGACAAGCATTGAATTCACAGCATAACTTACGTTGACTATCACTACAAGACGGTTGACGGGTGCATTTTAACAATTGGAATGCATTGGGAAACCACAAATTGTGAAAAAGAAGAAAGAGACACATGAATAGAAAGTCAGTCTGTTTAATCTGCCACTTGGCAGTGATCCCTTTTGATTGTCTGGAGGGGGCACCCAGGAGACCCTCTGCTGTGGACACAGCCCTGGAGGTGCAGGCTTTACCACAGTGCATGTGAGCACCCCGATCCTACCATGAAGTCCCTCACAAGTCAGAGCACCTTCAGTCACTCTGTGTCCACTCTGTCCTTGTTCTGGTTTCAGGCCCACCTCACAGTGACCCCATGCGCAGGACAGGAAGCTCCTGGCCCTGTGCCATTTCCATGGTCAGAGTGGAAACGACCATTGAGACTCACGAGGGTTTCAGAAGTAGATTGCCAGACCTTTCTTCCCAGTCTGTCTGAATCTGGTTCAAATGGCATCTAAACTGTGCTCTCCACATGTTGTCGTTTTTCCTTGGTGGAGGAACATGAGAGCTGAAAACGTACCTCTTTTCCTTCTAGTCAGCAAATGGCCATTGGGCACCTACCTGGTCAGTACCAGGTGTGGTGCTGGGTGAGCCAAGGACAAGATGGAGAAAAATTTCTAATCTTCTTCTTGTTGTTAGGTGACACTGAGTCCACTACGGTTCATATGAGAAAACTTGCCCCCCACCCTGTGCCATCCTCACTCTCTGCCACACTCAAGCCCACTGTTAGCCACTCTGTCATCCATTCTGTCAAAGGTCTTCTAATGACATTACGTGAAACAGATCAGAATCTTCCCAGCCTGAGTCACCTTCACAATCATTACTGCACTTAAGTCCATGGTTGGCAGGCCACTCGGTCAGCCCATCACTGGGTCAGCCTGTCAGTGTCTCAGCCCAACACTCTGTCATACCATCACTGTGTCAGCCCGTCACTCTGTCATCTTGTCACTGTGTCAGCCCCTCACTGTGTCAGCCCATCACTCTGTCAGTCTATTACTGTCAGCCCATCACTCTGTCACCTTATTACTGAGTCAGCCCATCACTCTGCTTATTACTATGTTAGCAGTGTAAGTCCCTCTCTCTGTCAGCCCATCTCCCTGAGGGGTTTCCACCGACACCCCAACATTTCTAAGCGTGTTGTCCTTCTCCACAGATCGCATCTGCTGCTCATACACATGGAGGCCTGAGAGGAGCCTTGCTGTCCTCCCGTTGAAGGAGCACCGTGGCTGCACTTCCGAGACAGATGTGTGTGTTCTCGCTGAGTCCTCTGCATGCCCCATGCCCTTCCTCCACACCACGGTGCCAAGGCGTCCGCTCTTCAGTCTTCCCTACCCGCCGTCCAGGCTTTGAATACATGAGGCCATTTCTTTCTTTTGTTTACCACTTCAAGTTTCCCTCAATTCATACCTCACATACCCCACATTCCAGCTATGGATGATTTGCGATGAGTTCTCATTCTGAGTCATGGATGAAAGCACACGAAAGCCCCTCAGCGAATGAGAATCCTGAAAGCTTTCTCCATCCACATCCCAAAGGGAGCTCTGGTGGCCTAGCAGGGAAGGAGCAGTGCTGTCAGTCCCAAGGCAGATGGTTCAAATCCCCCATATGCTCTGCAGGAGGAAGATGGGCAGTCTCCTCCCACATGATTTACAGCTTCTGAAAACACCTGGAGGGTCAGCTCTGACCCGATGGCACCGAGCACCACCATAAAGCAGGTCCCACCTTGAGGACGTAGCTCTTCCTGAGTAGAGTTGTCATGTCTTGATCTGAGGGGACTCAGCCTCTGGAACCATATTACACAAACTATACCTTACACAATGTGCTACTGTTATCAGTGAGGTTCCCGAAGGCCAATCATTTTCCAAAAGTTGACCTTTCCCAATCCCCCAGTGTAAAGATGGACGTGCACCTGACCAACCATGGCCTTTCCAACAGCATCCTGTGCACCTGGAAGTTGGACGATGAGTAAAGGAGGCCGAGGGGGACCAGGCGCCCTTGAGCCGTGGTGTTGGTGAGGAGTGTTGAACCTCTCACGGACTGTCAGAACGCACAAGTGTGCCTTGAAGGAAGTACACCCAGAGTGCTCCTCGGAGGCCAGGATGGGGAGGCTTTGTCTCACTGATGTCAGACAATTTCTTAAGAGGAACTAATCCTTGGAGAGAGACATCATGTTGAGGGGGAGGGTGTCGGAAAAAGATAGGAAGAGTTTCAGGAAGGTAGATTGTCCATAGTGACTGTGACAACAGGTCTGAGAGTGTCCGAGATCATAAAGACGGTGCAGGATAGGGCAGAGCTCAGATCTGTCATTCACAGGGTCACTGCACGCCACTGTCAGCTCGATGACACCTCACAACAGCACAACAGTCTCTCTTACACGGGAAGCTGTGCAGAGACCGGTCAGCCACGACGTCCTTGCTGGTTGTTGAAGTGCTTGTGTCATAATTCCCAGCATCACAGAAAGATGCAGGCCCCCAACGAGACAAAGTGAAAAAGGAGGAGTGTGCTCTCTTCCCTTTGGGAGTTTATAATCTGGGGAGGAGACAGGAAGTAAAGGAGGAACGTTTGAACAGGGTGCTGAGAAGTGCAGCTGGAAAGAGCAGGCTGCCTGCCTGGGAAGTGACGTCTGAGCGGAGGCTGGGGATGAGTTGGCAGCAAGAGAAGCAAACTTGGTGTCCCTGGAAGTGGGCTTGCATGTGCAAAGGCCCTGAGGCAGGTGGTATGGCCTGTCCTTGGCGCTGCACCTGGACCTGATGGAGGACAGTGGCTCAGGGGCATCGTGGCCGCAAATGGCACTGGGGTGTCCTGACTCTGAGAGCAGTGGTGGCAGTGGGAGGAGGAAGCGGGACTGGATTGGGGGGGCAGGTTCAGGTTGGAAACAGATGAGATGTTGAGGGGACTCGTGAGTGTCTGGCCTGTGAAGTGGCTGGATGGGTTTCGGTGTTCAGGGGCTTGATCATGGGGTACCTGCTGGTGATGTGAGGTGGAGGAGGAGGGTGAAGGTGAGGTGGGACGGGTTGGGGGGCCATGCTGCCGTATCAGTGTCACAGACCAGGGAGCGGGTAGCCTAATGACTGGAGCTCCTGCTTACGGGTCTGGTTACCCCCTACTCCTGTATCTCTTTGTCCAGCACTAGCATAAAACACTGACTGGCAGGGCCTGGATGAGCTGGTCTGAGCCCTTGGTGTGGTCTCAGTTCTCTCCCTCTTAGAACCTGGAACGTACTTCTGGTGCCATTTAAATCCAAACCCATGAAAATGTTTCTGGAAGCAGCAAAGGTTTTCTTCACTTGGGGAGAGAACTTGGCAAATGCACATAATGTCCTCCCGAAACCATGGTGACCAGGACGGCTGGGGGGGAGGGGTGGGCGGCGCTTGCGATGACATTAATAATGTTTGCAAGTGGATTTTTCCATTGCAAGTGACTGTGTACCCAAGGCACACTGTGTCCTGCACTCATGTGTGCACATGGGTGTGCTGTATGTGTTGGCACATTACAGTGTACATGTGTGTTTGCACGTGACTGTGTACGTGTGTGCTTGAGTGTGTGATGTAATGGCATATGTGTGTGCATGCGTGTGAGTGGTGTGTGTGTGCTTGTGTGTGAGCATGTGTGAGATGTGATACAGGTGTGCATGTGTGTTTGCATGTGAGTGTGTGTGATGATGTACATGTGTATGCGTGTGATGTGTATGTGTTTGCATGTGAGCATGTGTGAGATGTGATACAGGTGTGTATGTGTGTTCACACATGAGTGTGTGTGTGTGACGTACATGTGTGTACGTATGTGGTGTGTGTGAACATGTGTGAGATGTGATACAGGTGTGTGTGTGTTCACATGTGAGTGTGTGATGGTGTGTGTGTGATATGTGTATGTGTTTGTGTGTGAGCATGTGTGAGATGTGATATAGGTGTGTATGTGTGTGTTTGCATGTGAGCATGTGTGATGGTGTATGTGTGGGTATGTGTGGTGTGTGTGAGCATGTGTGATATGTGATGCTTGTATGTGTTTGCATGTGAGGGTGTGTGATAGTGTACATGTGTGTGTGTGGTGTGCGTGTGTTTGCGTGTGAGCATGTGTGCACCTGCTGTAGACTGGGTTAGGGAGAGGGTTGGATACACAGAAAGCTGTAAGTGATGAAAATGCTTGGGAGTGCACAGCTGCACAAGTCAGCGTGAGAACATGCATATGGCATCCATGTGTTTGACTCCAAGTGAGCAACAGTGTGCAGGTGCATACATCCGTCGGTTCTTGAGTCCATGTTGACAGTGACGTTCGTGCTGGTCTGCATGCCCGGTGTGTGTACTTACCCTGTGTGTGCACGTGCCCAAGTGTGTGATCCTGCATGTACGCATGTGTGTGTGTAAGTTCTCCCTGTGCAACCACTGTTGTGACTATATGTGCCCACATTTTTTAGGTGTTTGTATTGAAATGTGTGTAACTATGTGTTTGAGCCAAGGGGGGGCAGCTCTGTGTGTGTTGTGGGGGGACGTGACTGCATGTCTGTGAACCATATAGTTATTCACAATGGGCGTGACCTTGTGATGTGTCACATGCATATTGCACATGTACTCACATGTCTTTGTGTGGCCGACTGTGTGCACATGTGCATCTGTGCATGTGACTGTGCGCATGTGTGTTTCTGTGTATGTTTAATCTGTACATATCTGGGCAGGCGACTCCGTGTGCAAGCAGCTCGTGTGTGCACATGTATGGCTGTGCAGGTCCATGAATCCTGGTTCTGGCTCCTGGAGTGTAGACACACACTACTGGGGGTGTGAATCGGCACTTGAAGGTCTGGGGTCTGGTTGGCTGTAGTGTGTGGTCACTACTGTTGAGTCACCCCCAGCTCACAGTGACCCCACACAAAACACACAGAGTGCTGGCTGGTGCTGGGCCATCTCTGTGACCACTGGCCTGTCCCCACCTGTCGTTACAGCCACTGAGGGTCTTTAGAGTTTCCCAACCCAGGGTCTTGTCTTGCAGCTCTACCTCGGACAAGATTCTGGCATGTCCCACGTGGGTGATCACCAGCTCTTTCTGCCTCGTCTGCTTAGTCACAAGCTTTGCTGACACCCGCCCGTCATGGTGGCCCTGCCAGCATTTGAAGTGACAGGTTTCCAACATCACAGCAACATACAGCCAGCCCACAATGATTGATGCACGGACCGTGGGTGGACGGCCCTGTCCACTGCCACTTCCTTGGTTTCAACAACATCCTCTGGTTGTGTGAGACATCACTGAGGGGGAGCAGAGCGAATGGCCCAGGCGAAAGCATGTACTATTTTTATACTTCCTGTTCAGTAATCATTTCCAAAAGAAAAAGTAAAAAAAAAATCTGAGAATAAGAAAAGAAGCAGAAATTACAAACATTTAAGGGTTCCTCAGAATGAGCAGGAGGAAATGGAAAAGTAAAGTCCTAAGTGGTGATTTTTTTTAGGAGCTTTTAACTGAGTTCACAGGCTGAGCCCCATGGGTCCCAGGTAGAGGCTGGGGGTCCAGGTGCTTGCAGGTTTTTGTGGTTCAGACAAGGAGCAGGTGTGGGCGTTGTTCTCACTCAGATGACCATCTGGTGACCTGGGAGGGGCAGGGGCCATGCAGAGAGAGGCCCAGGCCCATCTGCAAGCATGGGAGACTTCACAGATGAGGGTGAAGAAATTTAATCACCATGCAGAGAAAAAGGCATCAGGTCTCCCCTGATGGCGGAGTGGGGGGGCAGCGCAGTTAATCCCCCAGGTGTCAGGCTGTCTGACCACCTGCTGCTGCTGAGCTCCAGAGCCTGAAGTGGGTGGAATGAGAGGGAGAGGGGGACGTGGAGTAATCTGGAGAGGAACAGAGAGAGGTGGGAGGGAGAGAGGCCGGGGTGAGACCGACCCACAGAGAGACAGAGTAGGAAGGAGAGAGAGAGAGAGGAGAGTGGAGAAGAGAGAAGAGAGAGACACAAAAAAGACTTAGGGGAAGAGGCTTAAAGAGAGACAGAAGCAAGGACAGAAAGAGACAGACAGAGTGAGAGTTAGAGCCAGACCCCAAGACAGATAGATACCAATTTATCAGCAGGAACCCACCTTCAGAGAGAAAGAGAGGAGGAAACAGAACAGAGATCAAAGTATGACCAGAGATGGGAGACAAGGGTGAGGAGGGAAAGACAGTCAGGCTATAAAACCAGGTCCCACTCACGTTGGACCCTCATGGGCCAGTGTCATAGTGATTAGCACGTGACACATGGACACTTGTTTGGCAGAAAAGTCATCAAAGGGACTCTGGAGGCGCCCACATTTAGGGACAAACCATGTCTTCCTTTAGTGAGCTCTTACTGAGCACCTGCTGTATGCCTCAGAATGAACATCGGTACCACAGGAGCCAGTTGGACTTAGACATCATGCTGGGAAAGGGAGGGTCAGGGAAAGGGAGGAAGATTCTCAGGAAGATGCACGGACCTAGTGGCCGTCCCCGTGGGGCTCAGACATGTCAGAGATGGTGAGACAGCACCGGGCTGCACAGGGTCCAGACCAGGTGCTCACATCACTACAGTTGTAGCTGACTCAATGGCATCTAACAAAGATACAGCTATAGAGCATCCCAGGAACTGAGGGACCAGTCGGGTGAGGGAGGCACCTTCCCCACTTTCCACTCTTGTCTGAAAATACCTCACTCCTGCCTCCCTCCCCTTGCACTCCCTCCACCCTCACCCTATTTGGAATATCCTGCCCCCCCAATCCCGTTCTCTGAATACACTCAGCTTATATTTAAGTTCTAACTTTTTCCACTTGAAAATCACCCCAGTTATTATGGAATGTCTCCATTCAAAAGGCAAATCCTCACCAAAAGGGGAGATTCCTGGAACAGAATCTTAAATTCTTATGGAACCCAGACTGAAGCTGGATGAACTCATGAAACTACTGCACTTGTGATTATCTTTAAACTTTAAGCAAAATTATGCCCTAATGTTTTCTTTAGACCAGAGAACAATTTAGTCTAATTAGTAAAGAAATGTGCTGGGATCACTGTGCTCTTTTACAGACCCGTGTGTACGGACTCCCACGGGCAGCCGCAGCTCAGAAGGTTAAGCAGGGAGCTTGAGAGGCAGCGAGTTTTATGTTAATGGAGAGTGAACAGTTCAGATAAAGGTGAGACTGGAGCCCACAACTTGAAGAATGCAATCAATGTCCTCAAGTTGTACATAAAGAAACTGTTGAATCATTGTATATCCTGCTGTATTTTCTTTTTAAATTGTTTTGGGGTTGTTTTGCATGTTATTATTTTGTGTGTGTGTGTGTGTGTGCGTGCGTGTGTGTATGTGTACTGTCAAATCGGATCTGACTGGTACAGGAGGGGATTGCCTCTTCTCCAGCAGAGCATCCGGTGGATTTGAACAATGTACCTCTGGGATTGCAGTGCAGCTTCTTGCCACTAGGCCACCAGAGCTCCCTTCTGCTGTATTTTCAACAACAAATTTTTTAAAAAAAATCCTTCAACCTTGGTGGTATAAAACAATGGTAACTGAGTGTTTGGTGTTTGTTTCATGGGCCAAGCCTTGGACATGGCTTAGAGAGATAGGGTCCCAGCTGGACAGATGGATGGAGTGGGCTCCATGGGGACTGGTGGTGGAAGAGCTGACTTGGATGGCTTGGGCTTCCTCACAATACGGTGACCTCGGGGAACCTGAGCATCTTAGATAGTTGTTGTCAGGAGCTATTGGGTTCTCAGGCATACTCACTGACCCCACGCACAGCAGCACGAAGCCCTGTCATACTCCGACCTCACTATCTCTGCTGGACTCAGCTCACTGCTGTGGTCCCTGTCAGGCCAGATCATCAAGGTTCCTCCTCTATTTTGCTGAAAGCCCCACTCTTTCTGTCCTGCTGTTCTCCAGCGACTGGCCCCTCCCAGGCACGCACCCACAGTATGTGAGACAGTCTCACCCTCCTTCCTCCCCACGAGGACTGGGACTGCACTTCTTCCAAGACAGATTTGTGTGCCCTTTTGACCATCCTGGGTGCATTCGATGTCCCTCACCAACACAATTCAAAACCATCAATTCCTTTTCTGTCTTCTTTACTCACTGTCCTACTTTCATATGCATATGAAGCAGCTAAGAAAGCCACAGTGTGGTGGGGCACAGAGTGTGGTGGCATGGTTCACAGGGAGCTGCCCTGCTGACCCAGGGACCATGCATCTCCAGTGGTTTGAATCCACTAGCAACCTTGAAGGAGAAAGGTGGGAAATCTCTTCTGTGCAGTTTACATCTTCAGGAACCTGATGGAGGACCAACAGCTATGAGTTGGTTCTGACTCTATGGCAATGACTTTAGTTACCTTTAAAAAAAAATTAATTTTTGTCAGGTACACCTTAGTCTTTAAAGTGACATCCTTGTTCATTAACATTTTAAAGAGGTCCTTGGCAGCAGATTTGACCAGTGCAATACATCACTTGATCTGTTGATATGGATGTTGCTTGTGAATCCAAGTAAAATGACATTATTGACAAATTCAAACTTTTCTTTTTTTAATCACAATGTTGTTTATTAGTCCAGTTGTGGGGATTTCTGTTTTCTTTACACTGTGTCATAATACCATATTTTCTGTAGTGAAGGATGTGGTCTTCGATCTTCTTTAGTAATTGCTTTAAGTCCTCTTCACTTTCAGCAAACAAGGTTGTATCATTTGCATAAGACTGGTTACTGATGAATCTATTTCTAATTCTGATGCTGCATTTGTCTCCATTTCTTCCAGTTTTGTTGTTGTTGCTGTTGTTATTTTCTCAGCATACAGATTGAAAAGGTATAAAGAAAGGGTACAATCCAGAGACAGACCTTTCCTGATCTTTAAAAAAGAATATAGTGTTCCCTTGTTCTATACGGATGATTGCTTCTTGGTCTAGGTACAGGCTTCCCACGAGCACATTTAAGTGTTTTAGATTCCAATTCTTCTCAGTTTTACCCATAACCTATTATGATCCACTCAGTTGAATGCATTTGCATAGTCAGTAAAATGCAAATCAACATCTTTCTGATATTCTCTACTTTCAGCCAAGATATATCTGACATCAGCAATAGCATCCCTGGTGTCACGGCTACTTCCAAACCCAGTTTGAATTTCTGAAAGTTCCCTAAAATAATCTTCTAAAACAAAAAGGAAAAACAATCGTCAGCAAGGTTTTACTTGTGTGTGATACTAATGGTGATGTTGTTCTTTGCCATCCAGTTGCTTGCAACTCACAGCAACCCTATGTACAACAGCTCTTAATCCTGCTCTATCGTGAGCCAATTTAATTGTCCCATTCCCCTAGCTGCTAAGTCAGTCATCTCATCCAGGGTCTTCTTCCTCTCCTGCACTGTCCCTCCATCCATCCATGATGTCACTTTCCAAGGATTTGTCCCTCCTGGCCACATACACAAAGTATGTGAGATGGAGTTTCAAAAACCTAGCCTCCAAGGAGGAAGTTGGTTTCACCCTCTCTAGAACAGACCTGTTTGTTCTCTTAGCAGTCCATGGTATGTTCAAGACTCTTCTCCAGCACCACAACTCAAATGCATCAATTCTTCTTCTTCTGTCATCCTTAGCCATTGTCCAGCTCTCTGATGCATCGCAAGTAATTGTGAAGACTATGGCCTGGATCAGGCGCATCTTAGTCTCTAGACTGACATCGTTGCTCTTCAGTACTCTGAAGACAACTGACCACAGATTTTTCCCAATTAATTTTTCATTAATTTCTGCATCAGCTGTTGTCGTCTTTGTTGTTGTTTTTGCATGGTCACAAATATTGATCTCTTCCATCTGGTTAGGACGTTAAGAACCAGTGTCCCAGCAAATAAGAGTGTCTGACCTGATGTGACCTAGCCTTAGCAGTCACATGACCTCCCTTCCACATTATCCTGCTGGCTGGAATCATCCCAGCCCACCCCGCTTCTGGGGGAAGGGAGCTAAACTCTCCAGAACATTGGGGTGAATGGCAGAGAATTTGTGGTCATAGGTTAAAACTATTGCTGTGCTTTTCAGGGCTCACCAGCTTTTCTAGCTAGTGACCCCGTGTGAAAGACGAGGCCTGCCTCACAGGTTTTCTGGTTGTAACCTGTGGTGTGATGGGTTCTTTTTTCAAAATGACTTTTCTAGGCATCAGCTTAGACTTTCCCCTGATGAGTGGACAGGACTTGAAACAGAGTGTGTAAAACTAATCGTTATGAGATGGGTCAAGGTTCTCATCCCTCCAGGTTTAACTTGAGCAAGTTTAGCAGCCTAAGGGAAGAATGTCACTTCCAGCAAGAGATTCCTGGGCCATCATCTGGGACCTCCATGCGAGCAACAGCAGCTTCAGCAGAGAGCCAGAGACCAAGCTGAGAGAGAGGAGGCCTGGGGCTGCTGCCCCATGGAGCCAGAGTCAGAGGTCTCCACTCAAGCTGCTGGAGGACTGAGGGGAGACGCCATAGCTGGCAGGACTAAAGACACAGCCAAGGCGCTCCTGGGAAGCAAGGGTAGTGGAACTTCGTCTCACATTCTTCAGTGTGTTGTTAGGTGGGGCCCGTCCTTGGAAAAGGACATCATGGGGGGCGGGAGAAAGGCATCATGCTTGGAAAGGTGGAAGGTCAACAAGGAGGGGAAGGTCCTCAAGGAGATGGATTGACATAGTGACTGTAGCGATGGTCTTAAGTGTGTCGGAGATGATGAGGACGGCACAGTCTCAGGCAAGCTACCATCACCTTTGGCTAACAGCAGGGAAACATTGTAACACTTACCTAAGCCTTGAGCTTAGACATAAAACCACCACTGAGAATTTGTTCTGAGGAATTGTATCCTGTTGCAAAATTAAATTGTAACCTGTTCATTCGCCCTGCCTTGTGATTTAGGGCCTTGGAAAAGCTACTGGAGGGTCAGTCATGAGTCGGTTCAGACTGTTCAGCACATTAACAGCAACAATAACTTCCCTAGTAAACCCCACAACTGAGTACAGCTCTGTGAGAGCTGTGTGGCCATGACAATGGACTTGGGGCCCAGCAGTAGACCAGTAGGGAGCTCTGGTGGCCTAGTGGTAAGGAGCTGCACTGCCAACCCAAAGCCACGTGGTTCAAATCCACCAGCTGCTTTGTGGGAGAAGGATGCGTAATCTCTTCCCGTGCAACATTCTGCCTCTGAAAAGCCCACTGGAAGGTCAGCTATGAATTGGTTCCAACTCAACAGCACACAATAACAACAACAGCAACAGAGCAGTATGATTGGGGTCGGAACTAGCAGAAGCAGGTATGGGAGCATGGAGGTCACGTCTGGTTTCTGGGAATCAGTTTTGTTTGATGGATGTCACTGCTGGGGACTGTTCCCCTCTCTGACATTAATGCCACTTGCACTCTTCTTACATAATCTTTATGGGAGCAAAATGCCAGCTCTTTCTCTTGTGGAGAGAGAGAATAGGCCCAAACAACTGCCCTTGCATAATGGTCAAGCGCTAAATGGGTGCACCACAGGGGGGGTGGGCTGTCCATGTGTGTCCCCCACCCAGGGATTACATGATGGGCTCCTTCTCACTCAGGCCTTTCTCTTCTTCAAATGCCTTCCCAGTACTGTCTAAACATCACCATCATGTCTCTCTTTCATTTCTTTCAAAGTATTTATTACTCTCTAAAATTGTCTTATGCCACAACATAAGGAAAACAAAAATCCTCACCCCTGGAGCCGTAGGTACCATCATGACCATCGCAGAGAAGATTGATGCTGTCTAGGATTTCCTTTTACATGAGGTGCAATGCTCACCCATGGAAGCAGAACAGCAGTGGAGACATCAGACACCACAGCAATGGGTCAGTGTGCCACAAAAGGCCTCTTTAAGGTGTTGAAGAGCAAAGAATTCACTATAAGGACTAAGGTGAACCTGTCCCAAGCCAAGGTATCACCTCTGATGTTTGTGAAAACTGGTCAAAAAAGAGAAGACTGGCTTTTTCGAAGATGGTGCTGAAAGCGAAGAAGGAAGCCCCTGCCCCTCCCAAAACTGAAGCCAAAGCAAAGGCATTAAAGGCCAAGAAGGCGTCCTGAAGGGCATCCATAGCCAAAAAAAAAAAGAAGATCCCCACGTCACACACCTTCCGGTGGCCTAAGACGCTGAGACTCCGAAGGCAGCCCAAATACCCCTGGAAGAGCGCCCCCAGGAGAAACAAGCTTGACCGCTATGCCATCATCAAATTTCCCCTGACCATTGAGTCAACCATGAAGAAGATAGACGATAACAACACACTTGTGTTCATTGTGGATGTCAAGGCCAATAAGCACCAAATTAAACAAGCTGTAAAGAAGCTCTATGACATTGACGTGGCCAAGGTCAACACTTTGATGAGGCCTGATGGAGGTAAGAAGCTGTATGTTCGACTTGCTCCTGGTTATGATGCTTTGGATGTTGCCAACAAGATTGAAATCGTCTAAACTGAGTCCAGCGAGCTAATTCTGAATATAAATTTTTCTCACCAAAAAAAAAAGAGGGAGAGAGAGAGAGAGAGAGAGAGAAGACTGAAGAAGAATTGATGCCTTTGCATTGTGGCATTGGCAAAGAACATTGACTAGACTCTGCAGAAGAAAGAACAGATCTAATGTGGAAGAAATGCAAACAACATACAGGACAACTAGGAGGGCCTAGTCCTTGGAGAAGAACTGGAGAAGAACGTTGCTTGGTAAATAGAGGGCCAGTGAAAAAGAAGGCAGCTCCTCAATGGACTGGGTCCACCGCAGGACCGCACCAGTGGATGAAGGGCAGCAGAGGCGATGAGGATGGAGAGGATCAGGGAAGACTTTGTTCTCAGTTTCTGGGACTCAACCCTGACTTGACATCAACAGCCTTCACTATGCAGATGACACAACCTTCATTGCTGGAAGTAGGAGGACCTGAGGGGCTTGCTGCAGAAGATCAAAGATGATAACCTTCAATATGGGTTACAGCTCAACATCAAGAAAACAAAACCCATCACCAATGGACCCACAGGTAGCATCATAATAGATGGAGAAAAGGTTGAAACTATCAATGATCTTTTCATCTTACTTGGATCCCAGAGCTATACCTCTGATTCCAGCAATCGGGAGATCAGAAGTCTCACTGCACTGGGAAAGTCTGCTCTCAGGAAACTCTCCAAATTCCTGAGGAGCAATGATGTCGGTGTGAAGACCAAAGTGCACCTGTTTCAGATCATGGTCTTTCCAGTCACCTGAGAGCTGGACAGTGAATAGGATGACAGAGAATTGATGCCTTTGAGCTGTGGTGTTGGAGAAGAGGGCTGAATATCCCACAGACTGCCGAAAGGATGAATAGATAGGTCTTGGAGAAAGTGCAGCCAGAGTGCTTCTTAGAGGCAAGAATGGTGAGGCTTCATCTCACACACATTGGGCATGTTCTAATGAGAGGCTAGTCCTTGGGCAGGGACATCATGCTTGGAAAGGTGGAGGGACAGTGAAGAGGAGGAAGATGCTCAATGAGATGGATTGACCCAGTGACTGCAGCAATGGGCTCAAGTATGCCAGAGATGATGAGGCTGGTGCAGGGTAGGACAGGGTTCAGAGCTCTTGTTCACAGGGTCGCTGTGAGTCATTCTTGACTCTATTCAACGGCACCCAAGAGCAACAACAACTACAATGACAACAGCAAACTCCTGTAAGGTGTTTGCTTGCTGTTACCTGCTCTAAGCAAACTGTGAGCTCCCCAGAGGCAGGAACTCATTATACACTCAGTTCTATCCCAGAACCCGGTCCAGCATCTGAGACACACTGTTGTTGTTGCTGGTTGGTGTTGGGTCAGCTCCAGGCGTGGTGACTTCTGTACAATGTAACAAGGGGCTGCCTGACCCGGAGCCGTCTTCACACTTACTAGCATGTTTGGACTCACCACAGTATCAGTTCATCTCACCAAAGGTTGTCCTCACCTCTGTGGCCCCCCACTCCATTAAACTTGACACTTCCTCTGACGAGCTATGATCAGGCCTCCTGATGGTGAGCCCAAAGCCAGTGTTGTCAGGTGCCATCGAGTCCAGCGCGGCTCATAGTGACCCTATGAACAAGAGCTCTGAACTCTGCCCTGTCCTGTGCTATTTACACCACCTCAGACACACTAGGGCCCATTATATCAGTCACTGGGTCAGTCCATCTCATTGAGGATCTTTCTCTATTTCTCTGACTCTCCACATTTCCAAGCATGCTGTACTCTCCTGGAAATAGCTACTCCTAACAACATGCCCATATGATGAAGCTTCACCATACTTGCCTCCAAGGAGTATTCTGGCTTCACTTTCCCCAGGACATACATGTTTGGTGGTTTTTTTTGGCAGTCCATGGGATGCTCAAACAGATTCATCCTGGAGAGGGTTAAACCAGGTGGCTCCCTGGAGGCAAGGATTCTGAGGCTCCATCTAACATACTTTGGACATGTTGTAAGGAGGGACAGGTCCTTGGAGAAGGACATCATGCTCGGGAGGGTGGAGGGACAGTGCAGGAGGGGAAGGCCTTCTATGAGGTGGATTGATTCAGTGACTGGGGTAATCGGGATGAGTGTATCAGAGACAGTGTGATTGGCACAGGACAGAGCAGGGTTTAGGGCTGCTGTACATAGGGTCACTATGAGTTGCAAGCCACTCGATGGCACATAACAACAACAACGTGGGATGTTCAGTATTTTTCTCCAACACCACAGTTCAAAGACATCAAGTTGTCATCTGTCATCCTTATTCATTGTCCAGCATTCACATCTGTAGAGGTGATTGCTAAAACCATTATTTGAATCAGGTGCAACTTAGTCCTCAAACTGATATCATTTGCTCCTCAGGAATCTGGAGAGGCCCCTGAGAGCAGATTTTCCTATTAATGCAATGAGTCTTCTGATCTCCTGGTTGCTGGTACCAAGAGTATTGATTTGGGATATAAGTGAAATGAAATCATTAGCAACTTCATAATGTTGCTTTTATTGCTCCACTGGCAAGGATTTTTGTTTTACTGACATTGAGATGTAATCTATATTGAAGGTTGTTGTTGTTGTTGTTAAGTGCCGTCGAGTTGTAGGTGACTCATAGTGACCCTGTGAATGAAAGACCTGAGCACTTGTATAACGTCCATCCTTTCTCCAAGTTCATAGGGTTTCCAGAGGCAAGCTATTTTGGAAATGGATGTCACTCCTGCTTTCAAGCTTGTTTGAATAGCAGAGCTGCACCAAAAACTGTCCACCATGGGTAACCACTAACACATTTGACACATCAGTGTCACAGTGTTCAGCATCACAGCAACCACAAGTTACCTCTGTACAGTAAGTGGACAGACCAGGGCTATATGACCTAGAAGAATTTTTCACCAAAAAGAACTAAAAACAGGCCCAAGGGCCTGTGGCCCTCGGGCCCTTCAGTATTTTACAATTCCTGCATGCCCAAATGCTGACGGACTCTGCACCAGAGACCCCCAATTCATCTGGCAAGTCCCCTCTGCTGACACCCACTTGGGACAAAAAGAAGGCCACAAGATCCCCGAGTGTTCCATACATGTGTGTGTGTCTCTTCAAGATGCGAGAAGCTCTCCAAATGTCCAGTTGGAAACAAGACTCAAAACACACTGGCTCTCCACCCTCAGCAGCAAGTGCTTCAGGTCCTCCTCGATTTCAGCAAACAATGTGTGACATCTGCACAATGCAGCTTGTTGATGAGTCTTCCTCTGATCTTGATGCCACATTCCTTTTCATAAAGTCCAGCTTCTCAAATGATTTTCACAGCATATAGAAAGGATTCAGCCCTGACACACACCTTTCTTAATTTTAAACATGGTATTTCCTTTGCTCTGTTCAGACAACAGCTTCTTGATCGAGGTCTAGATGTCACATGAGCACAGTTAAGTATTCTAGATTCCCTTTCTTCTCAATGTTAGCCACAGCTTGTTGTGATCCACACACTTAAATGTCTTGGAGTGGTCAATGAAGCACAAATAGACATTCTTCTGCTTTTCTCTGCTTTTAGCCGAGATCCATCTGACATCAGCAATGATAATCCTGGTTCCAGGGCCTCTTTGAAATCAGGCCTGAATATTCAGCCATTCTTTGTCAATGCACTGTTCTAGCTGGTTTTGAATAACATTTCACTTGCATGTGATATTAGTTATATTGTTTGATAATTTCCATATTCTGTTTGATCTCCTTTTTTTTTTAGAATGGGAACAAAATAGACTCCTTTCAGTCAGTTAGCCAGACGGCTATCCTCAAAATTTCCTGGTAGATTGGTGAGCACATCCCGGGCATCTTCTGTTAGTTGAAACATGTCAACTGGTATCCTATCAACTCCTGGGGCCTTAATTTTTGCCAGTATCTTCAGTGCAACTTTAATTTCTTCCCTTATCACCACTGCTCTTTATCATTTTACCTTTTTGGAATATTTCCGTGTTGACCACGTCTCTTTAGTACGGTGACTTGGTGTATTCTCTCTCTCTTCTTTTGATATTTCCTGAATCATTGGCCATTTTGCCCATAGCTTCTCTCAGAATTGTAACTTGAGGTTTGTATTTGCTTTTCAGTTCTTGGATCTTGCCAACCAAGTGCTTCCATTTTTTATTCTCCTGCTCCAGCACTTTGCACATTACATTTACTTTGTCTTCTTGGAAATTATGGGTTTGGTGGCAGAAATAAGGCTGGAGATTGAATGAATTTTTCACAATGTGTTCATTGCAAGTACCTTCTTTTTTAAAAAAAAAAATATGGAACGCTTCACGAATTTGCATGTCATCCTTGCACAGGGCCCTGCTAATCTTTTCTGTATTGTTCCAATTTTAGTATATGTGCTGCCAAAGCCAGCACACAAATACCTTTTTTAAACAACACAAATAGTGACAGTACACATGCGCCTCACCTGATAGGCTGCACAGGAATCAGATTGATTACATCTGTGGAAAGAATCACTGGAGAAGCTCAATGTCAGCCGTCAAAACTAGGCCAGGTGCTGACTGTGGGACAGACCATCAACTACTCACGTGCAAGTTCAAAATGAAGTTCACAAAAATTAAAACAAATCCTCAAGAAACAAAATATGACTTTGAGTCTAACCTATCTGAATTTAAAACTCAGCTCAAGAACAGGATTGAGAAATTGAATATTAATGATTGAACATCAGATGATTTGTGGGATGACATCAAAGATATCATCCCTGAAGAGAGCAAAAGGTCTTTACAAAGACAGAGGAGAAAGAAAAGACATATGAAACCCTGAAAATGTCACTTTTACTAGCGTGTCAAGAAGCCAAATCAAAGGTAAAATATTCCAAAGTAAAAGACATGAACAGAAGATTTCAAAAGGCAGCTCAAAAAGACAAAATAAAGTATTATAACAGACAAAGCGAGTGAGTTAGATCCATAGGTTTGTCACTGACTGATTGGTGAAAGTTGATTGCCAGGTCTTTCTTCCTAGGTTTAGTCTGGAAGCCCCCCTGCAACCCATCCACCATGGTTGCTGGAAGCTACACCACAGGTATTATAGCATCACAGCAGTGCACAGTCATCATGATAACACACACTAATGGGTGTTAAGAGCAAGATAGTCTCTGAATAAATGGGTGAACTCCAGTTAAGTCAACTGAGTCCAGAAGAGAAGGAAGGGCTGGAAAGGAAGAAAAACCACACAGTGCTGACCCGGACAGCTCTCTTCCTGCTGGAGGTCAGCGTGAGGGCAAGGTGGAAGAGAAAGGTGTGGGAGGGGATGGAAGATCTTTCTCTGTGCCGGATTACTTCCAGAACAGCAACAAAGCACCGGGAAATCGGGATGAGAGAAAGAAAATGTCCACTGGGGCTGGGCGGGGCAGCTCTGTGAGGGAAGGCATGTGACATGGGACCCCCTTCAGCAGGCGTGGGAGCCAGGGCGCACCTTTGCTGTGACTGAATACACACATGCAGGGAGCATTTGCTGGGCAGTAATTTTTTTCAAGTCCTCAACCCAATCTTTCTATATTTACTCAGGCTTTAAAAAATGAGTTGTGGAAAAAAAAAAAAGAAGACATTTCCAATTCTACATTTTTTCAGGCATATAATTTAGTAACATCGGTTGTTGTTGTTGTTGTTATGTGCCGTCGCATCACCTGTGACTCATAGTGACCCTGTGTACAGCAGCTCGGAAGCCTGCCCTGTCCTGAGCCAGTCTCACTGACCCCAATATGCCTACCTTCATTACCCAAGTTACTGTATCAATCCATCTCCTCTAGGGTCTTCTCCTGCACTGTCCCTTCTCCCTTCCAAGCATAACGTCCTTCTCCAACGACCAGTCTCTCCTGGCCACATGCCCAAAGTATGTGAGATGGAGAAAGAAAGCTAGAGACACCCCACCCCTGCCAAGTAGACATCTCCCTATACCTGGTGCCTGGAATTTGAACTTTTTTTTTTCCTAAAAAGAGTTTATGAATTTTTTTAAAAATTTTATTATTTGTGTGTGTGTGTACCATCAAATCAGATCTGACTGGTACAGGAGGAGATTGTCCCTCCTTCCCCGACAGAGCATCTGGTGGATTTGAACCATGTGCCTCTGGGATTACAGTGCAGCTTCTTGCCACTAGACCACCAGAGCTCCCTAGAGTTTATTAATTTTAATGAACATTTGCAGAGATTTTGGGTTTCCATTCATTCATTGTTGCACACCCTCCCCACTCATTTCATTTCTCTTTTATTTTCCCCCTTGAAAGTCTGTTTTAATTGTCCCATTGCCACAATGCTTGTCAAAGCCAGTTCTGATTAATCTCCTTTGTCAGTGTGTCCTTTGCCATTCCCTATCA
>NW_006399935.1:5392608-5402812 GCF_000299155.1 Elephantulus edwardii
GGAAGGCCCTCTATGAGGTGGATTGATTCACTGACTGGGGCAATTGGGATGGGTGTATTGGAGATGGTGCGATTGGCACAGGACAGAGCGGAGTTTAGGACTGTTGTACATAGGGTCGCTATGAGTCGCAAGCGACTTGATGGCACATAACAAAAACAACAACAACAAAGTGGGAAACACCTCTAGCCTAAACATGCAGTGTTAAAGGTTACTATGAGCTGAGGAAAAAGAAAGCACTTCCTCAAGAGGCAAAATATGGCCTTATCCCATCTGAATGTAGAAGCCATCTCAAGGATAGACTGGAGGCCGTGGACACCGATGACCGAAGGCCAGGTGAGTTGTGGGGTGACATTATGGGCATCCTCCAGGAAGAAAGAGAAAAGTGGTCAGAAAGACTAAACCAAAGTGGGTATCAGAAGAGACTCTGAAACCTTCTCTAGAACGCAGAGAAACTGCCATGAAGGGAAAAAAAGACAGAGTAAGAGAGGCAAACTGATTTTAAGGGCAGCTGGGGAAGACAAAGCATAATATTACAACAAAATGTGCAAAGAACTGGAGTCATAAACCCAAATGGGAAGAAAGCGCTTGTGTTTCTCAAGCTGAAAGAATGGTGGAAGAAAAGGCTCAGGTCTCTAGTCACGATAGTGAAGGATTTGATGGAGAAAATTTTGAACAACACAGAAAGAAAGAGAGAAGATGGAAGGAACACACAGGGTCACTGCACCAAAAAGAAGTGGTCGACGGCCAGCCATTCCAGGAAGGGACGTAGAATCAAGAATTGATGGCGGTGAAGGAAGAGGGCCAAGCTATGTGGCAGGCTCTGGAAAAACAGGAATACCAAGTGGAGTGCGTCAGCAAACATATGAGACGCTGGAAGCACACGTTTATGTCAGGAAATTAACAGACAGCTCCCTGCCTGCGCAAACGACCACAAGAGATCCATATTCGTGCTCGTTCTGAAGAATGTAGACACTGTGAAGTAATATCTAATATCACACACAGGGAGAATGTTACTGAAAATCATTTCAAAAGGCGTTTGCCTGTGCTTTACTAGCTGTGCCAAGGAGTTCCACCGTGTCAGTCGCAGTACTGTGTGTGTGGGCAGTGCTGTGAAGAGTGGGAATTCCACTCTTGACTGTGCTTCGGCACAACACACCACAACACACCCCACAACACACACTCCACAACACCCCACCACCACACACATACACACACCCAACACACAACACTCAACACACACAACACAACATACAGCACACACATACACACACCCCCAACACCCTCCCAACACACACCCCTCACAACACCCCACCACAACACACATACCCCACAATGTGCACATACACACCCCACAAAAAACACATGCAACACACACAACACACGTTAACACCCCACCACACACATACACACACCCAACACACAACACCCAACACACACATACACACAGAACAAGAGGATACTCCATCGTTTAAAATCAGGAAAGGTGTTTTTCTGAGTTCCATCTTTTCACCACACCTATTCAATGATGTCTTGGGCATGTGGCCTGGGTTACTATGCTTGGAGAAGGACATGACGCTTGGGAGAGCGGAGGGACAGCACAGGAGGGAAAACTCCTATCATGCTTGGAAAAGTAGGTGGCCAGCGAAAGACAGGAAGACCCTCCACAAGGTCGATTGATCCAGGGACTGGAGCGATGGCCTTGGGCCCAGCTGAAATTTTGAGGAGGGTGCAGGAGAGGACAAGATTTTGCTCCAACGCCCACTCGGTCACTATGATGTTTTTAGGTGCTGTCGAGTTGACTATGACTCATTGTGATCCTATGAACAAGAGGATCTGAACTCTGTCCCGTCCTGTGCCATCCTCACAATCTCTGACACGCTTGAACCCATTGCTGAAGTCACTGTGTCAAGGCACCTATTTGAAGGTCTTCCTCCCTTTCACCAACCCTCCACCTTTCCAAGCATGATGTCCCTCTCCAAGGTCTAGCATCTCCTAGCAACATGTATGTGAGACGAAGCTTCATCATCTTTGCCGCCAAGGAGCACTCTGTCTGTACCTTCTGCAAGACGTAGTTGTTCTTTTGGCCATCCCTGTGATGTTCAGTGCTCTTCTCCAACACTACAGCTCAAAGGCATCAAATTTTCTTTTGACAACCTTAGTCATAGCATAACAAGTGACTGAAAAGACCATGGCCTGGACCAGGTGTACCTTTGCCCTCAAACTGAAGTCACGGCTCCTCAATAATTTGGAGAGGTCTCTAATGACAAACTTTCCCAGGGTGATACATCTCCTGATCTCCTGACTCTAGTACCAAGTATATTGGTTGTGGATCCAAGTAAGAGGAAGTAATTGACAATCTCAATCCTTTCTCCATGTATCATGAAATTGTCTGTTGATCCAGTGGCAAGGATTTTTGTTTTCTTGATATTAAGACACAATGCATATTGAAGGCTGCAGTGTTTAATCTTCTGCAGCAAGTGCTTCAAGTCCTCCTCACTTTCAGCAAGCAAGGTTGTGTCATCTGCATAATGAAGGTTATCGATGGGTCTTCCACCAATCCTGATGCCGCATTTTCCTTCATAGACTTCAGCTTCTTGAATTAATTGCTCAGCATACAGATTGCCTAGGTATGGAGAGAGGGTACCACCCCGACACACTCCTTTTTAAATTTTAAACCATGCAGTGTTCCCTTGCTCTGTTCTCACAACAGCCTCTTGGTCTAGATATAGGTTTCGCATGACCACAGACAAGTGTGCTGGGCTTTCCACTCTTCTCTATGTGAGCCATAACTTGTTATAGTCCACATATTCATATAAAAATAGGTATAGACATTTTTTAGTGAGAAAAGATGTCCACAGGGCACAGAATGTGCTTACTGTGGTGACGTTATTCTGTGCCATCCTATCGTGGGGACACATGGCATTGATTCTGAAACACGGTGACCCCACACAGCAGAGCAGAACCACCTGTCATGTTTTCTAGGCTGCAGGACAGAGGTGCCTTGGTGGTGCAGTGGTTAACTCCTTGACTGCTAACCCCAGGCTGGCGATCCAAACCCACCAGCTGCCCTGTGGCACTGGATGCCCATAAAGATGCAACCCTGGAAAAATGCCAAGGGAGGGATCACCTCGGCCCCGTGGGGTCGTGAGGAGTAAGACTTGATTTAATGCCAGTGCATTCGCATGTTTTCACTTTAATATTTGTGGAGCAGATCTCAAAGTCTCTCTTTTCAGTAGAGCTGCTGCCTGGGTTAGAACCCCTAATCTTTTGGTTATCAGACCGTAACTCAGCTGCTGAGTGATGGTGTCAACATCTGGTGGTGATGGGTGGTACTGCCAAACAGTCCTGGCTTATAAAGTCCAGCCAGGGTTCCTAGTCCTGCATGCCCACCCTGTTGGGGGGCTGGCCCCCCCAGTGCACTCATGGTGATGACTGACACTGCTGGACCACATGGTGGGTCTGGCTCTTACCCCTCTTCTTCCTCTTTCTGGAAGAACCCTCTCTTTTGCCCCAGACAGTCCATCTTTCTCATTCTGTCCATGGTCCTGAGTTCTCCCTCTGGCGTTACTTGCTCTTCTCTGTCTTCTTCAAGCTGATTTCAGAAGGGCCTGGGATCAGGGATATCATCACTGATATTAGATGGATCTTGGCTCAAAGCAGAGAGCTGGTGAGATGCTGACTTGTGGTTTTGGTTTTTGGTTGATTTTTTTTTATTATTTTAATGAAAGTTCACAGAGACTTAGGGTTTCCAGTCATGCATTGTTGTACTTTTCTCCCTGCCTTTCCTTCTTTTCCCCAATCCACTCTTCTCCTTGAAGAGTAAAAGAAAACCTTTTTCATTGTTATGCAATCCCTCCCCCCAAGTCTACGCCACTGTGCAGCCTTCATTCTAGACTTGTGTTTTATTGATTTTGTAATGAAGCTTGACTCTGTGAATCATAACAAATTAGGGCTCACCTTGAGAAGAATGAGAATCCTAGAACACTTAATTGTGCTCATGCAAACCTGTGCATAGACCAAGAAGGAGTTGTCTGAACAGAACAGGGGAACACTGCGTGGTTTAATAGCAGGAAAGGTGTTTATCAGGGTTGTATCCTTTCTCCATACCTATTTGATCCATATGATGAGCAAATCACTCAAGAAGCTGGACTCTATGAAGAAGAATGTGACTTCAAGGTTGGGAAAGACTCATCAACAACCTGCATTATGCAGATGACACAACCTTGCTTGTAGAATGGGAGATAACCAAAGACTACAGCCTTCAATAGCAATTAAATCCCAGCATCAAGTAAACAAAAATCCTCACTAGTACAATAGGCAACATCATGCTAAATGGAAGGGGGAAATTAAATTTATGTTGTCGATTATTTCCTCTTCCTTAGATCCATAAACTTTTTTCAATTTTATTATTTTGTGTGTGTATTATCAAATTGGATCTGCCTGGTACAGGAGGAGATTGCCCCTCCGTCTCCAGCAAAGCATCTGGTGGATTCGAACCATGTACCTCTGGGATGGCAGCACAGCTTCTTGTCACTAGGCCTTAGATCCATAATTAACACCATTGATACCAGAAGTTAAGAAATCAAGAGTCGTGTTGCCTTGGGAAACTCTGCTGAAAGGATTTCCCCAAAGTGCTGAAGAGCAAGGATGTCAGATCAAAGATCTGATCAACAGTGCATCTAAATTCCAAAATCAATCTCCATAATAGTCTATGTGTTTCCTACTGCCAAAGGGGCCCTTTAGAGTAGTGAGAGAAGATCTTCACCCTGAAACCCACAGCGTCCCTTTTCAGCAGGAAGTAGCTAAGAGAATACGCCATCCCCTTTTCCTTATGACTCAGGGTGAAGTCTCTCTCAGGGAGGAGTGATAGGGAATGGCAAAGGACACACTGACAAAGGAGATTAAACAGAACTGGCTTTGACAAGCACTGTGGTAATTGGACAATTAGAACAGACATTCGGAGGGCGGGGGAAGAAGAAAAAACTGGGGAGGAGGGTAGAGAGAATGGTGCAGCAATGAAGGAATGAAAACCCAAAATCCCTGTAAATCTTCATTAATACTAATAAAATAAAAAAACCCCAAAGATCTGATCAAAGATGTGCTCTTTTCAATGACTTTCTACACACGTGAAAGTTGGACAATGAGTAAGGATGACAGAGATGAATTGATGCCTTTAAGTTGTGGTGTTGGAGAAGAACACTGAATATCCCGTGGAAGGCCAAAACACATCTGTCTTGAAGGAGGTGTCCAGGGTGCTTGTAAAGGCAAGGGGGGTGAAACTTCAGCTCACGTGCTTGGGTATGTTGTCCAGAGGGGCTCCTCCTCGGAAAAAGACGTCATGCTTGGAAAAGTGGAGGGTCCGTGAAAGACAGAAAGACCATCAAGAAGATGAATTGACACAGTGACTGTCCCAGCGGGCCCCAGTTTATCTGAAGATGCTGAGGGTGGTGCAGGAGTCAGGGCTGTTGTTCACAGGATTGCTATGAGGTAGTAAACTTGACGGCCCCTCTCAACAACAACAGTCTTCCTCTTCTGTCGCTCTTTCAGCCCCCACCTCACCCCTGGATTCCTATCTCTCTTCCCCCCACCTCCTCTCTTTCCCTTAATGTGATGTCTCTTTCCTCTTACCCCCTCCCATTCTCCGGTTCTTTCTGTCTCTTGCTTAGTCTTTCTGTCTGTCCCTGTGTCTCTTTCCTTCATCTCTGTCTCTACTCCTCTGCTCTCTTCCTCTCAGTCCCTCTCTGTCCTTTTTTCTCTGTGTGTCCCTTCTCCACTGCCACTTCGACTGTTTGTGTGTCTCTCTCCCCTGCTGCCTCCTTCCCTGCTCTCTCTCTCTGCCCCTCTGACCCTGCCTTTCTCTCCTCTGATCCAGCATCTGCCTCTTTCTCTCTGTCCCCCTTGCTCATCTGTCTCTCTGACTGTGTCTCTGTTTCTAGCGCTCTCTCTCTCTTCCTCCACGTTCCCTCCCCTCGTCTCTGTCCCTGACTCTCCCGTTTAACACACGTGTCCTTTCTGCAGGACTCTCTCCCTCCTGCCTTGCCTGGTTCTCTCTGTCCTTGGCTTTGCCTCTGTCCCCCTGTGTGTGTATCCCCAGTGACTTCCTGTCTCTGTCTCTGTCCCTTCTCCCTCAGGGGTCTCTCTTCTCCCTCATCTCCCGCCCCCCACTTCTTTCCTTAAGCACAAACCAGAGGGAAGCTGGCAGCCCAGTGGGGCTGCAGTCCGTTACCAGGGTGCTGGGGGAGAGGCTGTGTGGGCTCATTACCCTAATGGTTTCAGTGGAGGCCCCTGCCTGCCAGGAAATGGGCCACTTAAGCTTATTGGAGCTGGTGGTGGCAGCGGCCACTGCTGCCTTCCGGGCCTGAGCTTGGAGGGGGGCCGAGAGAAGGGACAAGGGTAAAGTGGGGGGCAGCAGAGGGGAGAAAAGAACACTGACACCCAACACATACACACACCCCCCAATACACAAACACAGAGACACACTCACACCCGACAGACACACAGGGACATTCACACCCAGAACACACCCCCAACACACACCCAGAGATGCGTTCACACCAAACCCACACAGAGACACACGCATATCCAGCAGGCACACACACTCACACCCAGCACACATAGAAACAACACTCATACCCCCCCACACAGAGACATTATCGCACTCAACACACACAGACACAACAGACATGCTCACACTCAATACACAAGTGTTCACACCTGGACATAGTCACACTCAGCCACACACACGTACTCATTCTCACACATCTGGACCCACACCTGGACAAACACTTACACCCAAACACGTGCTCACACCCAGACACACGCTCACACCCAGACAAACGCTTACACCCAGATACGCACTCACATTCAGACATGCGCTCACACCCAGACATGCGCTCACACCCAGACACACACTCACATTCAGACACGTGCTCACACCCAGACACGCGCTCACACTCAGACACATGCTCACACCCAGACATGCACTCACACTCAGACATGTGCTCACACCCAGGGACTCATAAAATACAGAATTGCATGCTCGCTTGCTCTCCTCTCTCTAACACACACATGCACACGCACACACACATGCACGCACACACATGCAGATTCAGTGACACCCAGAGACAGATACATCTAAACACATAAGAGACATGCGAATGACACCCAGAGACAGATACATTTAGACACATAAGAGACATGCGTGCGAGTGCGCATGCACACACACACACACACACACACACTCACACCCAAGACACAGGGATACACATGTTCACATGCAGGCACACAGAGATGTGCACTCCCAACCAGGCAGACACACAGATCAATTCAGATAGACAGAGAGGCATACCCACATGCACCTCAGACCCCCCCAGATACGAATACATCAGACACAGATATGCCCAGATACCCTCCCACCCAGATACATATCACACCTGGGAACACAGACATGTGCTCGCACGCAGGCTTCCATGTATGATGTCATGGGTTGAATTGTGTCCCCCAATATGCATGGATATAATGATAGAATCTAATGATCCCTCACAATCTGAGAAACCAAACAGCTGTGGGAAGACTGAGGGTGGAAGGCAACACCCCCACCTCCATCACGGGTCCTAGTGCACGTAACAGCTGGGCCTGGGCACTGGCCTGTGGTACCTATTCGCTCACTGTTGGCGCCGTGTACCACTGAGTGAGAACTGACCCATAGCTGACCCTCTGGCGGGTTTTCAGAGGCAGTTAATCCCATGGGAGGAGATTGCCCACCCTTCTTCCATGGAGCAGCTGGTGGATTCGAACCGCACACCTTCAGGATTGCAGTGCAGCTTCTTGCCACTTGTCCACCAGAGCTCCCTTTTCATTCACTGAAATTAAAATAAGAGTGAAGATGGGCACTCGGTGCCACTCAGAAGTCACTGCCAGGTTTGGAGTGCATCTTTTGGGAGCCCAGCATTGCCCAGCAAAGCTCCTTGATGTCAGGGTGGCCCAAGACCCACAGAGGCACCAGGGAATGTCAGGCCTGTTACGGCTGAAGTAACACACAACCCACACACGACGACCTCCCCTAGAGTCACCCTGTGGGGACTCATAACCCTCTAAACAGAAGAAGCATCCATTTCTGCGTCTAGGCCGTCCACGCGGGGTAGCCCTGTTACAGCTGTGTGAGAGGACTGAGACACACGTGCACACGGTGACAGGTCGGAGCACACGCAGACAGTGCACAGCCTGCACGCACACTTCAGGCGTGCGCTCACACGTGGTCTCACACATTCTCGCACCCACACACGTGTGCACAACACCCTCATGGACGTACACACTCACACCTTCACACCTGCCTGGGTGCCCACGGGGAGGAGGCAGGGCCTGGCCGAGCTGAACACTCACAGATGCCTCGTATTCAAAGGTGCAGAGGATGTGTCCCCCGACCATGTGTGGGTGGAGGTGGCGAGCAGGCTGGGGGTGCCTGGAGGAGGCCTGGTCTGAAGCCTTGGCTACTTGGAGCTCCGTTCTCCAGCTCCTCCAGGCCGAGGGGGAAAGCTACACATGCTTTCTGGAGGGTGTGGGCCATCTGCAGATCATGAGGATCCCAGGGTCCTCGGGCTGAGCTGAGCTGGGTGTGTGTGGGTTACCACACCATTTCCCCCCAGGAACATGACCTTTGTCCTTGATGTCTGAGAGGTCACTGCCAACACCCTGGGCTTCCCCAGGATTAGAGTCTATTGTCCTTGACCTTCAATCCACTTGGGTGGGGCCAGGTCAGGTCAGAGCAACTCACCATGGTGTCAGCCAGGTCACGCAGGAGAGCAAGATGCCACACCCCCCTGCCCACATGGCAGCCCCCAGGACCTCTGGTCATGGACACTCTGAGGCTTCCTGGTGGACAGGGGTGGTAATGCACAAGGGGGTGGGTGTCTATCTGTTGGTCAGTGTCTGTCACCATGTCTGTCTGTGTCTGTGTGTCTATGTCTGTATGTTCTGTGTGTGACCCTCTCATGTGTATGTATGTGTGCATATATGTTAATGTCTGTTTATGTCACTATGTGTCAGAACAAGGGAGCACCTCATGGTTTAATATCAGGAAAGGTGTGCATCAGGGCTGTGTCCTCTCTCCATGCCTACTCACTCTGTATTCTGAGCGGATCATTCAAGAATCTGGACTCTGTGAAGAAGAATGTGACCTCAGGTTCAGAGGAAGACTCATCAACAACCTACATTAAGCAGATGACACAATGTTGGTTGCACAAAGACTTGAAGCACTTGCTGTAGAAGATCATAGATTACAGCCTTCTGTGTGGATTACATCTCAGCATCAAGAAAACAGAAATCCTCCTCATTGGAACCAGGAGGCAACATCATGGTAGATGGAGAGAAGCGTGAACTTGTCAGGGATTTTGTTTTACCTGGATTCACAATCAACACCCTTGGGAGCAGCAATCAAGAACTCAAAAGATGTTGCCAAGGATTTTGAAATGCACTCCATGACTTGGGAGAGGCTGGGAGCATTTATGCTGAGTGAGTTAAGTCAGTCTCGTAAGGATAAATACTGCATAAGACTATTATTGTAAATATAGAATAGTAACTAGTAAAACATGTATGGGAATCAAAGGGGGGAGCAGTGGGAGCTGAGGGGTGAGGATGGGTAGGGATGAAACCACAGGGTTTCACAATTTGGTGGGTGGACGGAAGGACTGAAGGACATGGGAAGGATCCAGTGCGGACCTGAAATGATAAGATCCAATGGTGATTAGTTTTATGAAACACAATGCACAGGAATGATTGTGTGAAACAGAGCATAAATGAAGAATGCTGTGAGACACAATGTATACAAACTTTGTAAGCCAGCCAATATAATTTTTTAAATAAAGTTTTATATACATACACACACACACACATACAAACACACACACACATATAGTTGTTGACATGTGTCATCGAGTCGCTTGCAACTCATATATATATACCTATTTGTTGACATGTGCCATTGAGTCGCTTGCAATTCATAGTGACCTTATATACAACAGCCCTAAACTCTGTTCTGTCACTCATTCCAATTACCCCAGTCACTGAATCAATCCATCTTCTAGAGGGCCTTCCCCTCCTGCACCTGCCCTCCACGCTCCCAAGCATGATGTCCTTCTCCAAGGACTGGTCTCTCCTTACAACATGACAAAGTATGTCAGACAAAGTCTCAGAATCCTTGCCTCCA
>NW_006399935.1:5406237-5411582 GCF_000299155.1 Elephantulus edwardii
AACAACAACAACAACAATCATGAGGTTGCCTGTTGGCCCAGGGGTGAGGGTTTCTTGATGTTAAGATGTAATCCATATTGAAGGCTGTCAATGACTTTAGTTTCAAGTCTAAAGTTGTCTAATCCAAGCCATGGACTTTTCAATTGCTTCTTAGGCATCTGAAAGTTGGAAAATGAGTAAGGATGAAGAATCGGTGCCTTTGAATGGTGATGTTGGCAAAGAAAGTTGGATATCCCATGGGCTACTCAAAGGACAAGGAGCTCCTGGCCTGCTGGCAAGGAGCTGTGCTGCAATTCCTAAGGCACGCAGTCCAAGGCCACCAGCCACTCTATGGGAGAAGGATGGGCAATCTCCTCCCGTGTGATTAACTGCCTGCACTGAAAACCCACCAGAGGGTCAGCTATGGGTTGGTTCCAACTTGGCAGTACACAACAACAACAGCAACCCAGAGAACAAGCAGATCTGTCCTGAGAAAGTGCAACCAGAGTGCTCCTTGGAAGTACGGATGGCTTCAGTCACTTTGCGTATATTGTCAGGAGTCCTTGGAGTGAGTGAGATATTATCCTGGGAAGGGCGGAGGGTCAGGGAAAGAGAGGAAGACCCTCCACGAGGTGCGTTTACAGGGAAGCTCTGTGTTTACAGGGTCCCCGAGTCACAGCCGTGGACTCTCACACTACTACCACGTGTGTCAGTGTCTGCGTTAGTGTCTGTGTCTGTGTGGATGGTACAAGGACGCAGACCAAAGGGGCTGCTCACATCTCCTCCAACTCTGGAATCTTGTCTGTCTCCATTTCTGTCTCTCTGTCTCTCCCCCTTCTCTCTGTTTTCCTGTCTTACTCTGTCTACCCATCTCTTTCTGCATCTGTCTCCTGTCTCTCTCCCCTGCCCGCCTCCCACCCCCCACCGCCCCGTCTGTCTCTCTCCCTGAATCTCTCCCTCTCCCTGTATCTCTGTCTCCTCCTGTATTCTCTCTCTGTGTCTTCTATCTCTCTCCCCCTTCCTCCTGTCTCTCTGTCTCCCCTGTCTCTCTCTCTCTTTCTCTCCACTGTCTCTCTCTCTCTCTCCCACCCATCTCTCTCTCTCCCCCCCCCCTCCCTGTCTCCCCCCCCTGTCTCTCTCTCCCCCCGCCTCTCTCTCTCTGTCTCCTCCTGTCTCTCTCTCTCTGTCTCTCCTGTCTCTATCTTCTCCTGTCTCTCTCTGTCTCCTCCGATCTTTCTCTCTGTCTCCCCGTCTCTCTCTCTGTCTCCCCTGTCTCTATCTTCTCCTGTCTCTCTCTCTCTGTCTCTTCCTGTCTCTCTCTGTTTTCCCTGTCTCTCTTCCCTAATCTTTGTGTCTCTCTCTGTGTCTCTGCCTCCCCCTGTCACCTCTCTCTGTACCCCACCCAGAGCCTCTCAGTTTCTTCCCCTGCGTGTCTTTCCCCATAGGGGAGGTCTCTGGGTGCCCCCAGCACCGCTGTGGGGGGGTGTGCACTGCGCTCTATGAATGGGGTCCCAGGGGCCGCAGATGCACCCTCATTCTCCTCCACGTGGCCGACACACCCCCACTTCAGCCTCGCGGAAGGACTCCATGCTGGCAGCAGACACGTAGGTGGCTCCACAGGACCCCCGCTCCTCCACGGAGACCCCCCCACGCACTGCCGCCCACGGTGCTGCTGACAGACAGTTCTCCCTGCCCCTCAGCCCGAGTGGGGCACTCATCGGGTGCTCCCCCCAAATACCGTATCTGAGCAGAAATCACTCTTCAATCCTGAGTTCCGGGTGAGGAGCCCGAGGGAGGGCAAAGGGGTCAGAGAGGGGTTTTAGAAGAGGAGGGGGCTCAGAAAGAAGAAGAAGGGGTTCGCAGAGAGGAGGGTGTGCCAGAGCAGGAGTGGGGGTGGGATGCAAGAGGAAGGAAGATTCCAGAGGAGGCGTTAGAGAAGGGAGGGGGACCTGAGAGGATCTGGGGGGGCTTGGAGTGGAGGAGGGGCCTCGGAGAGGGTGAAGGGGCTTGGAAAGAGAAGGGGAGGAAGGGGCCCAGAGGGGGTTCTCAGAGCAGGGAAAGGGCTGAGAGAAGGGGGCCCAGAAGGGGTGCTCAAGGCAGATAAAGGGCTGGGAGGAGGAGGGGGCCTAGAAGGGGGCCTCAGAGAGGGGAGGGGGCTCAGAGTGGGGGAAGCTGGAGGGTTTCTCAGCGGGAGTTCAGTGGAAAGAAGGTACAGAGATGGAGGCGGGGCTCGGCTCTGAGAGAGGTTCAGGAATTGGAGAGAGATGGGAATCAAGGAGGGCCCCTGGGGGGCCTAAGTGTCCTCTGCTCTCCCTCCTCCTCTCCAGCGGTGTCCTTCTGCGGGTGTGGGTGGGAAGCCTGCCCTCCGAATCAGGCGAGCGGGTCGGCACAGGGACAATCCGCCTCCTCTGGATTTGCGGGTCACCATGCCCCGCACCTCGAATCTACCCACACAGGGTTCTTCGAGGTGTGTCATCCTAGCCTGGCTCACGCGGCTGGGAATGTGACCCCTTTTCTCTTCTCCTCTACTCACTCAGCCCCCTTCCCCTTCTCCTCCCCAAGTCCTCCCACCCCACCCCTCTGGGCATTAATTGGCTTTTCTTGAAGCTGAATTCTTTGGGGGGGGGGGATTCTCAGGGCTTTGCAGGCTAGACACAGCTCCCTGTATCGCTGAGGGGGTCTACTATCAAACCTTTTCCCTCCCCCTGGCTTGCAGGGCCAGGCAATGCCAGGCCCACGGCCCAAGGGCCCCTTTCTGTTTAGTTGTTTTGTCTGGTCAAGTTTAGCCTGAGAGGCTGCCCCTGCTTCCATCCTACCGCACCTGCTGTGTTGCTAGCTCCCTGCCCCTCCCAGACATCCCCAGCCTGGAAAGAGAGGGAAGAACGGAAAGAATTCTAAGCCTCCATTTACCAGTCTAGGAAATGGCTGTATAGTCCTCAAATCATGCCACAACCTCACGTCTGGAGCCAGCAGGTGGCTCTAGTACCTCTCTCTCCCCTGCCAACCTCTCCTCGGCCCTGGAATCCGAGGTCAGGGTTTGTGGTGAGTGGGGGGCTTGCACTGTGGAGGGTCAGAGACCTGGGGTGGGAGAACACAGACCAGACACTGCAAACGGGGAGGGGGAGGGCTTCTACCAGGGAGAGCGGCTCTGGTGGCTTGATCCCTCCACTTATGTTGCTAAGCCGAAGGCTGGGCCTCTCTGCTGTGGACTCCACCCCGATTCCATGGGAGAAAGATGCAATACTCTCCCTGCACTGCACAGCTTCCCAGACCTGGCTGGGGTCAGCTTTGAGCCAGCCCTGGGCAGTCGGTGACCGGTGACCAAGTGAAGCTGCAAGAGAAGAAATAGCTGTTTGTTAAAGCTGTTCACTGCCCTGTCCGTGCCAGGGGCCCCTTTCCTCCGCAAATACACAACCCAGATTATTGCAGACATACCAAGTGTTCTCTGGGGACATACTCAGCCCCTCCCCCTCATGCTGAGACCTCCAGGTCCCCAGTGGTAAAGGGGGCACAGGCTCTATTTACTGTGACCTGTAAACATGGCTTTCAGTTAAACTCTGCCATGTCCATCCTGAGGAATCTAGGGCAAATTCCTAATGCCTGTAAACCTCAGTTTCCTCATCAGTAAAATGGGCATAACCATCACGCCTACTCCGTGACTGTTGTGAGCCTGTGCTGAGTCGCTTGCCCAAGCTGGCTGAAGCACACAGTGATACACTCAACAGGTGGTGGCTAGTGTGATTCACTAGGGAACCCTGGTTAGCAAAGTGCTTTCCGTGTTAATGCTGCTAAGGAAGAGGTCAGTGGTTCAAATCCACCAGCTACTCTGTGGGAGAAAGATGAATAGTCTTCCTTAAATATCTTATCAGCAACTCTGGTGGCCTAGTGGCAAAGAACTGTGCTGCAATCCTGAAGGCATACTGTTTGAGGCCACCAGCTGTTCTGTGGGAGAAGGATGGGCAATCTCTTCCCGGGCAATTTACTTCCTCTGAAAACCCACTGGCAGGTCAGCTATGGGTCGGTTCCAACTGTACCGTCCACATCATCACCACCACCACCATCAAACAGCATCAATGAAATAGTGGAGGGTCACCGCCTTGGACTTGCCTCAATCACACTGGGTTTGATGTTTAATTTATCACTTTCAATGAGCTGAGGTGACTGAGGCAGTAATCACATGGGAGGAACTTCTCCTGGGAGCAGCTGGTGGATTTGAACTTTGTGCCTTTACATTGACAGAACAATTGCGTACCACAAAACCACCATGTCAGGAACGGATTTTGAGGCCCTAACACTATTAAGCAAAGGCCAGATGAGCTATGGGAGGATACCAAGACTGTTAACCACGAAGCATGCAAAAGGTCATTACAAAGACAAAGAAGGAAAAAAAGACTGAGATGGATGTTGGAAGAGACTCTATAGCCAAAAAGGCAGAGCAAAGGGAAGAAATCAGGAAATTAAGGAGCTGAAAAGAAGATTTCATAGGGCCGCAAAGCAAAGTACTGTAATGAAATATGCAAAGAGCTAGAGTCAGAAAATCAAAAGGGTTGAACTCGCTAAGCATTTCTTTATTTTATTTTATTTTATTTTATTGTTCATTGTAATGAAAATTTACAGAGATTTTGGATTTCCATTCATTCATTGTTGCACTTTTCTCCCTGGCACAGCATTTCTTAAGCTGAAGGAACTGAAGAACAAATTCAAGCCTCGAGTTGCAATACTTAAGGTTGCTATGTGCAGAGTATTGAATGATCCAGGAAGCATCAACAGAAGATGGAAGGAGTAACAGAGTCACTGTACCAAGATGAATGGACTGACACAGAAGTATTTCATGAAACAACATATGTTCAAGAGCCTGTGGTGATAAAGGAGGAAGTCCAAGGCACTCTGAAGGAAGTGGCAAAAACAAGGCCCCAGGAATTGATGGAATACCAATCAACATATTTCAACAGACAACCTAGAAGTGTTCACCAGGCTGTGCCAAGAAATCTGGAGGACAAACACCTTTGCAACTGACTGGAAGAGATTCATATGTATTCCTATTCCAAAAAAAAGATGATCTAACAGAATGTGGAGATCCACTTCCTAAACAACTTGTGTCCAGAAACTCTATGAATTTTGATAAATGTTGACAGCTTGTAGAGACGCTTCAGGCCTTTTGTTCATAGGGTTCACTATGAAGTGCTCAACTTGAAGGCAATCAACAACAACATCAATAATATCACACATAAGCAAGATCCTGCTAAGATTATCCAGTTGTTGTTGTAATGTGCCGTCAAGTTGCTTGCGACTCATAGTGACCCTATGTACAACAGCCCTAAACTCTGCCCTGTCCTGTGCCAATCGCACTGTCTCTGACACTCCCA
>NW_006399935.1:5413167-5413990 GCF_000299155.1 Elephantulus edwardii
AATTTGTCTAGTCAGAGTCAATTTGGCCTCATCGTGACCCTCCCCCTAGCATCCTCCCCCAGGGTCCTCCCTCAGGATCCTCCCCAAAGATCCTCCCCCAGGTTTCTGAGGCTGCTAATTATTGTTGTTGTTGTTATGTGCCGTCGAGTCGCCTGCGACTCCTAGCGACCCTATGTACAACAGCCCTAAACTCTGCTGTGTCCTGTGCCAATCACACTGTCTCTGACACTCCCATCCCAATTGCCCACCTTTCTCCCCATGAGGCCTCTAATGGTGGATTCTGACTGATGCAGTTGCTCAGCCGTGAGGTGAGCAGTGCAGCTTCCTATAGACTGTTCCACCAGAGCTCCCCCTAAACCCAGCGAAGAAGAAATTGAGGCTCTCTACTCTCCACAACTAACACCCTGGGTACCAGCAGCCAGGGAACAAGAAGACATATTGCACTGGGAAAACCTGCAGTTAAGGACTTCTCCAAATTATTGAGGATCAATGATGTCAGTTTGAGGACTAAGGTGCACCTGATTCAGGCTATGGTCTTTCCAATCACTTGCTATGCATCTGAGATCTGGACAATGAATAGGGATGATAGAAGAAGGATTGATGCCTTTGAGATGTGATGTTGGAGAAAAGCACTGAACATCCCATGCACTGCCAAGAGAACAAACACTTATTGGAGAGGGTGCAGCCAGAGTGCTCTTTGGAGGCAAGGATGATGAGGCTTCACCTCACATACTTTGGGCATGTTGCTAGGAAGGGCTATTCTTGGAAAGGGACATTATGCTGGGAAGGGTGGAGGGTCAGGGAAGGAGAGGACATGGTGACT
>NW_006399935.1:5442950-5458995 GCF_000299155.1 Elephantulus edwardii
CCACTCACATCAGTGCACGGCCGGGCCCCCCCACTCACATCAGTGCACGGCCGGGAGCCACCACTCTCATTACCGCACAGCCAGACGCCCCCACACACATCAGTACACAGCCGGGAACCCCCACTCACATCACCGCACAGCCAGGAACCCCCACTCACATCACCGCACAGCCGGGAACCCCCACTCACATCATCGCACAGCTGGGCGCCCCCACTTCCATCACTGCACAGCCGGGAGCCCCCACTCAATGCCACCTGTATTACCTGGGTGAGGCGGCACCCCCACTCAGCATCATTCATAAAGCTGGGTGCCCTCCCTCATAGCATTGTACAACCAGGTACTTTAATTCGCATTACCTATGTGGCCAGGTGCTCCCATTCCCATCACTTTTATTATCTGGGTAATTCAGGTGCCCTGCTTACATCATCTGTTCACCTGGGTGAGCCAGCACTCCACTCGCATGACCTGCGCCATCTAGGCGAGTAGATGCCCCAGGCCTAGATCAGCAGTCCCAGACAGCCACTCCCAAGTTCTGGGATCTCTGAGGGTGGGTCCCTAGAGCTTGGCAGGTCTGGGCAGGGGTTCCCCCGAGGCCCTGCTTCCCTGCCCCCTGCAGGTGACTATGTCCACAGATGGTGTAGACGAGCTGGAAGGAGAGGGTGCTCCACAGAAGGGGAGCATAGATGTGTGGGGACAAGTCAGGGACTGCAGTTTGTCCACTGTGGTATCTGAGCTGGGCACTAGCACTGCTCCACTAGGCCCAGCCCGCTGCCCCCCACCCGGGGCACCCAGGAGCAGGTGCAGGTAACCCCAGTAGTCCTGGCCGAGGGCTGTTAGGATTCCAGGGCTCAGAGACAGGCTTGCCACATGCCGCTGTCCCTGCTCTCGGCCCTTGGTGTCATCCTCTCTGACCTGCTCCCCTGCAGGTAGGCGGGCACGGGAACACTGCTCACTTCCCCTCCTGCAGTTCTGTCCCCCTCGGGCACAGATTGACCCAGGATTGTCCGCAGCCGCAGCTGGGCTGGCTCTAGCAGGCAGCTTGAGTAACTCTTGTTACCACTTGACCAGAGGGCCTCACCGAGCAGGACAGAGCAGTTCCTCATGGGAGTCAGCCAATGTGTGTTTTGGTTCTTTTTGTTGAGAACTCACACAGGCCCTCCAGCAGCCTCTCCCCAGGTGGTTCAGGGACATCCGCAGAGTGTTTACATTGTGCCGCCAGGTTCCCTTTCCTGGGCTAAACTCTTCCTCCTCATCAACGTGAGCTCGTGACCTGAGGTTCCCATCTCAGCTCTCCAGTCCTTCCTGATCTCAGAGACACATCTCACAGGAGCACAGCTCAGCTCAGCCTTCTTTGTTAGGTCGGCTGGCCAAACACGAATGATTTTCAGCCTCTGGAAGCCCACTGGAGGGTCAGCTGTGAGCCCCTTCCTGCTCAATGGCTGTGAGTTTGAGATTTTTTTATTTTGGTGCCGTCTTGGGGAAGACTTCAGGAAATATACTTTGCACAATTTGGAGATTGTCCCAGGGCAGTAACGTTAGGGGTTCAAGCAGCCTCTGTGGCTCCAGGAAATCTGGATTCTGTGAGAATTTGAAATTCTGTTCTGCATTTGACTCCTTATGACCAGGGTTTTTAGACTGTTTGATGGAAATGATCGGTAATAGTAGCCAGGAGGTACCATCCAGTTCTGTCTTCATGGCAAAGGAGGTTGTTGTCCCAAGGTAGGGTCCTCTGCAGCGCTGCTGACAGGAAGCCACCCCTGTTCCCTGGGGAGAGGTTGTCCTATGCTCTGTAAGCCCAGTGGCCTCCCTCTCCACCTACTCGGTGCCAGGAGCCGGTGCCTGTAGCACACCGCTCTCCCAGTTTGTGACAATCACAGGTGTCCCCAGGTGTCCCCCATGGGTAGACATACCCTGGATCAGAGGTTCTGCTCCAGGTGAAGGGCAGCCCTCCGGTCCCAGTGGCTCCTGGCTGGTCCCTGCATCGGCCGCGTGCCTGCTCACGGTCACATCACAGCCAGCGCCCACTGAATGCCGGCAGGTTGGCCACCGGCACAGCGCCTCCTGTGGCACTGGACTCGGCCGGCTTGGAAGAATGAACTCAGTTGATATTGTTGAGAATACACAGAGCAGTGTCCACCACCAACTCTGCCTCTCCTGCGTGTGCCGTGCAGGGAGCTGGCAGTGTTTTTCCAGCTGGGCAGGAGCCCTTCCTGTGGGCAGACACACGGCCCCCTAAGTCATCTGTCCTTTGAGCTGCTCGTCAGTTGACCCTGTTAGAGGTGGGTCCTTGCAGAGCGAGGACACCCTTAGTGAGTGAAGTACCCTCAGTGATTGTCCTTGGAAGCGGCTTCCTGGCCTTCCTTCCGAGCCCCCTCCGGCTCTGTTCAAACTGCCAGCCTTTTGCTCGCTAATAAGTGCGCCATGACTCGGGCCACCAGGCCCTCCTTGCCTGTGGCCAGGGCTTCATAAGCCCCGAGCCAGTGATTGTTGTCCTCTTCCTTGATGTCTGGAGCCGTCCCCGCGGGGCTGGCCTGCATGGGGGACGTGCCTGTGAGCTCACGATGGACGCCAGCTGGTGTCCCCTCCCTGTGGCTGGTGCGTTGCCCTCCTGACCAATGTCTGGGCCAGCGTGAGACCAGGCTTCAGAACATGGGTCGGCACACAGCCACCCCGTTCGTTGACATCCACGTTGCTTTCGAGACACCAGGGCGGAGGAGTTGCGACAGAGGCCATTTGACCACAAAGCCAAAAATGTTTATTAATCTCTGGACATTTACGGAAAAAGTTGGCAACTCTGGCAGCTCATGTCTAGAAGAAGCTGGACTGGAGGGATGTCCGGGCTTCCGCCCAAGAGAAAGCCACAGTCAGGGCTGTGAGCTCCTGGGGCCAGGGCCACGGGGCCCTGGGGGCCAAGGCTGTGAGCTCCTGGGGCCAGGTCTGTGAGGCTCTGGGGCCCGGGGCTATGAGATCCTGGGGCCTGGGCTGCAGGGCCCTGAGGGCCGGGCCTGTGAACTCCTGGGGGCTGGGACTATGAGCTGCTGGGGCCTGGGCTGCAAGGCTCTGGGGGCCCAGTCTGTGAGCTCCTGGGCCCTGGGCCACGGGGCCCTGGGGGCTGGGCTGTGAGGCTTTGGGGACTAGGGCTGTGAGCTCCTGGAGCCTGGGCTGTGACGTGCCGGGGACCCTCCACTCCCCGTACATCCCATGCTCAGTCGCACGTTCGTGTTCAGATTGTTTTTCCTGGCAGAGTGTATGTCCCGTGGCTGCTGTGACAAGTCACCAGAAAATGGACAGTATTCAACCATGGAAGGCTCTTTTGTCACTGCTCCAGATACCACGGCCAAAATCAGCCCCTATTGAAGATCTGTCCAGGGCTGGCCCTTCTCGGCCACTTCTCAAAGCTCGTGGCCACTGCATGCGGGTTGCCTCGTCCTCCCGCCCACTCTGCCCTGTGAGGGTGTGTGGGGCTGCATTTGGGGCTCGCCACAACCTTTTGGGCCCCTTAACGTCACCCGCCTACAGTTCCTCTTTGCCATATAAGGTGACATTCATGGCCTTTAGAGATGAGGACATGGACATCTTTAAAGGGGCTGTTAGTCAACCCTGAACGTATTGGTTGAAGGACAGAAACCCACTGAGCTAGATAAGTTACAGAAGTTGCCCCTCATAGTCTGACTGCTGGGGTGTTCTCCATACTGCAGCACCTATGAGCTGAAGCTGGAACCTTCTAGAACTCAGGCGCCTGCTCCGTGGACACCCCTCCACATGTTGCGTACACCTTGCTGCCTGCTGCTACCTCCACAGCTCCCCACGTCTCACAGCTTCGGTTCCTGCCTCAGCAGAAATAGCTTGCTGTCTCCGAACCAGAATCCCAGGGCAGGAAGTCAGATTGGCCAACCAGCGGCAAATGCCATTTGACTGTCAGATCTTCATCCAGTCAGCTGCTGTCTGGGATTGGAGGTGGGAGGATCCTCGCTGTCTGTAGGAGCACTGAGGGCCCATCCTGGTGGTGAGGGTGGCTGCCCACAAGGGGGTGTGGGCGTGACTGAGCCCCCAGCCCGGGAGCCATCGAATCTGCGGAGCCCCCGCCGCTCTTCCTCGGGCTGCCTCTTCAGTCTGCCTCAAATCATCAGGGCCACTGACACCGACGTCATTTCACATCCGTCTCAGGCCACCTTACAGGACTTGTGTGTGTGTCAAAGACAGTGTACTTCAATTGACGCTGGCACCTGGGGGATGCTAGGTGGGACACACAGGCCGCATGAGGCCCCAGAAGCTGCCCTAGGCCTCCAGAGGCCGAGGCTGGGTCAGGAAGCCCTGCTGCCCTCCGAGGATGTCCTAGTGGGGATGAAGTTGCCACCTGGGCCTGTAGGCTGAGCACCGGCTGGGCCAAGCAGAGCAGCTTGTGTGCCGGCTGTCGACCCAGGACTTGGACGACAGGCTCTGAGACTGCACCCTGCGTCCTCACCTGGGCCAGTGTTCCCTTCTGCCGCACACGAGAGTCTTCTGTTGGTGGGGGGACAGTGGAGGTGCAGACAGGCCTCACACACTCAGTATTACTGCTAAGTAGGAACCAGGTTCCTAGCAGCTGGGAGGAGACGATCTGTCTTTCTCCCACAGAGCAGCTGGTGTCAGGCTGCCTCTTTGCTTGGAAGAACCACCACCCCCTCGCTAAGCCATGTGCCCCTGCTGGACTGTGGCTGGAAGTGTTTGCTCAGCTCAGGGCTACCTGCTGCCCATGGGCAGGGGTGGAGGCCAGATTGGCAGTGAGTGGGTGGGTGTGGTGAGGAGGGGACGGGAGGGTCAGCAGCTTTTGAGCACTGCCCACTGCCTCGTGTGGTCTGGGTCCCACTGTCACCAGTGCCACCAGCAGTGCATGCCAATGAGGTGTCCCTCGGGCCGCTTGCTGTAATCACTTATTAATCCACTTGGGAGAGGTGGCTACTTGGCCCTGGCACAGCCACCATGTGACTTCCTGTTAGGAAAATGCCGCCTGTGTTCCTGGGAGCCCCAGAGGCCAGGCCTGTCCTGGGCAGAGGCCATAGCCGAACGCTGTCTGCTCCCCCAGCCTTTCTCAGGCCACACCAGGCTGCTTGGCAAACCCTGGAAACGTGCTGTCACGTCCACTCTCGTGCAGCGTTGTGCACCTGTCGACCACCTTCCATCTCCAGGGCACGTGGGTCGTTTTGGAAAGAAGCCCCTCCCCAGTCCCTGGCTCCAGGAGCCCACTGTCTGTGGGTTTGCCACCTCTGCTGCTTCATCTTAGTGGACTTAATGTGCCATGTGCTGAGAGGGGCAGTGCCAATGGGCAGGACCACGTGGGTACCCCAACCTCGATGGAGCAGGTCAGCCAATGGCGCAGCACACCCCGCCACTCATACCTGCCTGCATGTGTCCAGACAAGCTCAGGAGGAAGCCCATCGGCCCAGGGTCTGCTGTTAACTCGGGGGATGGAGTGGGACAGGGGAAGTCAACTCCTGGTGGCCCCATGTCAGTGAGAGGACAGCTGCACTCCATAGGGTGACCAATGGCTGGGTTTTCAGGCGTAAGTTGCCAGGCCTTCCTTCTGAGTGGAGACCAGCGCTTCTGCGAGCAGCTGAGCACATTCAGTGTTTGCAGCTGTGAGTGGAAATGGGACAGATGCTGCTGGGCGGTCACCAAGGGTGCGGCTGTCACTCATGGGAAGGGGCACATGAGGAGGGCTCGGAAAGAGACCCCACGGACAGAGCCTTCCTCCTCGAGCGGCATGGAGAGCAGGAGAGGGACGATCACGAGCCTTCCTGACCAGTGTCGCCTTCCTGACCAGCACGAGCCGTGCTGCGTGTGGCTCCACACAGGGGACGGGAAACAGGCATTCCCGGAGCTAACCGTCCTGCTGCTGCATTAGGGTCACTAGCTGGGACGCTGCCGGGCGTGAGGCTTCCACGTGGTGTGGCCCCACACCACACAGCAGCGTGTGGGTTGTGGTTCTTGCTCTCCTCGCGTTGGCGGCTGCAGACACTGCATATTTGAGCTCCTTGCAGCGCTGTCGCAGGGCGTTCTGTTGCATTCAGAAGGCTGCCGTTGGTTGCTTTTCAGAAATAGCTCACTATGCCTGCCTTCGCCATCCCTCATAGTCTGAATGTTGTGTTGAAACCTGCCCACCACGGATGGTCTTGGGGCCATTTGCAATCTCAGTGGTGTTGCGTCTCAGCAACATGTGAGACTAAAGCCCGCCGTCCTGGCCGCTGCAGCTGTTCCTCTGTGGCTCTTCCTCTCCTTTGCTGACCGTCTCCTTTGCCAAATGTGATTTTATCCTCCATGATCTTGGTCCCTCCCTGTAGCTTAGTTAAACATGTATGAGATAAAGCCCAACTTTGACAAGCATGTGAAGTGATTTAAAATACCATGGTCAGGGTCAGGCACACCTTAGTCCTCAAAGTGCCATCTTTGCTCTTTTACACAGTGGAGCGGTCTTTAGGGGAATTACCCAGTGTCTGCACTATTTGACCTCTTGACTGCTGCATCTGTGAGCATTGAACGTCGCTCCAAGTAAAATGGAATGAAGACTGGCGATTGCAGTTTCTTCTCTATTTATCACACTATGACCTACTGGTCCAGTGGTGAGGATTTTTGTTTTCTTTACTCTGAAGTGTCATTCATACTAAAGACCACAGTCTTTGTTCTCCATCTGTAACTGCTTCGTGTCCTCTTTTCTTTTCAGCCAGCAGGATTGTGTCATTTGCATGTTGCAGGTGGTTAATGAGTCCTTGTCCCATTTGCACACCACGGTCTTTATGTGTTGTCTTTGAACTGTTTGCTCAACACACAGATTAAGTAAGTGTGGTGAAAGGATACCCCTCATCCACACTCTGATGTTCGAGCACCCGTGTTCCATCTGAATGGCGGGCTCTCGCTCTACCTCTGGGCTCCGCAGGACCACTAGTGTGTGTGCTAGAATGCCCGTTCCGTACAGGCTCTTCTGGAATTTGTTATGATTCGCACAATCTGATGCTTTTGCACATTGCGTGCAACACAAGTGCACATCCGTCTGGTATTCTCTGCCTTTGGTCAAGGTCAGTCTGACATCCGCGATGATCTCCCCCTTCCCACCTCCTCTTCCACGTTTCTGGCAGTTCCCGTTTGCTTTTGAAGTGTCTCCCACCAGTGTTATTTGGACGTCATATTCATGAAATCAGCGGAGAGTGTTCGCCTCTGGGTCACTTTTCTTAGGAAAGGTTATCCGTAGGCATCTCTGAGGTTGTTGCCAGATAGCCGTGTCCACGTTGCCTGGTCTCTGTGCATACACCCCTCTATTGCATCCACTGGTTGTAGCAGCTCAGCTGGTTCCCCTGTCGGTTCTCACCACTGCCCCATGGTGGCTTGGGTCTGTCTCAGTTCTCTGTTGGACGCTCCCTCGTCTAGTGTTTGGGTGTTGCCAGCTTTTTGGAGCAGTAACTCCATAGAGTCTACTACCTGTTACTTCATCTAATCCACCTGACATCTTCTATGGGCAAGACACCATTATCCTCATTTTGTAGGTCAGGTCATGTGAAATCAGGGGTTTTCTTCTGGGCTAATTCTGCCCTCAGGGGACACTGAGTGAGTGAGGTGTGGAAACCTTGGTCACAGGCAGGGAGTTGCTACTGCTGGTGAGTGGGCAGAGGCCAGGGCTGCTGGTCCTAGCTTACAGTGGCCACAGTTCCAGCCCCTAGGGTCACTAGCACCAAGGTTGAGAGCCCTGGCCTGTTACCTGTTTCCCAACACCCCTCCAGATTTCACGACAACTCTGACCCTGGACCACTTTGTTTCCTGACCTTTGCTAAGCTTGACAGAGAAGAAGATTTGAGCACTAATTTTTGTTCCCAAAGGGAAGAACTTGCTCTGCTTTTCTCAAGCTGAGAGACTGAAAGACAAATTGGAGCCTCCTATTGCAATATTGAAAGATGCCATGAGCAATATATTGAATGACCCAGAAAACATCAAAAGAAGATGGAGGGAATACACAGAGTCACTGTACCAGAAAGAACTGACTGACACTGAAAAATTTCAGGAAGTGTAAGGAGGAGCCAGTGGTAATGAAGGAGGCAATGGAAGCTGCACTGAAGACACTGGCTAAAGCAAAAAAACAAGGCCCCAAGAGTCGATGAGATGCCAGTTGACTTGCTTCCGTTAACAGATGCAGCCCTGGATGCACTCACTAGTCTATGCCAGGAAATTTGGAGGTCAGCCGTCTGGCCAGCAGATTGGAAGAGGTCCATATTTGTTTCTATTCCCATGAAAGGTGATCCAACTGAATGTGGAAGCTGTCAAACAGTATCACATGCAAGCAAAATACTGCTGAAGATCGTTAGAAAACAGAATAGAGAACTAACTGCAAGAAGTTCAAGCAGGGTTTAAAAGAGGTTATAGCACCATGGATAGCATTGCTGATGTGAGATGGATCCTGGCTGAAAGTAAAGAATACCAGAAGAATGTCAGTTTGTGTTTTGTTGACTGTGAAGAGGAATTTGATTGTGTGGATCATAACAAGTGTGGCTGAGAACAGCAGCAATCCCAGAGCACTTAATTGTGCTCATGCAAAACCCATACCTGGACCAGGAGGCTGTTGTACGAACAGAGCAGGGGAACACGGCATAGTTTAAAATTAAGTGTGTCAGGGTTGTATTCTCTGTTCATACCTATTCAGTCTGTATGCTGAGCAAATTGTCTGAGAAGCTGGACTATGATGAGGAGTGTGGCATCAGGATTGGAGGGAGACTCATCAATAGCCTGTGTTAGACAGATACAACACAACCTTGCTCACTGAAAGTGAGGATTTGAAGCACTTGTTGCAGAAGATCAAGGATTGCATCTTTGGTATGGATTGTATCTCAATGTCAAGAAGACAAAGATTCTCACCATTGGACTGATAGGCAACATCACGATAGATGGAGAGGAGATTGAAATGGTCAACAGCTTCGCCTTACTTGATCCACAGTTAACACCCTAGGTGTCAGGAAATGAGACACATTGCACTGGGAAAATCTACAGTTAGGAACTTCTCCAAATTGTTGAGGGGTAATGATGTCAGTTTGAGGACTAAGGTGTGTCTGATTCCCCTTCTGATTACTTGCTTTGCATCTGAGAGCTAGACAGTGAATAAGGATGACAGAAAAAGAGTAAACGCCTTTGAGCTGTGGTGTTGGTGAAGAGCTCTGAGCATCCCATGGGTGGTCAAGAGAACAAACATAGGTTTTGGAGAAGGTGCAACTGAAGTATTCTTTGGAGGCACATATCTTGTGCATGTTGCTAGGAGGTGCTGTCCCTTACAGAAGAACATGATGCTGGCAAGGGTGTAGGGTCGGCGAAGGAGAGGAAGACCCTCAACCAGGTGGATTGACACGGTGACTGTAGCAGTGGGCTCTTACCTGTCAGAAAGAGGGAGGATGGCACAGGGTTTGTTCACAGGGTCACTATGAGTCGTACTTGACAGCACCTAGCAACAACACTCTCGTTCCTACTCTTTTGTGGAATTTCTTAGTCTCTTAGAAAAAGGCGCAACCAAAGAGCCTAAAGCCAGAGCTGTCGAGTGGATTCTGACTCCCAGCTGCCCCCCGGGGCCTCCAACGCAGTCAGTCTTTACAGAAGCAGACCACCTAGTCCTTCTGTCACAGATCGGAGCCAACAACCCTTCAGTTAGCACAATGTTTAGTCCACCCACTGTAGTTGGCTGTGTAGGGGAAGCTGCCTGTTAGGTGCCGTCCAGTTGACTCTGCTGTGACTCAGCGACTCTGTGAACAACTGAACCTCAGCCTGTAACAACCTCCTCATCTCTGACATGCCCGAGCCCGTTGCTAGCGTCCCTGTGTAAGTCCATCTCATGAAGGGCCTTCCTCTCTTGCTGACCCTCCATCTTTCCTGGCATAATGGGTTTTTGCCCAGGGCTGGGCCCTCCTGAGAACACGCCCAAAGTGTGATATGAAATGGCCCCTTCCTTGCCTCTGTGTAGCCCCTGGAGGCACTTCGTCCTGCACGTGAATGTCCCAAAGGTGGGAGAGCTGACTGCTGACAAACTTAAACCCAGTGACTTTTGAGGAGCGCCTGGCTGGTGAGCTAAGGAAAAGTTTGGCAGTTTGAGTCCCACTAGAGGCCCTTAGGAAGAAAGCCTGGGCTTGCTTTGAAAACATTTCTTTAAAAAAAAAATTAGCCGTTAAAAATCCTATGGCACAGAGTTCAACTCTGACATGGGGTCACTGTGTGTCACGCAGAGCCCAGCTCTGACACACAGGGTCACCCTGCGTCACGCAGTGACATCATGCATCATGCAGAGCCCAGCTCTGATGCAGGGTCACCTTGCGTCATGTCAGCTCAGCTCTAACGCAGGGTCGCCGTGCGTCACACAGTCACCGTGTGTCACGCATAGTCACCATGCATCATACAGAGCTCAGCTCTGATGCGGGGCCACCGTGCGTCACGTGCTGTCACACGCGGGGTCACCGTGTGTCATGGTTTGACAGCCGCCCGCCTTTCTGGAGAGGGAGCAGCCAGTCACCTGGCAGAAGGTCGAAGAAGCGGAGGAACAAGCTCTGTGCAGGCAAAGGGAGCCTCCCCGCCCCTCTCCCTGGGCCGGCCGGGCTGCAGGGCCTCTGGGGACGTCCTGCCGTCCCGCGGGATGAAGCCCAGCCCACAGCATCCTGGGGTGGCCGGCTCTCCCTCCTGTGGGTCCTCGGGCCTCCTGGGTGGAGTTTCGGCAGTGGATCCGTGGACCGACCTTCCTAGTCTGTCTTAGTCTGGAAGTGCTGCTGAAACCTGCTTAGGATCAAGCCTGTGCCGGACTCCACCACCAGGCGCCTGCTGCTTGGGCAGAGGCTCCCCGGCTGGGACTCGAACCCACATCTCCACCATGAAAGGCGAGAGTTCTCCATTTGTTGTTGTTGTCAGGTGTCTCACGTGGAGTAAAAATCAGGGAGACCCTGTAAACAGTTGATCTGAGCCTTGTCCGTACCGTCCTCACGGCCTCTGACACCCCCAAGCCCACTGCCACATCACCGTCACCTCTCCTGGTTGAGGGTCTCTCCTTTGCCTTCCCTCCACCACCCAAGCATGACGTCCTTCTCTCAGGAGTAACTACCCCAGCAGGTGCCCAGAGGCCGTGAGACAGAGCGCTGCCTCCAGGGAGCACCTGCTCCGAGACTTCTCTGTCCTTTTGACACCTCCGTCTGACGCATCTGTCTGTTCTCCCCTCAGGGATGCCTTATGGTAGCCGAGAGAATTCCCTCCTCTACTCCGAGATTCCCAAGAAGGTCCGGAAGGAGTCCCTGCTGCTGCTCTCATGGAAGCAGATGCTGGATCACTTCCAGGTGAGCTGTGTGTTCTGGGTCAACGAGGGCACGTGGTTCCGGGAGAGCCAGGAGTGCTGGGCCAGGACTGCACCGAGCAGGGCAGACACTACCAGGTGAGCTGTGTGCGCTGGGCCAGGAACCAGGCAGGACACATGCCACCAGGTGAGCCCTGTGTGCTGGGCCAGGAACCAGGCAGGACACACACTGCCAGGTGAGCTGTGTGTGCTGGGCCAGGGACCAGGGACCAGGCAGGACACACACCGCCAGGTGAGCCCTGTGTGCTGGGCCAGGGACCAAGCAGGGCAGACACTCTACCAGGTGAGCTGTGTGCCCTGGGCCAGGGCTGCTCCCTGCAGGATACATGGTTCCAGGTGAGCTAGTTACTCTGGGCCAGGGCTGCGCAGAGCAGAACACACACCACCAGGCGAGCTGTGTGCGCTGGGCCAGGGCTATGCCAAGCAGAGCACATGCCACCAGGTGAGTTAGGTGTGCTGGGCCAGGCCGGGCCTGTGGTAACCTGAGCACACAGTGTCTCACAGAGCCAACACAGCTGCTTCCGCCTGGGCCCTCCCACAGCCAGGCAAACAGGACGCCCACCGTGACTCCCCAGAGAGGCTGCCGCCGGTGGTGCCAAGCACAGAGCTGCAAGCCCCCCCATCACAGCACATGTGGTCAGGGGTCACTTACCGAAAAGATACCTTACCCAGCGCATCCTGTAGTTCTAAGCTCGCCCCTGACGTTCACGGTCACTTGCGCTGAAGCCTTTTTATAGAGACTGGCCAAGTTAACGTCTTTCCAGGGAGAAGAGAGTCTGGTTGTGTGGACATCCCCTGCTGTGAGCCGCATCCCTCCCGGGGATTCCTGGGCTGTCCTCTTGAGCAGGTCTTTTCTCCCGCAGAGAAGCTGATAGGTTTGAAGTGCTGACTTTTCAGTTAGTAGCTGAACGCTCACCACTGCACCCCACGGCTCCCTAGGGAGGTGGTTGTAGCTATCAGGTGCTGTCAAGCTGGGCCAACAGAGGTGACCTGTGTGCAGCAGGACGCAGCCCCGCTCGGTCCTGCCCCACGCTCACCCACACTGACCAGAGCGGCCCCCAGAGCAGTTTGTCTCTCGGGGGGTCGTCCTCCCTTTTTGCCGACCCTCTGCTTTACCTCATGTGAAGTCCTCCAGGGCCTGTCCCTCCCAACAGCATCTTCACACTGTGGACACTGAAGTTTCACCATTCCCCCTTTTCTGAGGGGCACGCTGGCTGAGCCTCTACCTGAATCTGTCGATTCTTCCAGAAGTTCATGACACACTCAGTGTTTTTCGCCAGCACCACAGTCCAAAGGCATCATTAGTCTTCCTTATTCATTGTCCTTCCTTACTCATAGCTTTCACTTGCACATTTAAAAATACCTCCAGCTCACTGCTGAGGGAGTTGATTTGGCTCATAGCTGTGCCTCCACTGGTTTTCAAAGGCTGGGACTCAAAAGGGGGCAGACTGCCCTGCGCGCTCTCGAAGTGGCTGGTGGATTTGAACTGGAAACGTGCAGTCTTTGGGTAGAAGAGGAACCTCTATGGACTCCGCCACCATAGCAGCCTCACATGTGCACAGTGGTTGTTCTGTGCCATTGAGTTGGAAACAACCCAAAGCTGACCCTCCAGCGAGTTTTCAGAAGCAGTAAATCATGTGATAAGATATTGCTGCTGCTTCTCCTATGGAGCATGTGGTGGATTTGAACCATGTGTCTTTGGTATTGCAGCACAGCTTCTTACCACTAGACCACCAGAGCTCCTAGTCCACATGCATATTAGATCCCTGAAAATGTCTTGATTGGGGTCAGGTGCACCCTAGTCCTCCAAATAACATCCTTGCTCTTTAATGCTTTGCAGTAGTGTTTTGCCTCTGCCTGTCATCCTTTGTATATGCAGTGCCTGTACTGGGGTATGCCATGCGTAGAAAAGAAAACAGATTGAAGGCAGAACTGGGAATTCATGAGAAAATGCAGGAGCCCCGCCCCACCTCCCCTCTGCCATCCTGCAGTACCATCCCCTGTCCTCCCAGCGCTGTCTCCTCTTTGAGCTTCATCTGCTAAGTGGACCATTTTCCTCCGATCGAGGTCAGAGGCCTTGGGGAGAAGGTGCTCTCTGATGTATGGGTCTCGGTTTGGTTTTTGTTTGTTTTCATTAATTTTAATGAAAGTTTACAGAGACTTTGGATTTCCATTCACTCACTGTTGCACTTTTCTTCCTGCCCAATCTCCCCCTCAATTCGCTCTTCTCTTTGAAAAGTAAAAGAAAAATACTTTCATGGTTTTATAATCCCTCCCCCCAGGTCCACTCCACTATGCAGCCTTTCTTCTGGACTCCTGTCATGATGACAATACCTAATCCTATATCCCTTTTAAACAGTTTTCTCCCTCATCTGTTTCAATGCAATATACATTATTTATCCCATCTTTCTCCGTCTCCCCCCCAAGCCTGAATGTCAGTCCTGTTTTACAACAGTGGCACCATGCAGTATTTGTCCTTTTTGTGACTTGAGATATTACACTCAGCATAATGTCCTCCAGGGTCACACATTTTGTATAATATCTCATGAGTTCCTTGTTTTTCAACGCAGTGTAGTATTCCATTGTGGGAATACACCACAGCTTCTCTATCCATTTGTTTGTTGATGGGCACTTAGGTTGTTTCCAGCTCCTTGCTATTGTGAACAAAGCCGCGATAAACATGGGTGTGCATGTATCTGCTTGGATGTCCGTTATGGTCTCTTTGGGGTATATTCCCAGTAGTGGTATTGTGGGGTCAAATGGTATTTCTATTTGCAACTTTTTGAGAAAGAGCCATACCGCCTTCCACAGTGGTTGCACCATTTTACACTCCCACCTACAGCGAATAAAGGTTCCAGTTTGTCCGCAACCTCACCAGCATTTGTTGTTTGCTGTCCTGTTGAATTTTGCTACTCTTACTGGGGTGAGATGATACCTCATAGTTATTTTGATTTGTATTCGGTTTGGTTTTAATTGTCAGCGTTTGTAGCGATGCTACACTCCCACCCCATCTGCCAGCACTGCGGAGTCCCAGCCCCTCATCACGCAGCCTGTGACGACTACACCTTTTTCTTATTCCCCAGATTGTAATCTTTTCTTTCCTTTTAAACCCAGTGGCCTTCAGAAATCTCTGGAGGCATATCCCTTGGAGACTTGCGCTGCTAACCTGTAGGCCACATCTCTCCAGTAGTTCAAATCCACCAGCCTCTTCAAGGGAGATGAGCAGGCTCCCCCTATGCACTTTACAACCTGAGAGACCCTCTGGGCACCGCTGTGCCATGACGACATGGGTTTGAACGACTCAGATGACTCAGCTGTAGGGTGCCCCGCTGGCATGCAGGGTGCGACTCGGACTGGGGTCAGGTCGTGCACCTGCGGGGGAGGGAGCCCGGTCCCGGGAGCCGACACCCGCAGCGGCCGTGTCTGCGTGGACTGCCTCGCCCTGAGGTTGGGCACTTTGCTGGCAGAGGACGGCGAGTGGGGAAGTGAGAGAGGCCCCTCCTCGCTTATTGTTGGTGAACACTGCTTTTCCTTTTTGTGAAAACACGCAGAGCGGGACAGTTTCTGCCTGTGCCGCTCAGCGACCTGGCCTCGTTCCTCAGTTTGTGTCCACAGTGTCCTCTGCCCTTTGGCTTCACTGCTGTCCGTTTGACCCTGTGTGTGTCATCTTGTCAAGGAACGCTGCTGGCACAGTGGTTAAGACCTTGGCTGCTAGCCTAAAGGTCGGCCATTCAAATCCACCCAGCGGTGCCAGGAGAGAGACCTGCCATCGGCTCCTGTAGCGATCGCAGGTTCACAGACCCTGTAGGGCAGTTCTGCCCGTCACGTGGGCCTGCGACGGTCCCCCTCTGCCTCCAGGTCATAGGGTTAGGGCTGCCCTGTTGTTGCCAAGTGTCTTTGAGTCAGTCCCAATGCAGAGTGACCCTAGTGAGTGACCAACTGCAAGGTGGAAGGTTCGAATCTGCCAGGCGCCCCACGGGAGACAGGTACTCACCTGACGTAAAGACTGACTGTCCCAGAGCCCGGTGGATGGTCGGTAGAGCCAGGATCGGCTCCACAGCAGCGAGTCTGCTTTGGGGTTTTATCTTCATGGGATCAGATCACTGGCTCGTTCTTACCCAGAGCGGCTGGATATGTTTGAACCACTAACCTTTAAGTCAGCAGCTGAGCTGTTACACCCTCAGGATGGATGGACAGGGACACAAACACACACACACTCACACACACACAGAGCCTTGCTCACCAGAAACTTCCCTGGGTGGGGGCTGGTGACACACACGCCAGGGTCTCACACACCCCGGTGAGACCCCACGGAGGGCAGAATCCCTGGGGGCTGAGCAGGGGGTCTGTCACCCGAGTGTGTCGGCTACAGCCCCTCACGCGCCCCCTGTGCATCCACAGGCCACGCCTCACCACGGTGTCTACTCCCGGGAGGAGGAGCTCCTCCGGGAGCGGAAGCGCCTGGGCGTCTTCGGCATCACCTCCTACGACTTCCACAGCGAGAGCGGCCTCTTCCTCTTCCAGGCCAGCAACAGCCTGTTCCACTGCCGCGACGGGGGCAAGAACGGCTTCATGGTGAGGGGGCCGCGCGGGGAGGGGATGTCCTCGGGAGGGGGTGCCCTGGGGAGGGGACTTTGCAGAGAGGGGCACCCTGGGGAGGGGGCTGTGCAGAGAGGGGAGCCCCGGGGAGGGGGCTGTGCAGAGAGGGGA
>NW_006399935.1:5459705-5475103 GCF_000299155.1 Elephantulus edwardii
CAGAGAGGGGCGCCCCGGGGAGGGGGCTGTGCAGAGAGGGGCGCCCCGGGGAGGGGGCTGTGCAGAGAGGGGCGCCCCGGGGAGGGGGCTGTGCAGAGAGGGGCGCCCTGGGGAGGGGGCTGTGCAGAGAGGGGCGCCCTGGGGAGGGGGCTGTGCAGAGAGGGGATCCCTGAGGAGCGGGCTGTGCAGAGAGGGGCGCCCCAGGGAGGGGGCTGTGCAGAGAGGGGCGCCCCGGAGAGGGGGCTGTGCAGAGAGGGGCGCCCCGGGGAGGGGGCTGTGCAGAGAGGGGAATCCCTGAGAAGGGGGCTGTGCAGAGAGGGGCGTCCTGGGGAGGGGGCTGTGCAGAGGGGGGTGCCCTGGGGAGGGGGCTGTGCAGAGAGGGGCGCCCTGGGGAGGGGGCTGTGCAGAGGGGATCCCTGAGGAGGGGGCTGTGCAGAGAGGGGCGTCCTGGGGAGGGGGCTGTGCAGAGGGGGGCGCCCTGGGGAGGGGGCTGTGCAGAGAGGGGAGCCCTGGGGAGGGGGCTGTGCAGAGAGGGGATCCCTGAGGAGGGGGCTGTGCAGAGAGGGGCATCCTGGGGAGGGGGCTGCAAGGAGAGGGGAATTCATGGTGAGGGGCTGGGATGGGGTAAGGATGATTTTAAGACGAGTGGCTTCGTGGTGAGGGAATTTCATAGTGTGGGGCCTGGGGCAGGGCTGGATGGTCCCATGGGGAGGAGGCTGTGTGTGGAGTGGATATCATGGTAAGGGGCCTGGGTGGGACAAGGACTGCGTCGTGGAGAGGGGGCTTCATGATGAGAGGCCCAGGGCAGGGTAAGGATAGCCTTGATGTGAGCCAGGGGTACCCAGGATGAGGCGAGGGGGGCTGCTTACAGCAAGTCATGAGTCCCAGGGTCCCTGGGCCTCCCTCTGGGGAGCAGCTATCAGGGCATGTGTCCTCCTCCCCTTAAACTGGGCTCTGTAATCCTCAGGTGTCCCCCATGAAGCCTCTGGAAATCAAGACCCAGTGCTCAGGTCCTCGGATGGACCCCAAAATCTGCCCTGCTGACCCCTCCTTCTTCTCCTTCATCAACAACAACGACCTGTGGGTAGCCAGCCTGGAGACAGGCGAGGAGAGGCGGCTGACCTTCTGCCACAGAGGTGAGGGGGCAGTGCTCTGCCCGGGCTACCATGGGTGCTGGGCTCCTAGATGGTGGCCTCCTCCTGCACCCCAAGGCCCTGGGAATCCAGCTCATGGTCTGCATAGGGTCATCCTTCTACGGGGACCAGCCACTCACCAGGCCTTGTGTCTGCGCCCTGTGTGTGTGACATCCCCGTCGTCGGCCCCCTCTCGCTGCCTGTCCCACTGCATTCTGGTCCTTTCCCCCTGTGTCACCTCATGTCCCACTCTCTTGAGGTCACCTCACCTTAGCCCCCTTGGATATCCACAGACACCTATACTCTCTCTCTTAGCCCAGGCCTTTTTATTCACCAGTGCTTGCTAGCCTGATGGCCCAAGGACATCAGAGATGCTCTCGGCTGTCCCAGCTGGGGAAGTGGCATGGAGTGTGAGGAGTCCAGCGGTGACACACTGCAGGACATGGTTTCACAGGCAGTGTCAGGGTCCCAAATGCCTTCAGCACCAAACTCACAGCTCGACTGGGCTCCGGGGACTCAGAGCTGCCAGCCTGGTCCTGGTCCTTGTCAGAGGCCACTGCGCTGATTGATGCAGTGACCGGTGTCACGGAAGTCCCGGGGGTTATTGGCTGTTGCCCTGTGTTGTCTTTCTCTCGTGGAGCTTTGGTGTTCAAGCACAGCCAATGCCTAACTGCTGGGCCACCGGGCCTCGGGGGTTCACGGGCACTGCTCACCCCTTGTCTGTCTCTCCTTAGGGCTGTCCAGTGTCCTAGATGACCCCAAGTCTGCTGGTGTGGCCACCTTTGTCATTCAGGAAGAATTTGACCGGTTCACCGGGTACTGGTGGTGCCCCACTGCCTCCTGGGAAGGTAGGAATGAGGCCTCGTCTACTTCGGGGGTTTGGGGATGGGGGCGGGGGGTGGTTTTTCTGGTCAAATAATGTTGTTGTTGTTGTTGTTACATGCCATCGAGTCTACAACTACTCATAGTGACCTCTGAATGATGACTCTGAACTCCACCCTGTCCTGAGCTGACCTCACCGTCTCACACACCTGTCCCCATTGCCAAAGTCACTCTTGTCAGTCCATCTCATCTGGCATCATCCTCTCCTGCACTGTCCCTCCACCCTTCCAATCAGGATGTCCTTCTCTGAGTACTGGCCCCTCTTGGCAACGTGACTAAAGTGTGTGAGACGGAGCTTCACAGTCCTTGCCTCCCAGAAGCAACCTAGTTTCACGCTCTCCAGAACAAACCTGTTTGTTTTCTTGACAGTCCATGGTGTGTTCAGTACTCTCCTTCAGCACCACAGATGAAAGACAGATTGATTCTTCTTCTGTCATCCTTAGTCATCCAGCTTTCAAATGCGTAGCAAGCAATTGAGAAGACCGTGGCCTGCATCAGGCACACCTTGGTCTCTAGACTGACATCATTGCTCTTGAGCACTCTGCCGAGGTCCCTGGCAGCTGATTTTCCCTAAGCAACTTGTCTTTTGATGTCCTGATTGCTGGTACCAAGAGTGTTGATTATGGATCTGAGCAAGATGAACTGTGGTTAACAGCTTCAGTCTTTTCTTCATCTATCGTGATGCTGCCAGTTGGCCTGGTGGTGATGATCTTTGTTTTCTTGATGTTGAGATGCAATCCGTATTAAAGACAGTTTGGCCAAGCAAGGTTGTATCATCCGCCTAACACAGTCTTCCTCCAACCCTGATGCCACATTCCTCCTCCTAAAACCCAGCTTCCAGAATAATCTTTTCTGCGTGTAGATTCACTAGATGTGGAGACAGGACGCATCCCTGGCGCACTACCTTCTTGACTCTGGACCATGCAGTGTTCCCTTGCTCTGTTTGGACAGCAGCTTCCTGGCGTAGGTGTATGTTTCACATGAGCACAGTCAGGTGTTCTGGGATTCCCATTCTCCCATAACATTCTCAATGTTAGTCACAGTTTGTTGTGATCCACACCGTCTACTGTTATTTCAAATGATAGGTTTTTTTGTTGGTTTGTTTGTTTTTTTTAATGTCGTTTTCAGGGTCTTAGAAAAAGGGAGCCCAAGAGATTTTAGGTATAGGTGTAAACTCAAAACACACTGCTGTGCCCGTCCAGCAGGCTTGTGAGGTGGTAAATCTCAGTGGGAGGAGACGGCCTGTCTTCTTCCCAAAGTGTTCCTTGTTCCGGTTGGAGGAGTGCTTGACCGCAAGCAGAGAATGGCGGCAGGATGTCTGCTTGTGCTTTAAGAATTGCCGTTAGGATCTGTGGAGCAGGAGTCTGCTCCCCAGCCCTCCAGTGGGTTCTCAGAGGCCGGAGGAGACCGCCCATCTTTCTCCAGCAGCGGTGGACTTGAACTCCCTGCTCTGGGGTTGGCAGCACCACTGCTTGTCAGTAGACCACTGTTTTATTGCTTATGCAGACATTTGACCGCGTGGGTCATAACAGATTCTATGGGTAACGTTAAGAATGGGAATCTCAGAGGGAGCCCTGGTGGACTGGTGGCAAGACGCTGCACTGCAATCTCAGAGGTACACGGTTCAAATCCACCAGATGCTCTGCTGGAGAAGGAGGGGGCCATCTCCTCCTGTACCAGTCAGATCTGATTTGACGGTACACATAAAAATAATACAATAAAAAAAATAATTTAAGAAGAATGGGACTCTCAGAACCCTTAACTGGGTTCATGCAGAATCTATACCCAGACCCAGAAGCAGTTGTCCAGTGACCTGGGTACACATACTCCTTTCTGTTTCAAAATACAGCCCCGCTATCTACATCCTTACTTTGGTCATGCTGTGAGGAGAGACCGGTCCTTGGAGAGGGACATCATGCTTGGGAGGGTGGAGGGACAGCGCAGGAGGGGAAGGCCCTCTATGAGGTGGATTGATTCAGTGACTGGGGTAATCGGGATGGGAGTGTCAGAGACAGTGCAATTGGCACAGGACAGAGCAGAGTTCAGGGCTGTTGTACAGAGGGTCGCTATGAGTCTCAAGCGACTCGACAGCACATAACAACAACACAACATCTACATCTTTGCGTTCCCACCTAAACTTCTACAATCCTTCGCTGTCAGCACAAGGAAAACTTGAGGGTGACGGTAGAGTCCCCACTGGCGTGAATCTGCCATGGGAGCAGGAGTCCCGGCGGCAGACCAGTTAAGCACTTGTCTGTTCACCGAAAGGTCCGTAGTTTGAAACCACCCAGTGGCTCGTGGAGATCTGCTTCTGTGATGACCACAGCCAGGGAAACCCTTTGGGGTCCTCTGAGCTGACAGTCGACTTGACACCCAGCAACAACCCCGTGGTTTAACTGACGAGCTTCCAGGAGAAAGATGGGAGGCTCTCTCACGCGATTTACGGCCTCTGGAAACCCGCTGGAGCATCGGCTGAGTCGGTTATGACTCGAAGGCTGTGCCGGACGCCTCTGGTGGTTTCCAGTTTTGAGTTTCACTGTGGGTTTTGCAAACAGTACAGAGATGAAGGTCTTTGTACGTGTGTCCCGGGGATGTTCTCTGTGTCGGTGGTTCGCAGCTAGAGGGGGATCTCCTCCCCAGGTGGCGTTTGAGCTGTCACAGTGGAGGGCGAGGATAGAGGTGGTGCTGGTGAGGGTGACGGTGAGGGTGGGTGGGAGCCAGGGTGCCGCTCAGGTGCCCCAGTGCACGGGGCTCTACAGGCTGCCGTGGCCCCGGACCCACAGCGCTGCACGGAGCTGCCTGCCGCCGAGAAGGTTCGCAGCCGTGGGGACCCCTCCAAAGGCCTGCTCAGCCCTCATTTCATTGGGCGCTGCCAGCAGGTCCTCAGGGCAGCTGGTTCTGGGGTCCCTTTGTAGCTCAGAGTGTCGACCCTCAGCAAGGAGGGGCTTGAATTTCCAGCACATTTGCTTGGTCAGAGGCCCTCCTGGAAGCCCACGGACGTTGTTTTCTGGGACGTGTCAGCCGCCGTGAATAGCTGTGGAGTTGAGGCCGCCTGGTTCCCACGTGCCCCAGCCGGGCCTCCTCCGAGCTGGCCGCCGGCCCAGCCGATCCCAACGCTGAGCAGGCTCTCTGGCCGCCCAGTGTCTGCTGCTCAGAGGACACGGACATGCCGGCCAGGCCGCCTCGCCTCTGTCACTCACGTCCATGGCCCTGGGCTCCGCAGAACCGGGACGCCCTCCACGGCTCTGTTGACACTGCCTTTAGGTCAACCACCTGACCTGCACGGATTGAGGAGGAAAGATTTGTGTTCCTGCCGGAAACCGGGAGCCTTGGTGTGGATTGAAGTGAGGCGCTGACGTCCCATCAGGAGCCCTGGTGACATGGTGGTCACACACTCGGTGACTGAGAGGTCAGCTCTCGAGCCCCCGCAGCTCCACGGGACAGGCCTGCGCCCTAAGGCTGTTGCGGTTGCTGGTGCTGCTGGGTGTCATTCCGTGGGATCTGCCTCCTGGTGACCCTGGGTGCAGCAGGACACCCTGCCCTGTCCTGCCACCCTCACCTCCCTCCTGACCTAAAGACGACAGCCGAGGAAACCCGGCACACAGGGTACTGAGCGCCCGCCGGCACCACCTAACGCCCCACTGTGTTCACACGGCACCCTAGATGCCGCAGAAGGCGGCCCTGGCCCGGGCCCGTCACACGCAGACAAGGCTGGTCGGCCGTCTGTACAGCCAAATACTCTGACTTCTCTTAAAGAGAAATGCAGTCTCCACACGCAGCATCCCGTGAATGATCCTGAAAACACGGGAGAATTCACCCCTTCACCATCGCGTCAGCCCAGCTCCCTTCCAGCCCAAAAAACAGACGGCAACTGCCTGCCCGCGGGGTCCCCACGGCTGTGTTACGGACGTGGATGGGGGGCCCCGCTCTGTCAGCAGCCTTTCACTTAGCGTTCAGGTGCATAACCACTACACTACCTGGGGTCACGTGAGGTCTGTAGCCACCAGAGCACCTTCACGTATATGGAGCATCTCCGATAGGTAGACTTGTCACAGGCAGTGCAGATTAGGGGTTCCCAGGGCGGGGACACTGTCTAAGGGAGCTTGAAGGGACGTCGGGCTTGGAAACGGGTCACGGTGATGGTTGCACGACGTGGGGCGTGTCGTCTGTTCACCGAATTGTGGACTCTGGCAAGCCCTTTGTCACATGTCCATTTTTAAAAAACAGTTACAGGGAGCTCGGGTGTTGGGTGGGAGGCAGCTGGCGCGCCAGCCCTAAACGCAATTCCTGCTGAGTTGGCCCTGATCGCTGGCTTCCCGGGGCAGAACATTTTCTCTGGGTGGCTGATTTTTCAGATGTGGCTCACCGGGCCTTTCTTCCAGCACACCTGTGGGTGGACTTGAACCTCCAGCCCTTCAGTCAGTGTCTGAGTACGTTCTCTGTCACACCTCCAGGAACCCTAGCCCTAACCCTTCTGCACATAGCAGCTCAGGCCACTTCAGAAACGTCCCTGGATGCTGTGGCCGGAGGTGCCCTTCCCTGTGTCCTCATTCCGTCTCCTGCCTGTGCCTCAGGGCTGCCTCGGGTGCTGTTTTTAGTATTGTTACTCATTCTTGATATTTTTGGTAAAAATATGCACCATGAAAAGCCGCTCCCCCTCTCGGCTCCTGAGCGCGCTGGTCTCAGCCTCACCGCGTGTCCACAGTCTCCTTCCTTCTGTTCTGCCGGTTTCACGCTCACTACTCTGCGGTCATCTCTCACCCTCCCACCTCTCGTCAGGGCTTTGGAAGACCCGCGCCCGTCTGGTCTGACAGAGATGAGTCTTTAAACACGGTGAACACCTGGGGGACCATCTTTACTCTCGGGGCTACCCTGTTTCTTACTGTAGGGCGACATGAGGAATTGTTCCGGTCCAAGGATTGAGAGTAGCAGGAACGTTGTCTCGGGGGCTTTTCCAGCTGCAGCTGGTCCAGGAAGTCTGGATGCTTTCAGAATTTGAGGCTCCGGTCCACATTTCCCTCCCTTCCTGTCACGATCTGTCTCGTGTCACTGAGCTGAGTCCTGGGTGATGGGAACCAGGCCACCGCAGGTGGTGTTTCGGGAACGTAAGCCCACCCAGACCCACCACTGCCGAGTCACTTCTCACTTCTAGTGACCTGCAGGACACAGAGCTGCCCCACAGGGCTTCCAGCACAGTGATCTCCCTCCACAGAAATCGACTGCATCGCCTTCTTCCAAAGGAGCAGTTGGTGCTTGTGAACCACTAACTTTATAGTTACCAGCTGAGGGCTTAGCCCACAGGGCCGTTTGTGGAGTCAGCTCTTTGTTGCCAGGGCAGCCCATGCAGGGCCTTCCTGGCTGACAGACTCGGACCATAGAGCCCCATATGCCCAGCAGAGGGGACTTCGGGGGCTGAGCTTGGCCAGCCGCGTCATCTCGCCAAGCTGCCTCTGCTCCATCCTACATGGCAGGTGATCTGACTTCTAGAAACTTCCATCCACCATTCCGTAGAGGACATGATGTCAGTGACTGAGGCAGGTGAAGGCTTGGTGAAGGAGAAGGAGGAAGAGGTGGACTTCGTCCTGAGGTATCAATGCCAACAGTCTGCCCACATCCATTTTTTGGCAAGAAGCTGGACTGAAAGAAAACAAATGGAAAAAGAAGCTGGACTTTATGAAGAAGAATGTGGCATCAGGGTCAGAGGAAAACCCATCAATGGCCTGCATTACGCACATGACAAAGCCTTGCTCGCTAGAAGTGAAGACTTGAAGTGTTCACTGCAGAAGACCAAGGACCGCAGCTTTCAGGATAGATAGATAGATTGCCTCTCACCATCAAGAAGACAAAAATCCTCACCACGGGGCCAACAGGCAGCCTCATGATGGAGGGAGAAAAGATTGAAGTTGTCAACGATTTCATCTTACTTGGCTCCATAATCGGAACACATGTTGCATTGTGAAAATCTACTGTCAAGACCTCTCCAAGGTGGTAAGGAGCAATGATGTTAGTTTAGAGACCAAGGTGCACCTGCTTCAGTCCATGATCCTTTCGGTTGCTTGCTTATGCGTCTGAAAGTTGATGAATCGAAACGACAGAAGGAGAATGAACGCCCTTGCGTTGTGGTGCTGGAGAAGAGTGCTGACTATCCCGTGGGTTGCCAGGAGAACAGACTTGCACATCTTGGTGCCACCAAGGTGCTGCTTAGAGAGTCGAGGATGGCAAAGCTCCGTCTTGTATTCTTGGGCCTGTTCTCAGGAGGGGCCAGTCCTTGGAAAGACAGCAAGACCCTCAGGGACGTGGACTGGCCCGGTGACTGCAGCAGTGGGCTCAGGGATGTCAGATGATGAGGACGAAACGGGCAGTACAGGTTCAGGTGTCTTGTTCACAGGGTCACCGTGAGTTGTACTTGACTCGGTTGAACAGAAAAACAGCACCATTGTTGAGCTTTGTACCCAGCAGAACACTCTGCCCCGTCTGTGGGCACGTTGAGTGGCACGGCTCACGTCCAGTGTCCAGTCGGCCTCTCCTCCTTTTCTGAGTTGTTCGTCCTCACGACTGTAAACTCACTGCCCTCCGTGTGTCTCCTCCTCACACCACTGCCACCCTGAACGATTGTTACCATAGTCCTCCTTCGCGGTGTGCACCCCATGTGGTCACTGCTGGGCCTCTCTGTGCCAGGATTCACTGTGCTCCCCATGTGTAGACAAGGAAGCGGGGGCCTGAGCAGAGGCCTCATGGGGTTAAGGTCTAGTACCCTGCGGGTCCGGTCTCTGGCCTCTCTGAGCACCTGTCCTGGATGCCGGACCCAGCTTCCCCAAATCTAGACCCCTTGAGATGTGTCCCTCGAGGGAGTGACCAGGGTGCAGGCACTCCTGACCACGTCCCAGCACCCCCAGCAGTTCCCGCGGGGGTTCAGCGCATTGCCTGCCTCCCTCCCAGGTTCAGACGGCCTCAAGACGCTGCGGATCTTGTACGAGGAGGTGGACGAGTCCGAGGTGGAGGTCATTCACGTGCCTTCTCCTGCCCTCGAGGAAAGGAAGACGGATTCCTACCGTTACCCCCGGACAGGTGAGTGTGGCCAGGCCGGTGGCCGGGTGCTGAGGTGTGCCACCCCGGGCCTCTGGCAGGGACGCGGCGGGGAAGCAGAGACCCTCGTGCCCTCTGGAAGTCAGGGCGCCCTCACCTCGTCCAGCGGTCTTGGAGGCTGGCTCTGGTGGGAGGCTCAGCCCCGGGATGGACAGGCTGTTTCTGTGAGGGTCCAGGTTGCCTGGTGGGCCTGGTGGCCTCTGTTCCAAAAACTCTTCCCCCCCCCTTTTTTTTTAACCAGCCAGACACAAGTGGAAGACTCATTCCTGACACGTTTGTTGTTGTAGTTGTTCTTAGATGCCGTAGAACCGAGTAGGACTCATACCGACTCTGTGAGCAGTGGGCTTGCACCCCGCTCTGGGCCGTGCCGTCCTCGTCATCTCTGACACACTGGAGCCCGTTACTGCAGTCACTCACTCAGTCTTCTCATTGGGGTTCTTCCTCTCCTTTGCTGACCTTCATCTTCCCAACATGAGGTCCTTCTTTAAGGAACAGCCTCACCTAGCTTCGCGTGCCGAGTGTGAACGGCAAAGCTTCACCACCGTTGCCTCCAAGAAGCACATTTCTAGGTCGCACGAAAGTGGGAGGGAAGGGAGCTCTGGTGGCCTAGTGGCAAGACGTTGCGCTATAATCCCAGAGGTACACAGTTCAAATCCACCAGATGCTCTGCTGGAGAAGGAGGGGGCAATCTCCTCCTGTACTGTCAGATCTGATTTGACGGTACACGTAAAAATAATACAATAAAAAAAAATTTAAAAAAAAAAAGCGGGAGGGAGTCAGGTAGGATGCGGAGCAGCCTCCAGGCAGCAGCGCTCACGCCCGTGTCCAGCAGAGCTGGCCCTGGACGCTCCCTCCGGGACGCCCTCCTTGGCCTCCGGCCGCCGCCTTACCTCGCATTCGGTGGTTTTGCTGAACCATCTCATTCACCCAGCATAGGCTAAGACCAGGCTTCAGATGGGTTGTGTCCTCAGCGGCCAGGCAGGCTGACCGAGAGACGCCCTGGGGACCTGAGAAGGGGCAGGGCCTGACGCTGGCCCCCGAGCTCACCCAGCACCCTCACCTGGCTTTCGTTGTGTCCAGGCAGCAAGAATCCCAAGATCGCCTTGAAGCTGGCGGAGTTTCACACAGACAGTCAGGGCAAGGTAAGGGGGCCCAGCGCGTCCTGGCGGGGCTGCCGGAGGTGGAGGGGCAGGATACACATGGGACAGTCGGGTGTGTCCTTCCCAGGGCCAGTGTTCCTCATGTCTGTGGCCCAGTGTGCTCAATGTTCTCACCTGGGTGTCACTCTGAACCTCAGTCGCCTCTTCATCTGGGAACCACAGATCCCAGTCTTGCTTCCTCGGAGGCTCGGGGGGTGAGGATGCTCTGGGCTGTGACCTGCAGGGAGATTCGCATGGGTGTCCTCCGGACTCACCTATCTCACACTCTGACATCCGTCAGGGACAGCCTGGCTTACTTGCAGGTCCTCACAAAGCCTCGCTGTGTGATTAGGCTCTGACCCCATGTCCTGGCCTCCATGGTGATGTTCCGGTGGGCTGTACGCAGATCCTCCAAGGCAGGTTCCCCACTTCAGTTCCCACTGACTCAGGCGACCCAAGGCTCAGTGTCTGGCCCTCCGGGCTGCTGACTGCACCTGGCTCAGCGCCGGGGGCCCCTCCTGTATCTTCATCTGGTTCCTTGGCACCGCAGGCAGGGAGAGAGTGATGTGACCATGTGTCAGACCCGGGAGGCCCTTCCGTCCACCCTCTTTGCTGTGCCTCCTCTGCCTCCCTCCCTCCCTTCCTCCATGCATCCCACAGGCTCTAGGAAGCAGCTCACCCAGAGGCTGCATTCTCCCCGTCACATCCCACACCCACACATCCCCACCTCCCCGCCCCAGTCGGGCACCCCCTGTTCTACACCTGGCCCCCAGGGCAGTGCTTGGACAGCTGAGTGACCAGGTCCCCTGTCTCTCCAGATCGTCTCGACGCAGGAGAGGGAGCTGGTGCAGCCCTTCCACTCGCTCTTCCCCAAGGTGGAGTACATCGCCAGGGCCGGCTGGACCCGCGACGGCAAGTAGTGAGTGTCGTGTGCGGAGCTGCTGTGGGGCCTGCGGGCTCGCTGCCCCTCCTGCCTCGTGCAGGTCTAGGGATGCCGCACCATTCTGTGCACAGTGCAGGGCCTGGGGGCTCGGTGTCCAGGGGTCTGGGGGCGCTGTGCTGTTCCGTCGTCATATGTGCAGTGCCTGGAGACTCGGTCCCTTCCACCAGCTCCATGCGGGCACCAGGGGCACAGCTCAGCCCTGGGTATTGCCTGCCTCCCCTTACTTCTGGGGAGCACTCCTAATCCTCCATCAGTCAGGGAATAACCCACAGGGTTTTGAAGTCCTATTTATGGTCCCATTGGGACATGATGACCTCATTTCCCAAACTCTGCAAGTCTGACAAAGGTTTGCAACATGAAGGTGTTCTGTGCTTGCACCCCGAAATTGACATCAATCTGAGCAGAGTAGAGGCTGTGACATGTGGACATGTCCTGGCTCCCCTCCCTGCCAGGCCCACGGTTGGGCTGGGTGGCCCTGGCCTGACCACATCACAAACCGTGCCAAGTGAGATGCCGTCTGTGGCACTTCCTTCCACCCGGGCTCAGGAGTCGGTGGAGTCTCCCGGTCCCCTTCTTCTCAAGTGCCGGTCACAGAGCAGAGCTCCTGACGGACTGCGGTGGACTTGTCAGAGGGAGGAGAGGCTTGCCATTGCCGTGTAAAGTCATTTGTTGTTGTCGTTCCGTGAGTGCAAGCTCCTCACGAGCCTGTGTACAAGCGTGTGAACGCAGCCCTGGCCTGTGCCATCCTCACGTCTGACACGCTCCAGGCCATTGCTGCAGCTAGTTAGGTGGCACCCCACCTGGGTGAAGGTGTTTCTCTCCTTTGTTGTCCCTCCACCTTTCCAAGAGTGCTGTCCCTCTCCAGGGAGTAGCCTCTCCTAGAAACAAAGGGTGGGGTGTGAGACGAAGTGACAGTCCTTAGAACAGAAGAGCCGAGACGTCCAGAGGCACAGACGTGCAGTTCCCTCTAGTGACTCTCCTTCCTTCTGAAATCTTCCACACCAAGATCTCCCAGTCCCGTCCGGGGTCCGAGCCTGCCCCCTCCACCCAGCCTGATGTGGCCTGGGAACCAAGGCTGGTTTTGATGTTGCCACACAGGAAAATGAGACGCAGTGTGCTTCCCGGTGCCCGTCCCATCCCCATCACCCAGCCCACCTGTCTGCCGCCTGTCTGGCAGCGTTTGTGCTGCCTGGGTCACACTGGACGGTCACAGCACAGATCGCCTGGCCCGAGCAATGCAGATTTCAGCTGGCTGGCCCTGTTCAGAGGGAGCTTGAGGCTCCCGGAGACCTGCTGGGTCCCTGTGTCACAGAGGCGAAGCCCGCGCCCAGAGCCTTTGGCAGGAAGCAGGCTCGCACCGGAACTTCATCTTCCTGCTTCGGGGCCGGGGTCCCCGAGCGCCCAGACATTCCACTCTGGGCTGCTCGCCCGAAGGCTAGCACTGGTTTTAGAGTGGGGCTGTGTTAATCATGCGTTTCCTTTTTGTTGTGATTCACGTGCAAGTGGACAAAGCTAGTTGCTGTTGCCTTCAGCCATCTGCACACATTTAGTTGTACAGTACTAACCGCAGTATACAGAACTCCCCACTCCCTCCCTGTGAGTCGCATTTCCGCTCTCCTTCTATTCCAACCCTCCCACATTCTGAGCCTTATCCCTGGGCAGGTGCTGCCCTTTGGAGCTCAGGATTGGTTGTTCTGAGGCCTGAGGCCTCTCTGGTGTTACTGGTCATCTTATAAACCTGTCTGTTGTTTGACTGAAAATTAAGCTATGGGGCTGAGTTTGTTTCATGTCCATGTGGGGCCATGGTCTTAGTTCCACTAGTGTCTGATTGACCAGGATGTCTCCTGAGATTCTAGTCCCGTGGCCCCAGGACCAGTAAACCATTCCCCAGGCTGTTTGGTTCTGAGTAAACAAAACCCTCACTCTTGTCAAAAGTTTCTGACTTTGCCTCTTTTAACTCTGATGTATATACGTGCATATGTTCATAGTTTGTGAATAGCTAATAGGAATGTAGAAATGTCACCTGCCAGACCTGCTTATGGCCAAGGTTGGCAGTTTGAAACCTCTCAGAGGCCCGAGGCGGTAGGGCTGGAGATGTGCTTCCCCAAGGTCACAGCCACGCAAGGCCAGAACCGTTCTCCATGACGTCTGGAGATGCTGGTCACTGCACCACCATTTGATTTTATTTATGTGAAAATGCTCATTCTGTGGAAATTAAGCTTTTTCATACAAGCTCCAAGTGAATAGTTGTGTATTTAAATAGTAACCAGCCAGCTGCCCTCGGCCCCTTCCAAGGGGGGCCCCACGTGTTAGCTGGACTGAGCCTCAGTCTGGCATGGGATGTTCAGTGGCTGATGTTTTACGGAAGCAGCTCTCGGCATCGCTCCCTGGCACACCCTGCTTCTCTGCTGGCTCAGTTTGTGACAGGGTCACCTCGAACTCATAGACCAGGCTCGCACTCACAGAGGTGATTAGGGAAGTGCCAGGGTCAAGTCAGCATTAGCAGTCACTCAGTACAGCTCAGTCACAGCAGGCAGGCCTCCCCCGATCCTTGTCCTCTCGGCCTCAGCCCTGGGCCTCTTCCCTGCTCCTCTGCTCCTCCAGGAAGTGCCCAGAGGCACCCTGCTCTGCCCACAGGCCTGACCACAGGCTTCTGCTCTCGCCCTGCACACCCTTTGCTGGTCTCTGTCTCTGTCCCCTCTGCTAATGCCACTTCTCGCAGTCTCCAGTGTCCCGGCTCCCTGTCTGGGGTCCAGGAGGTTCCTAGCATAGGGATACCTGACCCAAAAGGCACACTCCACCCCCACCTCAGCTTCAGGGTGAGGCTCTGCTCCAGGGCTGGTTCCGTAAAGCCTAGCAGGTTTCAAAACTGACCAGTCCCTTCCTTGGGGTCCCACCCCGCAGTGGTGCTGTGCCTTCTTGTTCACCTGGTTCGCAAGCTGCCCCGTCCCCCTTTGCGCGGCCCCACCCCACCTTTGGGAGGTACAATACCATGGAGAAGCCTGTGAGTGATTCGTGCATTGCACCAGGCCTTTCCTCTAGGTGCCTCTGGGAGTTAGAACGTGTTAACCCCACCACCGCTCAGGACTCCACTTGTTTGTGGCTGAACGTTAGAGCAGCCGTCGGAGCAGCACACTTTGGGTTTGACAGAGACCGTGACATCGGTGACCGCCTGGTCTGCAGTCACCTGGACATGCAGCTAGGTGACCATTCTGCCCTGCCTAAGGGAGCCGCCCCACCAGGCAGGGGTGAGGTGTGGGGGGAGTCAGGGAGCCGCTGCGAACCGCAGGGCTGCAGGCTGACCCCTCCAGCAGCTTCATGGGAGAAAGACCTGGCGGAGCGTCCTAGAAAGATGAAAGCCTGTGGGGAGGGTCAGCACAAGTCAGAATCCAGCCCAGCACCTGGTGAAGTCCGGAAAGGAAGCCTCCATCCCCGGCCACGGTCACTGAGGCTCGCTTCCCCTTCCCCCCAGTGCCTGGGCCATGCTCCTGGACCGGCCCCAGCAGCGGCTCCAGCTCGTCCTCCTGCCCCCAGCCCTGTTCATCCCGACCACCGAGAGCCAGGAGCAGCGGGCGGCGTTCGCCAGGGCGGTGCCCCAGGATGCCCAGCCCTACGTGGTGTACGAGGAGGTCACAGACGTGTGGATCAATGTGAGGACACGCGCAGGGTGCTGGCAGAGCAGACCTGGGGGAGGGGTCCCCAGGGGAACATCAGGCTGTGTCCTGACCCCCGTCTGTCTTCACTCCAACAGGTCCACGACATCTTCTACCCCTTCCCTCAGTCCTCGGGGATGGAGGAGTTCTGCTTCATCCGCGCCAACGAGTGTAAGACGGGCTTCTGCCACTTGTACAAGGTCACCGTGCTGCTGAAACCGCACAGCTACGACTGGACCGAGCCGCTGTGCCCCGGGGAAGGTGAGCGGGCAGGGGGAGGGCAGGGGCCACGGGGTGGACAGCGGGAAGGGGCTGGGTGGGCAGTGAGCAGGGGCAGGCAGCAGGCAGGGGGCGGGTGGGCAGGGGGCAGGTGGGCAGTGGGCAGGGGCAGGTAGACAGTGAGCAGGGGTTGGGCAGCAGGCAGGGGGCAGATGGACAGCATGCAGGGTCAGTCGGGCAGGTGGGCAGGGGGTGGGTAGTGGGCGAGCAATGGGGCAAGTGTGAGCGGGCAGAGGTGGAGGGGCAGGCAGGCAGGTTGGTTGGGCAGCAGATAGGGGGTGGG
>NW_006399935.1:5475592-5478549 GCF_000299155.1 Elephantulus edwardii
GGCGGGCAGCGGGCACTGTCCTCTGCACTGCTGACTGCAGCATCCCTGATCGCCACTCTCTGCAGGACTACCCTCTAGTCATGACCAGCACAGGTGTCCCCAGACACTGCCCAGTGTGCCCTGGGAATAAAATCACCCGCAGGTGCGGGCCCTGTGTCAGGAGGTTGTGCTGAGTCTGTCCAGTCGTCTGACCCCCTGTGAGTGGGTCAGAGAGAGGAAAGCTCGCTGGCGGGGCCTGTGGCTGACACGGACCAGCAGTTTATTCTGTTGAGTGGTGCAAGCAGGTGTAGGATTTAGTTTCTTAAATAATTGTTGCAGGATTCCTCTCCCTTGGCTTTGCTGACACAGGGAGTGGTTCTTTCTCCGGGGGGAGGCCTCCTATGCTCTCTCTCTAGGGGGTCTTGGGATGCCAGTCATGACACCCACAGATGTCCCCAGACATCACCCAGTGTCCCTTAGGGGGGAATTGTCATCAGAGCCCCTGGTCCTTTGGCCTAGCATGTCCCCTCCTGTCACGGGGAGCACACTTGCTGGTTTGGGACAGCTGAGACGACAGGACTGTCTTTGAGACTTCCCAGGCCTCTTTCAAGCTGAGGTGAGGGGAGGCCACACTGGGTGGACGTTGACAGAGCCTGGGACAGCCTGCCAGAGGGATGGGCTATAGCGCAGAGATGTGGCTTTTGAAGCAGAGCATTGTGGGTCAAGGGTACGATGTGTGCCCCTGGGGAGCCCTGGGCTGTGACCTCGGAAGCCACCAAAAGCAGAGGTGGAGTGAGACAGTGGGCCCCACCAGACTCAGCTGTGGCCCCACTTCACATGTCCCGACCACGGACAGTGAAAGTCAAGGGACAGGGACAGAGCTGGACATGGACAGAGTCCAGTCATTGGGGAGCGGGGTGCTCGGGGATCCGACTCCATCCCACGCAGTCCTAGGGCCCGACCGCCTCACCACGGGAAGGGTCTAAATGTGGACGCTGGGCCTACCTGAGAGACCGCTGGCCCGCACGGGACACGGCTTGGTGCCTCGGCTGTTGGCCAGCACAGGCCCCTCCGGCTCCCAGCCTGGTCTGCAGTGGGCGCACCTCCATAGTCCCGGGAGCCAGCAGGGGCCTCGGGCTGCTCGCCTGCCACGTCTGAACTTGTCCCGGGTGGTCAGGTTCCGCAGTGGTGAGCTGGAAGGAGCCCGTGTCAGTCCCTGGCGGTCCCGGCCCCCGAGGGTCCCTGTTCATTATCTTGAGCCCCCCTTCACGCTCTTCCTTTTCCCCTCAGATGAATTTAAGTGCCCCATCCAGGAGGAGGTGGCCCTGACCAGCGGCGAGTGGGAGGTGTTGGCCCGGCACGGCTCCAAGGTATTCTGCACACGCCCCCACCCGCAGCCCCTGCTCGTACACACATGTGCACATGCGCAAGCCACAGGGCTTATCCACACGTGTGCGACGGCATGTGCACTGCACACGTTCACATTTACACTCAGCGTGCACACACCCACCTCTTCATGTCAGCCAGCCCAACACCCTCACCCCGCGGGTCCTCAGCGACCCCGCCCCAGGCTCAGCCCCCGCTGGTCTCTCGGGCCCTGGTTGCAATGGGAACCCTTCCATCTGCACACAGAGGTCGCCTGGGTCCTCGGTCCCCACCAGGGGCTGAGCCTCTGGGTTCCCTTCTGGGGGGTGAGTCGAGCCTGTGCGCCCTCCGGGGCACCTCGTGTCCTTGGAGATGCTCATCCAGGTCTCGGCTGCTGGACTCGCAGGGACCCTTCAGAGGGGACCGGGGGGCAGTGTGGCCACTTCGTAACCCGGAGGATCCAGGTTGGGGGTGGGCTAGTCACATGCAGGCCTCCAGGCCTCAGATGCCCTCCCCGCCTCCATGCCTGCTCCCCTGGACCTCCAAGGGGCCCAGCTGGACAGGGTCAGCCCTGGGATGAGGAGAGGGACTGGTCGTGGAGGCAGACACAGTCCTCTGCTGGGCGGGGATGATACCACCCAGGTGCCGAGGTGCGGGGCTCGGCCTGGCCTCCTGGGGCACACGCTCTGGAGCATCTTTCTAGGAGCCGGGCCAGGCCGTGTAACGCACTCCCTTCCTGCAGATTTGGGTCAACGAGGAGACGAAGCTGGTGTACTTCCAGGCCACCAAGGACACGCCGCTGGAGCACCACCTCTACGTGGTCAGCTACGCAGCGGCCGGCGAGATCGTGCGCCTCACCACGCCCGGCTACTCCCACAGCTGCTCCATGAGTCAGGTGGGCCCGGTGCCTCCCCTGCCGCCCCCGGGCCCTGTCTGTCCCCACAGCTGACGCTGTGTCCACCTTGGCTGTGCGCACCCACACCTGCTCTTCTGTCCATCTGCATGCGGCCACATCCACCCTCCCTCACGTCACCATGTCTGTGCCTGCATCCACCCTTCTGCCCATCTTGACGTCCTCACGTCTGTCCCTGTGTCCACTCTTCTGTGCGTCTGCCCTTCTGTCTGCTCTCTTGTCACTGTGTCCAACCCCACATCTGTCCCTGCTTCACCATAGTTAGTATCATCTCAGAAATGGCCTGAGATGGGCTGCACCCCCCACAGCGGAGGGCGCCTCTCCCTGCCCTCCACACCGGCCTGTGGGGGACACGGGTGTGGCTCCAAGCTGGTACAGCATGCTCCGACGCGGGCAGCATCTGTGCCAGGGCTGGAACCCCACAGGCTAGACTCTGGGTCATTGGTTCCTTGCTTGGGCCCCTTTAGCCAGAGATGGTGCTCCCCTGGCCGCAGTCTCCTTATGTGCAGAGTGACTCGCGCCTGTGTGTGACCACCCCGTCTGTGTGTGTGACCACCCCGTCTGTGTGTGTGACCACCCCGTCTGTGTGTGTGACCACCCCGTCTGTGTGTGTGACTCCCTCCCATGGGTGACCCCCACCCGTGTGGACTCCTGCCCAGGTGTAACTCCCACCCGTGTGTGTGTAACTCCCACCCGTGTG
>NW_006399935.1:5478739-5486958 GCF_000299155.1 Elephantulus edwardii
TGTGGGTGACTCTCACCTCTGTGGGCGACGTGTGTGTGTGTGTGTGTGTGTGTGTGTGTGTGTGTGTGTGACTCCCACCTCCGTGGGTCACTCCCTCCTGTGGGTGACTCTCACCTCTGTGTGTGACTCCCTCCTCCGTGGGTCACTCCCACCTCTGTGGGCAACTCCCACCAACGCGGAGTGTGCATCTTCGAAGTGCTGGGGACGTGTCTGTGGGTGGCAGGCGCAGGTGGAGGCAGTGAAGGGTCAGGGAGGCGCCCCGTGCCCAGAGCTGACGCCGCCCCCCGCCCTCACCCCGCAGAACTTCGACATGTTCGTCAGCCACTACAGCAGCGTGAGCACCCCGCCCTGCGTGCACGTCTACAAGCTGGGCGGCCCCGACGACGACCCCCTGCACAAGCAGCCGCGGTTCTGGGCCAGCATGATGGAGGCGGCCAGTGAGTAGACCCCCGGCCCCACCGGTGCCCTCCGCCAGGCAGCCCCTGCTCCGTCCTCAGCCCCTGTGAGGTCAGGTAGTAAACACCCTCGGCTAGTAACCAAAAACCTGAAGGTTCACGTTCACCCAGAGGCCCTTCGGAAGACAGACCGGTGGGGTGAAAGCCCCACAGCTCTCCTCTTCAGACACAGGGTCACTGTGAGTCAGTGCGTCCTGTGTGATTCGGGCATCGTCATATGGGCGGTACACAGCCTAGGACCTGGGAGCCAGGAGGCAGCCCCAGCCCCTCCAGGGAGCCCCGAGACCACGTCCCTGGAGCACTGCCCCCCCAGGCCTGCTACTGCAGCTGCTGTCTCGGGCTCCTGCTGCTCCGGGGACAGAAACATCACACGGAGGCGCCTTTAATGAACAGAAACTTCTTGTCTCATAGTTCACGCTCAGGGCTCTGCTCTAGGGGAGGCTGGCTGCCTGTCTCCTGTGGCTTTGGCAGAGGTCCGTGTCCCTGCGGGTTCCACTGCTGGAGGACCTCTGTCTCTCCCTGTCTCTCCCCTTGTCTCTCTGTCGGTCTCCGGTCTCTCTCTCTCTTCCTCATCTCTTCTGCATCTCTCTGACTCTCTCTCATCTCCCTGTCTCTCTCCTCTCTCCCTCTCTATTTCACAACTGTCTCTCTCATCCTGTCTCTCTCTCTCTGCCCATCTCTCTGACTCTCTCTCCTTGTCTCTCTCTCTGTCTCTTCCCTGTCTCTCTCTTTCCCTGTCTCTCTCTTCATCTCTGTCTCTCACCATCTGACTCTCTCTCTCTCTCTATCTCTTCCCATCTCTCCCCGTCTCTCCCTCTTTGTCTCTCTCCCTGTCTCCTTGCCTCTCTGACTCCTTGTCTTTCTCTGTCTCCCATCTGTCTCTCAGTCTCTCTCCCCCCTTGTCTCTTCATCTCTCCTCTGTCTCTGTCTTCTTGTCTTCCCCTGTCTCTGTCCCTGTCTGTCTCTCTCTGACTCCCTTTCTCTCCCCATCTCTGTTAGTCTCTCTCTCCCTTTCTCCCTGTCTCTCTCCTATCTGTCCCTTCCTCGCCTCTTCCCTCTAACTCTCTCTTCCTGTGTCTCTGTCTCCCTCCTTATCTCACTGTCTTTCCCCATCTCTCCTTCTTCCTGTCTCTCCCTCTCTCTCTCTTCCCTGTCTCCCGTCTCTCTCCTTATCTCTGTTTGTCTCTTTTATCCTCAAAGGCTGTCTTAAGACAGCTCTGAACATAGAGATCTTGTCTTGTTAACAGACAGCCCGTTCCGATCATAACCATAGTGTAGCCAGAACACTCACACTCAGCGCCATCATGTCTGTCCTGCCTCTGGGGGACACAGTGGAGCGAGCCCCCCAGGGTGCCCATGGCTGGCATCTCTGCAGGAGCAGGCCCCGTGACTGTCTCCCAGGGAGTGGCTGGTGACCTTTCAGGTGCCAGGCAAGCGCTTACCCCCTGCACCACCAGAGCTCTCTGTCATACTGTTAGCACGGAGTTCGCATTATAGCATGTTTGAGGGCCACCGCTGAGTCCATCACTGTTTGTGACGTGCACTGAAGGTTGGACATTGGAGGACATCGAGTCAGGAGTGCGGTCCCTCCAGCCACATCTCTGGATCTCTGTGCTGGGAGCTTTCACACTGTCGGGGCAGAGGCGTGTCTCTGAGACCAACCCCCACCTGGTCTCTTTCTCCTTGGGTTCCTTAGGAGCCCTGGTGGCTGACTTACACAGCTGCTAACCACAGAGTCATGGGTTCAAACCTAGCAGCTGCTCTGCTGATGAGACCATCTGGTTTTGTAAAATTTGCAGCCTCAGTCAGAGACTATTTGATGGCAGTGAGTCTGTGACCTTGTCACACAGTAGTGGCTGCATGCTGTGTCACCGGTGTCCCCAGTACCAGCAGGTACCCGTGGGCAGGCCCCGCAGCGCTTCCAGACTAAAACTAAGAAGCAGGACTTACAGGCTTCTGAAATTACAGGCCTTCAGAAGCTCCACAGGAACAGAATATTTGTGTTTAGTTTCTTTTCAATCAACTTTCCCCATTAAATGGAATAAACCTAAGTTAAAGCAGAGCTCTTCTCTGTCTCGCACTTGTGACTGGCGTGGCCGTGTTCTCTGCCAAAATCAGCCAGTTGCCAGCGAGGGGATGTGATGGCTGGTAACCCCATGCGCGTCAGAGGAGAGCTGTGCGCCATGCGATGGTCAGTGGCTGATCTTCAGAGGTGGACTGCCAGGGCTTCCTTCCGAGGGACCCAGGTGGCCCTGAGGTCCTACCCACTGGGTGAGCAGCAGAGCGTGTGGGACTCTGCAGAAGTGAGAGTGGCCAGAAGGTGTCAGAAGGAGGAGGGCACGTCTCCACGCCAGCTGTTAACAGCTGTTAACGGGTCTCTCGTGCAGGAGGTGCAAGGGTGTGGGCGCCTCGTCCTGGGTGACTGTTAGGAAAGGAAACCAGGAGGAGTGTTGCTTTCTTACCTGGGAACCAGAGCTCCCCAAAATGTGCCTGTGGTAGAAATTTTCAGGTGGCACAAACAGCTAGGCACTCAGAAAAGGTTGGCAGTTCGAGCCCACCTGGAAGCTCCTAGGAAGAAAGGCCTGGTGACTCCTCTCTGAAGCCTCCCAGTCCTGTCATCCCCGTGAATGGTTCTGCTTGACACACTTGGGCCAGTAGGAGTCAGAACTGACTGTGCGGCACCTGCCCCCAGCTGCTCCGCCCCTCGCTGCTTTACCTGAGGTCCCGCACGGGCACGTCTGCATCAGGGTCCCCCTGAGAGGCCGTGTGGCCCACATACCGTGTCCCCGCAGGCTGCCCCCCAGATTACGTGCCTCCAGAGATCTTCCACTTCTACACGAGCTCTGACGTGCGGCTCTATGGCATGATCTACAAGCCCCACGCTGTGCAGCCGGGCAGGAAGCACCCCACCGTCCTCTTCGTGTACGGGGGCCCTCAGGTGGGTGCTGCTTCACCGTCAGGTGGGGGCCACTTCACCATCACTACTGACAGACCCCCACCCCGTACTTCCCTGAAGTTCTGTCCGGGGTTTTATGCCATGCCTTGTCTACCCCACTGACCTGAGCCCACTGCCTCAGCCTGGCACACTGGCAGGAGCCGGGCCACACTGCTCACCAGAGCCCGGGATAGAGTGGCTGTGAGATGGGGGCAGGGAAGGTGGGCCTCACCTGGGGTGATTTGGCCCCTCGGGGACACTGAGGAATGTGTGAGGACATCTCATTTGTTGGTGCCACTGCTGAGGAATTGCTTTTGGCATCGCCAGACAGCCCACATTCTTCACCCCCCTTCTCTGTCCGGCCCCCACAGGTGCAGCTGGTGAACAACTCCTTCAAAGGAATCAAGTATTTGCGGCTCAACACACTGGCCTCCCTGGGCTACGCTGTGGTGGTCATCGACGGTCGGGGCTCCTGTCAGCGGGGGCTGCGCTTCGAAGGGGCCCTGAAGAACCAGATGGTAACTTCTTTCACGTCACTTGGTGGGGAAGCAGGTGGCCTGGGCTCAGGTCTGGAGGTGGGTCGGGCCCCACCCTCAGGAGGGCAGGCCCACTTGCTGTTCATCTCTGCTCTGCACTCGGTGGGGAAGTAACTGGACACCTCCCCGCTGAGCACGTGGATGAGAAACTGTCCCACACACCTCAGCTCAGGCAGGACTGACAGGGCGTCCGGGGAGGCAGGCAGGGCCTGGGGTAACAAACGTGTTAATGTGGTGAACAAGATTATGATGGTGGTGTTGGTGACGCAGTGATTGTGGTCGTGTTGAGGTGGTGGTGATGGGGGAGTGACAGTCATGATGGTGATGGAAGCGGGGGTAGTGATGGTGACGGGGGTGGGGGTGGTGATGGAGGGGTGGTAGTGATGGAGGAAGTGATAGTGATGGAGGGGGTGCTAACAGTGATGATGGTGAAGGAGGAGGTGGTAGTGACCGTGGTGGTGGTGATGCTATTGGTGAGAGTAATTATTGGGATAGTGATGAAGAGGAAGGTGATGGTGGTGGTGGTGATCATGGTGGTGGTGGACGTGGAGTTGGTGGTGGAGATGGTGGTGGTTGTGATAATGGTGGTAATGGTAGTGATATAGATGGTAGTGGTAGAGGTAGTGATGATGATGGAGGTGATGAAGATGGTGAGAGGTTGTGGTGGTGACATCAACAGTAGTGATAGTAGCGATGATGGTGAGAATGATAGTCATAGAGGTGATGGTGATGGTGGACGTGGTAACAGAGGTGGCAGTGGTGATGGTGGTAATGCTGGTGGTGGTGGTGATGATGGTGGTGGTGATGCTGGTAGTGGTGATGGTGATGGTGGTGATGGTGGTGGTGAGAATGATAGTCATAGAGGTGATGGTGGTGGTGGACGTGGTAACAGAGGTGGCAGTGGTGATGGTGGTAATGCTGGTGGTGGTGATGGTGATGGTGGTGGTGATGATGGTGATGGTGGTGGTGGTGATGATGGTGATGATGGTGATGGTGGTGGTGATGATGGTGGTGATGGTGAGAATGATAGAGGTGATGGTGGTGGACATGGTGACAGGTGGTGATGGTGATCATGGTGGTGGTGATGTTAATGGTGGTGGTGGTGATGGTGATGGTGGTGGTGATGGTGGTGGTGGTGATGATGGTGGTGGTGATGGTGGTGGTGGTGGTGATGGTGGTGATGGGGATGATGGTGAGAATGATAGAGGTGATGGTGGTGGACATGGTGACAGGTGGTGATGGTGATCATGGTGGTGGTGATGTTAATGATGGTGGTGGACACGGTGACACAGGTGATGATGGTAATGGGTGTTTGGTGGTGATGATGGTGGATGTGATGATGGTGGTTATTGTAGAGATGATGGTGGTAACAGTGGTGGTGATGATGGTGGTTATAGTGAAGGTGATGATGGTGGTGGGGATAGTGATGATGATGGTGGTGGACATGGTGACACAGGTGGTGATGGTGGTGGTGGTGGTGATGATGGTGAGAATGATAGTGATAAAAGTGATGGTGGTGGACATGGTGACACAGGTGGTGGTGGTGATGGTGGAGGTGATGATGGTGGTTATTGTGGAGATGATGATGATAACAGTGGTGGTGATGATGGTGGTTATAGTGAAGGTGATGATGGTGGTGGTAACTGCTGAGAAGCAGTAATAACAGTGGTAACGAACGTGGTGACGCAGGCGGAGGTGGTGAGGCTGTGGTGGTCATGACAGTGACAGTGGAGGTGGTGGTTCCTGAGACATGTGCCGTGGCCTCTGTGTGCAGGACACTCGCTGTGACGTGGCTGTCATTCACTGTCTCTCACGCGAAGGTCCGTGATGGGGAGTGACCTCCCCCAGGCAGCAGGCAGCTTGGCAGAGGAGGGGCCGGCTCTGTGCGGGGACATGCCTGGGCCGCGGTGGCTGAGCAGTGTGGCTTCGTCCCCAGGGCCAGGTGGAGATCGAGGACCAGGTGGAGGGCTTGCAGTTCGTGGCCGAGAAGTACGGCTTCATCGACCTCAGCCGCGTCGCCATCCACGGCTGGTCGTACGGCGGCTTCCTCTCACTAATGGGGCTGATCCACAAGCCGCAGGTGTTCAAGGTGAGTCCCCGAGGGTCAGCCCTGGCCTCACCACCCCGCACCTGCCCGCCCCTCGGAGCCCACCCTGGGAAGGTGCCCAGTCGGGGCCTCGCCATGTGGCTGTTTCTCCTCGCAGTGGCCCCGGGGACGAGCCCCCCTCCTCATTGCCCGCCGCTGCTGAACCCAGGACCGCGTCCGGCTGCGCCCGACCCCACCGGCACCCTGTGGCAGGCTGAGCCCGGGACGGCCTCGCGGGCAGAGGTGGGGCGCGGTGTGCAGAGGCGGCGGGGGGGGCCCCCGGCCAGCCGGCACTGTCCAGGGCACGGGGCGGCGGCGGCGATGAGGAGGCGGCGGCAGAGGGGGGACAGGAGCCCCAGCCCCAGGAGGGGTTGAGAGACTGAGCAGATGCCACGTCTGCCTGCTCACTGGCCTGATGGCCTAGGCTGTCCTCACAGGGCCCGTTCCCGCCCCAGGGTGTGAGGTCCCCCGACCCCGGGGCCCCAGCAGGTCAGCCAGTGGCTGTGGACCCAGCCTGACACGATTTTCTCTCCACCGCCCTGCATGTCCCTCAGGTGGCCATCGCAGGCGCCCCTGTCACCATCTGGATGGCCTATGACACAGGCTACACGGAGCGCTACATGGACGTCCCGGAGAACAACCAGCAAGGTTACGAGGCGGGCTCTGTGGCGCTGCACGTGGAGAAGCTGCCCAACGAGTAAGGCCCGTGAGGCCCACAGCCCACCTCACACACCCCTCCCTGCGTCTCCCCTGGGCCCCCACCCTGTATGGAAGCCCTGTCCCCCAGGCCCTCTCCCCACATCACAGAAGCAGGCTCAAGGCCCCATGGGTCTCCCTGCAGTTCCCCACAGGGGCGTCCCCATGAGTGTGACCCCTGAGGTGTGAGCCTCATTCGGGGCCCCTGTTCTGCTTGTTGTACTGCACGGGGTTCAGGCTCTGACAGTTCCTTAGAGGTGGCACACGCCTGGTGGTGACACTCAGGCCCCATGAGCTCCGCTGGCGTCCCGTCTGTGCCCTCGTGCCATCCCTCACTCTGTCAGGGTGGCCGTGCTCAGCTCACCTCCACTTGCTCGTCCCTGCTCTGTCCCTGCCCTCGGTGCCCTGGCTCCCCAGTGGGAAACGGGTTAGAAGACCACCCTGCTCTGCTCTCCTTGGAGCCCCCAGGGATACAGAGGCTGGGCCACCACCGTGTGATTCCTGTGCTGTCCTTGCAGAAATGACAGATGCACAGAGCAGGAGGCAGGCAGGGGGTGTGGGGCCCATGGATGGACAGGAGAGTATACTCAGTGGATGGGGGCTTTAACTTAGGATGCATGGAAGGTTCTAGAACTGTGGTGGTCACACAACCTGAGGAATGCTCCCTTTAGAGTGGCCCATTTTATGTGACGTGATTTCCCTTTACCAAGGTCGCTGGAATAACTGAGACCCTCCCCTCTAGTCACGTCAGCTTCTCGCTGGCCACGGCTGGCTGGCGGCTCCTGGGGAGGACAGCACGGCTTTCGAACATTGCTCAGTCTGTGTTCTAGATTATCGCTCTAGAAGGTTCTGGGTAGCCCAGAGACTGACCATTCCACACTCAGACATCCGAGTGTGTGTGTGCACGCATGTGTGCGAGCATGTACACTCCCTCTGTCCTCCCCCCTCCCTGCCTAAAGACCCCATTCCAGCCCTGGGTGCCCAGCACCAGCCTGGGGAACACGTAGGCTGTGGCCGGTGCCCACTCCCACTGCCGACTCAGGTGGGAGAAGGGCCAGGTGGGTTCGGCCCGCACCCCGGCCCTGACCTCGCCGCCCACCTTGCCTTCCAGACCCAACCGCCTGCTCATCTTGCACGGCTTCTTGGATGAGAACGTGCACTTTTTCCACACCAACTTCCTGGTCTCTCAGCTGATCCGGGCGGGAAAGCCTTACCAGCTCCAGGTGAGTGCCTGCCACACAGCACTGGGGACAGGACTGGGATGGGAGGCCAGGCACCTCAGCATCTCCTCCCAGCGCCACAGCAGAGTGAGCCCTCAGGTACCTGTGGCGCTGTCCTGCTCGCACCCTCCCCTTCGTCTGACTCCACCCCTGGGGCACCCTGGCCTTCCGTATGCCTGGCTCTGTCCCAGGTGCACCCCAGCCTCCCCTGCACCCCCATGGCTGACTGTGCCCCAGGTGCACCCCGGCCTCCCCTGTGCCCCCATACCTGGCTCTGCCCCAGGTGCACCC
>NW_006399935.1:5487733-5501887 GCF_000299155.1 Elephantulus edwardii
GCCCCAGGTGCACCCCAGCCTCCCCTGTGCCCCCATACCTGGCTCTGCCCCAGGTGCACCCCGGCCTCCCCTATGTCCCTGTGCCTGACTCCGCCCCAGTGTTTCCTCCTCACTTACCCTGCACAGGGCACCACACTGTCATCAGTGCTGAGAGCACTCAGGGCGGGGGGACAGGATAGGCTGGCCGTGTCCTAAACTCATGGGTGCCCGTCCCAGTCAGCGTTTGCTCTGAAGAGATGCACAGGATGCTGGACGTTCCTGACGGGTCAGGGGTGTGTTCCTTGAAGGGCCCCAAAGCCGAGACCTCTGTACAGAGAACTCAAGAAGGTTCCTCTGTGAGGGGGACACCCAGGCGGGAGGAGGGAGCTGGCTGGAGGCTAGGGTGGCAGGATGACACCGCACAGGTCCCTTCCGATCCCATGACGCTGAGCTCCTCATGCCCACCTGCTCCCTCCATGCGCCAATCAGCCTCCCATCCACCACCCCCACAGGTGAGGGCCGCCTGGAGGTGGGGACAGCATAGCAGGGACACCCAGGCTCCGCATCTGTGAGGAGCGCCACACGGACCCCTGGGATGTGTGCTGACGTCAGCACCAAGGCTTCTGGGGTGCTGACCTCAGGCCAAGAGTCCAGTGGGTGCTACTGTCAGACCATGAGTCCTGGGATGCTGATGTCAGACCAGGGGTCCTAGGGGTGCTGACATCACTCCAGGAGTCCTAGGTGCTGACATCATTCTAGGGGTGCTGACATCATTCCAGGAGTCCTAGAGGTGCTGACATCAGGCTGGGGGTCCTAGAGGTGCTGACATCAGGCCAGTAGTCCTGACGTTAGGCTGGTGGCCCTCGCAGAGCTGTGCTCAGAGACGGTGCAGCCAGGTCTTGATTCACCCGGGAATGGAGTAAAGAAGGCATGGAAAGGGGAGGGACACCAGAGGTGTCTTGATGCCCCCTGAGTTGTGCCAGGCAGGAAGCATTGGGTCGGCTTAGGAGGGCTGGGTTAGAAACCTTCTCACTGGTAGATTAGGTTAAGAGCCACATGACTCCATCCCCCGCCCCAGTGAGTGACAGGCTTGAGCGGGTGATTTGGGTGCTTGGAGCAGATTGAACACCCAAGTAAGTCACTGGGGCCCAGGGTAGTGGGAACAGATAGACACCGCTCAGGACACCTCGCATCCCGACTAGAGAGCTGTGCCCCTGTCGCTGTCCACCCAGAGGGTCGCAGCCTGCACTCATGGCAGGGAAGCAGCTGGTGGCCCATGTCCTGCGGATGGGACAGAGCCAGGAGATGTGCTGGTTTAGCATGATGCCGCCCTTCCTGGGGCTGATGCACTCTTTGGTGCTAAGAGACCCCAAGACAAAGGGAGTGGCCTGAAAAGCGAATCTGATGGCTAAGAGAAAAGGCTGTAGGTTGAGGCATGGGGGTGGAAGGCGGGCGGGGCAGGATGTGTCTTTCTCTGCAAAGATCAGCGTGTCAGCTCTAGAAAGGACTGTGATGTTAGAGATGCTACAGCAGAGAGAGGCTGGAGCATCTAAAGCTCTCACATGTGCACCTGCTGTGCTTTTATGAGCCTCGTCACTATTGAGCTTGCTCATGGACCCTGCTTTCAAACGGGGAGGCTGCAGTCTTTTGCCTAAAGCAGCAAGCTGGTGTCAGAAGTGGGATTTGAACCTAAGCCCTTCAACTCCAGACCAGCACACATGCTTCCCTCCCAGGAGCAGGGTGCTCTGGAAATGCCCCAAGCTAGAAAGTGGGGAGGAGCCTTGGGGACAAGGTCCCTGGTACCACCAGTATCTGCTTCCTCTCCACCCAGATCTATCCCAATGAGAGACACAGCATCCGCTGCCCCGAGTCCGGTGAGCACTACGAGATCACACTGCTGCACTTTCTACAAGAATACCTCTGAGCCCGGCCTCCGCCCGCCCGGGGCCTTCACCTTCAGAGCACAAGTGGCCTGGCCACCACCCCCACGGGAAGCCAGCAGAGGGACCGAGCTGCCGGCCTGGGCACAGCGTCCACCTCCCACCGCCCCTGCTGGACAGCCTGCAAGCCGCTGCCTTTGCTGACCGAATGCCTTGCCTTGATCCTTGATGCTCACGGTTTTCCTTTATGCCTGCTGCTTCTTGCCTGGGCAGAGATGGTGCCCGACACCAGAGGCTCATCCCCAAGTCATTCCCTCCTTTTCCCACCTTTGGGGAAGGGGGAAACCGGGGAGAAGAGGAGGGCTGGAGCACTCAGCACTCAGGGGGCCCCGGCCCCCGGCCCCAGCCTGCCTCGCACCCCAGCACAGAAGCCTGCGTTTGCCTTTGCTCCCCTCACTCCCACTTCATGTCTGTGTTTTGTTAGGGGGGCATTTTTCAAAATAATTTAAAAGACAAAAAAAGCAAGGGATGCCGACACCGAAAGCAGGACCAGCCAGCCCTGTGGAGCCCTGCGTCTTCCGAAGCCGGATGAGGAGTGGTGCTGGGCGGGCGTTGAGCCCCTGGCCCCTTGCACCCCACTCCCACCCGTGCTGCACCCACCCAGCGGCTGTTCCCCTCCCGGGCCCACCAGCCCAGCTACTTGTCCACCAGACCCGGGCCAGGGGGCTGGGAGTTGGGCCGCCCCCTCCTCAGGGTTCTCCTCCTACCCTTCCCTCCCTGCCAGGGGCGGGCCCACAAGACAGACGGGAAAGAGAGACGGAAACAAACCACCTCTACATATTATGGAAAGAAAATATTTTTGTCGATTCTTATTCTTTTATAATTACGCGTGTAAGAAGTAGACTCATTAAACAATTCCAGGTGGAGACCTGCATGGCCTGAGGCTCCTTGTGGGCGGCTGACCGCTGTCTCAACGTCCTGGTGCCGCTCAGACACGAGGGGGACCTTAAAAGACAGAGGTGCATTTCCCCATGGGCCAGGAGGTCCAGTCCCATGTGGCAGCCCAGCCCCTCCACTGTCCGTAGCCCTGGCTGGACGTGCCTTCGCTCCCGGGTGGTTCCTGCGTTGTCTGTCCTCACATGTCTGCATGTCTGTCTAACACCTGCCGCCCAGTCAGTCTCCCCCCACAGTGGCCTGTGTCTGTAGACAGTGGTTAAGGTTTTGGATCTAGATTGCCAGGCCTTTATTCAGAGGCACCTCTGGGTGGACTCGAACCTCTAGCCCTTCTGTCAGCAGTGAGGGCATCAGCCATTTGTCCCCCCTGGGTCTCACTCTGTCTGCTGCCCTTCGTGGGACGCTGATGTTATCGGAACACCCACAACGCTGGATTACAGTACAGTAGATGGCAGCCCAGGAGGTCGGAATGTTGCAGGTCACAGCGACAAGAGCCGCAGTTACGGTTAAAACACGAGAGTTTTGGGGGAGATGCAGTTCAGTCTACTGTGAACTCTGGGGCTTTGGGAGAGGACAGAGCCCAGATCCAGCACACAGTGTTGTTTCCAGCCCTCTTCCAAGTTTGCCAGCATGGTGCCCGGGAGGTGGCCCCCATCTGACTGTCCAGTGAGCCCAGTCCTCCTGCACAGGAAGGTCCGTGCAGACCTGCCTCGTCTGGTCCACGGCCCAGGGCAGCAGCACAGCTGGCCCACAGCGCCCCCTTGTGGTGCGTGTCGCTCAGCCCCACCTTTCACCTCTCTAGTCTTGACTCCACGGTTGTTACTAAGTCTATCAGGTCAAGTACAACTCAGCAGCCCTGTGAGCAACAGCTCGGAACCCTGCCCTCCCCTGAGCCAGCCCCACCGTCCCCACTGTACTCCAGCCTGTTGCTGCAGTCGCCGTGTCAATTCATCTTGTCAAGGGCCTTCCTCTGACCCTCTACCATTCTAAGCATGACGTCCTTCTCCAGATAGTGGCCTCTCCTAACCACAGGCCTAGCATATGTGCAACAGCTTCACAGTCCTTACTCCAAGGAGCCCTCTGGTTTCACCCACTCCAAGACAGACAGACCTCTTCACTCCCTTGGCCGTCCATGGATATATTTTCTCCAACACAACTCAAAGGCATCACTTAATCTTCTGCCACCTTTAGTCACCCTTCAACTCTTAGATGCACCGCAAGCAATTGCGTGTACTATGGCTTGGATCAGGTCTACCTTAGTCTTTACGCTAACATCGTTGCTCTGGAGAGGCCCCTACATTTCCCAATGCAACTCATCTTTTGGTTTCTTTTTTTTTAATTATTATTATTTTTATTTGTGTGTGTGTGTGTGTGTGTGTGTGTGTGTGTGTGTGTGTGTGTGTGTACTGTCAAATCGGATCTGACTGGTGCAGGAGGAGATTGTCCCTCCTTTCCCGGCAGAGCATCTGGTGGATTTGAACCGTGTGCCTCTGGGATTGTAGTTGCAGCTTCTTGCCACTAGGCCACCAGAGCTCCCCTTCATCTTTTGGTTTCTTGACTGCTGATACTAAGGGTGTTGATTGTGGATCCGAGCAAGATGACAACTTCCATTTCGTCTCCCGCCTATCATGATACTGGTCCAAGGTGGATGGGAGGTGGCTCACCCCACTTCCTGTCCATCTGTCCCAACACTGAGGGTGCCAGCCTGCCTTCCACTCACTGTCCACTCTGCAGCCTTTGGCAGGTTCTACTCTTCTGTTGAAAATCTGCACAGCAGAACATGTACAAATCAGTGACTCGTGACATCCTTCAAGTTTTGTAGCCATTCTCACACTCAACAAGTTATTCCTGCCGATTACACTGCTCTCCCTTAAGCTTCCTATCTAACCTTTGACATTACTGTTGTCCGTCCGACTCAGTCCACGAGAACTGCTGCTGGGTTGACTGCCACACACAGCGACCCCGTACGGCATCATCGAGTTGACTGTGATTCACAACAGCCCTGTATAGATTGATCTTAAAGCAGTTCGTGGCTGAAGACATTCTTTATCACTTAAGCTAAGCAGTTATTTCAGAGGGGTGGCCAGAATGCTCCTGAGAGGCAAGGATGGCGAGACCACCTCCTCTCACATATGTCGGTCAAGTTGTCGGGAGGGACTGGTCGCTGGAGGAAGGCGCTCAGCAGTCTAGATCGACAGGGGCTGCAACAGTGGGCTTGGCAGAGATGGGGCGACTGGAGCAGGGGCTCGGGCTGCTCAGTTGCTGTGAGTTGAAACTGACTTTAGAAAGGGCATCTAAGGGGAGCTCTGGTGGCCTAGTGGCAAGAAGCTGCACTGCAATCCCAGAGGCACGGTTCGAATCCACCAAGATGCTCTGCTGGGGAAGGAGGGACAATCTCCTCCTGTACCAGTCAGATCTGATTTGACAGTACACTCACACACAAAAAAATAATAAAAAATAAGGGTGTCTAGTGGCACAGATGAGGGAGTCTGAAGAGAGACCCTGATTTTAAAAAGAAAAAAACACACACACAAAACAAACAGCATCTGACAATACAATAACGTTTTGTTTAAAGAAGACCTCAGGATAGGTTTAGTTGAAGGTTTAAAGATTATCTCAGGGCAAGTTTCAGAAATTGATCCAGCTTCCTTGACTCTACAAAGTGAATTTGATGGAAGCATTTGAGATTGTTTCACACTCTTCTTCACCTTTTGATGAGAGTTTTCTAGAACCTGTGTTTGAATGTCTCACTAATGGAAGCCAGCATCACTGAAGTCTGGCCTCTGGCAAGCTGTTCGTGGAGGCAGTTAGCCATAAGTTCCATTTCCACCGCCTGTTCGTCATGCATCTTCCTCTGCTCCAAGTGAATAAAGCTCTACTGAGGAAGGGTCCCTTCTGTTCCTAGAGGTCCGCACCACCTCCAGTTTCCTGCGTATTCATCTGCACCTTGTGGGTAATTTCCATCAAGTAGTGGCCCTGGGCATAATGACATAAAGTGATGAAACATTGCGTGGGCCAGCACCACCTTAACAGCCCTTAGTGCACTGAGGCCATAAGGTGCCCACTTCTGTAGGTCTTCCCACAGGGGACTCGCCTGCCAGTGCTGTGGTGGGCCTTCCCACGGGGGGCTCGCCTGATGGCACCATGCCCAATGGTGTTCTGTGGGCCTTCCCATGGGGGGCTCGCCTGCCAGCACCGTGCCTGATGGCATTCTGTCGTCACCATAGGGCTTTCGTTGGCTGATTTTCCATAAGCCAGTAGATAGATGACCAGGCTTCTCTCCCTAGTCTGTCTGATTCTGTTAGCTCTGCTGAGACCTGTTCATCAAGGAAGACCTTGGTCGTATTTGGAATGTCAGTGGACAGTTCCCAGTATCTCAGCAACCAGCTTGGTCCACAGACTACACATGGCCAAACCCTGGTGTAAATGCTACTGCAATAAATAGCCTTGTACACACTGTAGAAACATGAATGAGCTTATCTGGAAAAGCACTATCATTAGCAGGCAGTTTGATTTTGAATCCTGAGGAATACTGCCACCAGGATACAACTGACAGATGACAGGTGGCTACTCTAAAGTGGCAGATACTAATCGGACCTGGAGGGTGTGCTCAAGGATTGTACCACATTGTTGCACCGTTGCCAGGGACCACCAAATTGGTACCAGGCTACATTAACTGCATGTTGATGCTGTTCTTATGCGCCATCAAGTCACTTATGATTCATAGCAACCCCATCTATGTACAACAGCCCTAAATCCTTGACCTTCTGCAGCAAGCGATTCAGATCGTCCTCAGTTTCAGCAAGCAGGATTGTGTCATCTGTATAACACAGGTTGTTAATGAATCTTCCTCTAATCCTGATTCTAGATCCCAGCCTCCCGGATAATCTGTGCTGCATATAGATTGATAAGGTATGGAGACAGGACACATCCCTGGCATACACCCTTCCTGATTTTGAACCATGCAGTATCTCCTTGCTCTGTTCTGACAGTTGCCTCCTGGTCCAAGTAGAGGTTTCACATGAGCACAATCAAATGTTCTGGGATTCCCATTCTTCTCAGAGTCAGCCACAGAACTGCATGTATAAGAGAACAGAACAGTGCCTGAACCACACCCACAGCAGTAATTTCTTCCGAACCCATTGATCTGGCCACTGTCAACCTCTCTCACTGAGGGTTTCCTCTTCTTGGCTGACCCTCTGACTGCAAAGGCATTTCATTGTTGTTGTTGTTGTTGTTGTTATGTGCCGTCAAGTCCCTTGTCATTGTTTATAACAAAAAATGGCAAACATGCAGAAGAATGGGAATCCCAGGACACCGAATTGTGCTCATTCAAAACCTACACATAGACCAAGAAGTCCTTGTCCAGACAGAACAAGGGAATGCTGCATGGTTTAAAATACAGAAGAGTGTGTATCCTTTCTCTACACCTATTCAGTCGTTATATTGACCAAGTAATTCAAGAAGGTGAATTATATAAAGAAAAATGTAGCATTGAGACTGGAGGAAGTCTGTGTTATGCAGATGACACAAGCCTGCTTGTAGAAAATTAAGATGATTTCAAGTATATACTGAAGAAGATAAAAGACTACATAAAGTCTTCAATATGGATTACATGTTCACATCAGGAAAATAATTCCTCACCATCGGGCCCATTGGCAACATCCTTTTTGTTGCTGCAATGTGCTATCGAGTTGCCTGTGACTCATAGCGACCCTATGTATAACAGCCTTAAACCCTGCTCTATCCTGTGCCAATCGCACTGCCTCTGACACACCAACCCCTATTACCCCAGTCACTGAATCAATCCATCTCATTGAGGGTCTTCCTCTCCTGCTCTGCCCCTCCACTCTCCCAAGAACTCATTATGTCCCTCTCCAAGGATTGGTCCCGTCTTGCAACATGTCCAAAGTATTGTCAGACACAGCTTCAGAATCCTTGCCTCCAAGGAGCAGCCTGGTCTCACCCTCTCTAGGATGAATCTGTTTGTTCTCCTAGCAGTACTCTTCTCCAGCACCACAGCTCAAAGGCATCAACTTTCCTTCTATCATCCCTTGTCATTGTTCTAGCTTTCTGATGCATAGCAAGTGATGGCCTGTATCAGGTGCACCTTAGTCTCCAGACTGACATCATTGCTCTTCTTTGGAGAGGTCTCTGACAGCACACTTTCCCAATGCAATTCATCTTTTAATTTCCTGGATGCTGGTACCAAGAGTGTTGATTGTAGGTAAAGTCAAGCAAACTGAATCTGTCAATAATCTCAATCTCTTCATCAACTATTATGATGCTGCCAATTGGCCCAGTGGTGAGAATCTTTGATTTCCTGATGTTGAGCTTCAATCTATATTGGGAAGGGTGTACACCAGGGACGTGTCCTATCTCCATACCTTTTCAACCTGTATGCAGAACAGATTATCCAGGAGGCTGGGCTGTATGAGGAGGAATGTGGAATGTGGAATCAACAATCTGTGTTATGACACAACCCTGCTTTCTTAAACTGAGGAAAACCTGAAGCACTTGTTGCAGAAGGTCAAGAACTGCAGCCTTCAATATGGATTGAAGCTCAACATCAAAAAAGAAAACCTGATAGATGGAAGAAAGAGTGAAGTTGCCAATTACTTCATTTTACTTGTATCTACAATCAATACCCATGGTGACAGCAGTCAAGAAATCAAAAGATGTGTTGCATTGGGGAAATCCGATATCAGGGGCCTCTTTAAAGTGCTGAAGAGCAAGGATGCCAGAGTAAAGGCTAAGGTGCGTCTGACCAAGGCCATGGTACTTTGAGTTGCTTTGTATGCAGCTGGAAGTTGGACAGTGAATAAGGAAGAATGGGTGTCTCTGAATTGGGGTGTTAGAGAAAAGGACTGAACATCCCACGGGCTGCCAATAGAACAATCAAGTCTGTCTTGGAGAAAGTGCAGACAATGCACTCCCTAGAGGCGAGGAAGGCGCAACTTGGTCTCATCTACTTAGGTCATGCTGTCAGGAGGGATCAGTCCTTGGGAAAGGACATCATGCTGGGGAAAGTGGAGGGTCAGAGAGGAAACAGAGGCAGACCCAGCTCCCAAACAAGATGGGTTGACACAATGACTCTAACAACTGGCTCGAACTTATCAGAAAGGGCGAGGATGGCACAAGGTAGGGTTCAGTAAGTTGTTCACAGGGTCGTTATTGAGATGTACTTGGCTGACTGGCACCTAAAAATGTAAAGGTCCTTTTTCTACGAAGATGGCTCCAAAAGTGAAAAAGGAAGCCCCTGCCCCTCCCAAAACTGAAGCCAAAGCAAAGACATTGAAGGCCAAGAAGACGTCCTGAAGGGCATCCCAGCCAAAAAAAAAAGAAGATCCGCACGTCACCCACCTTCCGGTGGCCTAAGACACTGAGACTCCGAAGGCCGCCCAAATATCCCCGGAAGAGCGCCCCCAGGAGAAACAAGCTTGACCACTATGCCATCATCAAGTTTCCCCTGACCACTGAGTCAGCCGTGAAGAAGATAGAAGATAACAACACACTTGTGTTCATTGTGGATGTCAAGGCCAACAAGCACCAAATCAAACCAGCTGTAAGAAGCTCTATGACATTGATGTGGCCAAGGTCAACACTTTGATTAGGCCTGATGGAGAGAAGAAGGCCTATGTTCGACTTGCTCCTGATTATGATGCTTTGGATGTTGCCATCAAAATTGGGATCGTCTAAACTGAGTTCAGCTGGCTAATTCTAAATACAAATTTTTCACACACAGACACAGACACACACACACATACACACACACACACACACACACACACACACACACACAAAACATAAAGGTCACATGAGTGAAGCTGAGTCCATCCCGGTGTGTTCACTGAGGGCACGTGTGATGGCCCCGGCTCTTAGCAAGGCTAGCCCTGCCCCTGGGCCAAGGTTTCCCCACTGCATCCTGTCCTGTTTGTAATTAAAACAAGAATCCCGGGTGGTTCGTGGTTAAGCTCTCAGCTTCTAGCTGAGAGGTTGGCATGTTGAACCTCCCTGGTGGCTCGCGGTAGAAAGACCTGGCAACCTACTCCTATAAAGAGTGTCCACTGATGTTGAGTGGACTCTGACTCCAAGCGACCCGCCATCGGGGGGCCAAGGCTGCTCATCTTCTCAGCAGGACAATGTCCATCTTGCTTCCAGCAGGGAGGCTGTTGATTTAAAACTCTCAGTTTTCAGTTAGCAGCCGGATCCCACATGCACTTAGCCACCAGGAAGACTCCCTGGGCAAGTTGTACATATTACTTTGTTATGTACCCTTGAGTCAGAACCAGCCCATGTTGTTATGTGCCATCAAGTCGCCTGCGACTCATAGTGACCCTGTGTACAATAGCTCTGAACCCTGCACTATCCTGAACCAGTCTCACCGGCTCCAACACACCTAACTCCATTATTTCAGTTACTGTGTCAATCCGTCTCATTCAGAGACTTCCTCTCTTACACTGTCCCTCTACCCTTCCAAGCATGATGTCCTTCCCCAAGGACATCCCATCCTTCCTAGCCACATGTCCAAATCATGTGAGGCAGAGCTTCAAAGTCCTCTCCCGTAAGGACCACTCTCTTCAGAACAAACTTGTTTATTCTCTTTGCAGTTCGACATTCTTCTCCAGCACCACACGCAAAGGCATCAATTCTTCTGTCAGCCTTAGTCACTATCATCTAACTCTCTGATGCACAGCAGAAAGTAATGACAAAAACTATGGCCTGGATCAGGTGCACCTTAGTCTCTAAACTGATATCATTGCTCTTTAGCACTCTGGAGAGGTCCTTGACAGCAAATTTCCCCAGTGCAATCTGTCTTTTGATTTCCTAACTACTAGTGCTGAGAGTGTTGATTGTGGAACCAAGAAATTGTTAACAATCTCAGTCTCCTCTCCATCTATCATGGTGCTGTCAATTGACCCAGTGGCAAGAATCTTTGTCTTCTTGATGTTGAGCTTCAGTCCATATTTAAGACCATAGTCCTTGATCTTCTGCAGTAAATGCTTCAAGCCCTTTTCATTTTCAGCAAACAAGGTTGTGTCATCTACATAACACAGGTTGTTGATGAAGCTTCCTACCATTCTGATGCCACATTCCTCCTCATAAAGCCCAGCTTCCAAATCATCTGCTCCACATATAGATTGAAAAGGTATTGAGACAGGATGCATCCCTGACTCCCTCCTTTCTTGATTTTGAACCATGCTGTGTTTTCTTGCTCCGTCCTGACAACTGCTTCCTGGTCTAAGTTTTGCATGAGCACAATGAGGTGTTCTGGAATTTCCATTCTTCTAAAAGTTAGCCACAGTTTGTTGTGATCCACACAGTCAAATGCCTTTGCACAGTCAATAAAACACAGAACTGACCTGTAGTTAACAGTGAATCAGAGGCAGTCTCCTGTGAGAGAAATATCCCATCAACTGCCAAAAGAACAGACAGATATGTCTTGGACAAAGTGCAGTCAGACTGCCGCTTGGAGACAACTACGGTGAAGCTTTGTCTTTGATACTTTGGACACGTAACTAGCTAGGCAAGGCTATTCCTTAGAAAGGGACATCATGCTTGGAAACACGAAGGGTCAGCAAAGGAGAGGTTGTTGTTGTTTGTTGTTATGTGCCGTCGAGTCATTTGCGACTCATAGCGATCCTATGCACAACAGCCCTAAACCCTGCTCTGTCCTGCGCCAACCGCACTGCCTCTGACACACCCATCCTGATTACCCCAGTCACTGAATCAATACATCTCATAGAGGGTCTTCCCCTCCTGCGCTGTCCCTCCACCCTCCCAAGCATGATGTCCCTCTCCAAGGACCCGTCCCTCCTGGCAACATGTCCAAAGTATGTCAGATGAAGCCCCAGAATCCTTGCCTCCAAGGAGTAGCTTGGTTTAATCCTCTCCAAGATGAATCTGTTTGTTTTCCTGGCAGTCCATGGTACATTCAGTACTCTTCTCCAGCACCACAGCTCAAAGGCATCAACTCTCCTTCTGTCCTCTCTAGTCATTGTCCAACTCTCTGATGCATAACAAGTGATTGCAAAGACCATGGCCTGTATCAGGCGCACCTTAGTCTCCAGAGAGACACCGTTGCTCCTGAGTACTTTAGAGAGGTCCCTAACAGCAGACTTTCCCATCGCGATACGCTTTTTGATTTCCTGACTGCTAGTGCCAAGAGTGTTGACTGTGGAGCCAAGCAAACTGAAGCTGTGAACAATCTCAATCTCTTCGCCACCCATCCTGACGCTGCCAATTGGTCCAGTGGTGAGAATCTTTGTCTTCTTGACATTGAGCCTCAGTCCATCCATACTGAAGGAGGGAGCCCTAAATACAGGGACTGACACAGTGACTTCAACAATGGGTTCTGGTATATCAGAGATGATGTGGATGGCACAGGATAGGGCAGTTCATAGGGTTGCTATGAGCCACCAGAGTTCCCAGTTACACATGGTGCCTCCAAGGCTCCTTTGGAAACTCCTAGGGAAGTTCTACTCTGTCACGTGAGTTGACCTGGGGACACAACAGTTAGGAGCAGGTGGTACTCAATACCTTGGGATAAAACATTTGTCGAGGCTATGCAAACGCTCTTGGTATTAGCAGCCAGGAAATAAAAAGACGAATTGCATTGGGAAAGTCTACTATCAGAGACCTCTCCAAAGTATTGAGGAGCAACAATGTCAGCCTGGAGACTAAGATGTGCCTGATCCCGGCCATGGTCTTTGCAATTACTTGCTATGCATCAGAGCCGGACAATGACTAGGGATGACAGAAGGAAAGTTGATGCCTTTGAGCTTTGGTGCTAGAAAAGAGTATTGAATATACATACCATGGACTGCTAGGAGAGCAAACAAGTTCGTCCTGGAGAGGGTGAAAGCAGGCTGCTCCTTGGAGGCAAAGATTCTAAAGCTTCGTCTGACATACTTTGAACATGTTTCAAGACAGGACCAGTCCTTGGAGAGAGACTTCCTGCTTGGGAGGGTGGAGGGACGGCGCAGGAGAGGAAGATCCTGGATGAGATGGATTGATTCAGTGACTGGGGTAATGGAGGTGGGTGTGTCGGAGACGATAAGATTGGCAAGGGATAGAGCAGGACTTAGGGCTGTTACACATAGGGTCGCTATGAATCGCAGGCGACTCGATGGCACATAACAATAACAACCTGTGAACACACTTTCCTTTGCTAAATTTTAGCTCATCTGTGGATCTTACGCTAGCCATGGTTGTAACGCTGATATCTCCTTCCTTCACTCCTTCAGCACTTACTCACTGCAGGGGCTGCAGGTCAATTCCACAGTCCTGGACCCCGCGTCAGGCAGCGGACCCTCCCTGCACCCGCGCGCGCTCGGGGGCAGCGGGCCCTTTGCGGGCAGAGGGGGCGTGGTTAGTGAAATGGGCGTGATTTGGCAGAGATGGGGCGTGGCTTGGGCGTGGCGGGGGTGGGCGGGCGTGGTTTGGCGGTCTGGGCTGAGCCGGGGCGTGGCCTGGTCACGTGCGCGCGCACGCTGACGTGGCGTCCGCCGGGCGCCCCACGTGTCCCTCGCCGCGCCCCGTCCGCCGCGCCAGCCCCGCGCACCCGATCCAAGATGGCGGCGCCCAGCGGAAGGAGCGGCGGAGCCGCGGGCTGGTGGGCAGCGCTGCTGCTGACGGCCGTGGCCCTGAGGCCGGCCGAGGCCGAGTCCGCGCCCACCACCGTGGCCTTCGACGTGCGGCCCGGCGGCGTCGTGCATGCCTTCTCCCAGCACGCCGGTCCTGAGGTGCACGCTCCTGCCTCGGTGGGGGGGTGGGGGGCCGCGGGAGTGGACGCGGCGCTGGACGGTGGGCTGGACGGGCCTCCCAGCGTGGCTGCGGGGAGGGGGCGTGGCCCCGGCCGTCCCCAAGGCCCTCGGCAGCCCGAGTGTCCAGCCCAACCCGACCCCACGACCGGGCGGCCAGGCGAGGCCATTCGGCCAGCGCAGGCTGACCTGCGGTGGGAGCGACGGGGGCCCAGATGGACAGTCCCCTGCAGGCCCTCCTGCAGGTCAGGGGTCTTAGGAGGCCCAGAGTAGTAGATCGTCTGTTCGAATCCACGCGCTGTTTCCCGGCGAAAAAGATGGGCTGTCTCCCGTTGACATTTACAGCCTCGGACTGGGGGGTCTTGATGGGTCAGAACTGACCGATGACCGGGATCGAGGGACCCCCACAGGGCTTCCCTAGGCTGTAATCTGTACAGAAGCGGGTTGCCAGGCCTTTCTTCTTCGGAGCAGCCGGTGGTTTGAAAGCTGTGACCCTTCATTCAGCTGCCCAGTGCTGAGCATTTGTGTCTCGGGCCAGGGCGGAGGTGGACGGGCCAGGGGGAAGGTGGACGGGCCAG
>NW_006399935.1:5502260-5533426 GCF_000299155.1 Elephantulus edwardii
GGACGGGCCGGGGGGAGGTGGACGGGCCAGCGGGGAGGTAGACGGACATTGCTCCCACCTTCCACTCCTTGCACCCTCCATGGAGGGAAGGACTGGAGGTGACCCCTCAGGGGAGACCCAGCCAGTGGGCTTGGCCCCAGTCCAGCCGTGCCCCTAGTTTGCTAGAACAGCCACCTCCTCCCTCCGTTGCATTTTCTCTGCCGGGAATCAATGACCACTGGCGGCCGGGTGTCTTCCCCAGTGTCTGCCAAGTGCTTAATGTACTGGGCCGGTTTTGCCAGTTCAAAACTAACTGCTGTCCAGTTTACGGCAACCCCACGTGACTCAGAATCCTTAAGATTCTCAGTGGCCAGCTTTTGAGAAGGACACTGCCAGATCTTTTTATTCCTAAGAGTCAACCTCCTACCTTTTTGGTTACTAGCTGGGCACATTCTCTGGTTACGCCACCCAGAGAGTGTTAGACCCATTCTACAGGGAGGTAAGCGGAGACCAAAGCAGGGCAGGTGGACCCCCAGGTGTCCCTACTCTTCATGCCTAGATGGGTGTGTGCTGGAGGGCGGCCCCGCCTCCTGTTCTTCTTACCCCAGGAGCCATGAACTTGTGCCATCAGACTCAGGGGCTCAGTGATTGGCGAGGTGGGCAGGGGAGTTGAAGACTCCAGCCCCACCAGGCAGTGCGGGGCTGTCTCAGGGGTGTAAGTGGGGGGACTCTCGCTTGACCATGCCGTCTTCTCAGGGCCCAGAAGTCCTGAGATCCTAAACCCTGGACCCCAAGGACTACTGCCAATCAAGCCTTTCTTTTTGTCTCCCTTCCCAGGATAAGTACACGTGCACTTTCACGTACGCTTCTCAAGGAGGGACCAATGAGGTGAGTGTTCAAAACCAAATACAGGACACCTGACCACTTTTTTTTTTTAACTTCTTATTGCATTTTAGGTGAACGTTTACAGAACAAAATTACCTTTCTGTTCAGCAGTGTATTTTGTGACATGGGTTGCAAGCCCCTCAGTGTAACAGCACTCTCCCCACTTCCTCTGTGGGTTTCCTGTTTCCACTTGTCCTTCTTTCCTGCCCCTTTCCTGCTATCTGAGCTCCAATATTGAGCAGTTGCTGCCCCTTCAGTCTCACTTGGTTGATTGGTCTAGGGCACACCTTCCTTTACCTTCTGTTGTCTGACAGAGAGTTGATCCCTGGAGAGTCCAGTTCCAGGTCTGAAGGGCTTGGAAGGAATCCTCAGGGCCATAGCCTCAGGGTGTCCACTAGTCTCTGCCAAAGGAATAATGCTTTTTCTTTGTTGAAATGATTCTGAGAGGAACATCTCTGTCTCTGTCTCTCTCTCTGTCTTTCTCTTTTTCTTTCTCTGTGTGTCTCTCTCTCTCTCTCTGTCTTTCTCTTTCTCTGTGTGTCTCTCTCTGTGCGTCTCTCTCTGTCTCTCTCTTTGTCTTTCCCTCTTTCCCTTTTTGTGTGTATCTCTGTCTCTCTCTCTCTTTGTCTCTCTCTCTCTCTGTCTCTCTCTCTCTCTCTTGTCTCTGTCTCTCTCTCGTTTGTGTGGTCGTCTCACCCTGTAGACTAATTGTTTCCATGCCTCTTTGATTTTCTTCGTCCTCCTCTGGAGAGACAACAAGAGATGCATCTTAGATTGGTGCTCGCAAGTTTCTAAGATTCTGTAGGATGCAGAACGTGGTCTTTGTGGACTTTGTTGTGCCCACTGACGTCGATGTGCCCTGAGACGGTGGTCCCACGTGTCCCCTGTCCTACAGAGACCTGCTCCAGGTGACAGTGGTACTGTGGACCAAACAATCATTAACACACAGTTGTTGTACCCTGCTTGCTTAACCAAGAAATAAGAGATGGCACTCGATTTAAATAGTGACTGCAGTGTCCACTGACCGTCCCCCTCAGTCAGAAAGCAGGTGGACAGAAGGAGGAATGAAAGATAGGAACCTAAAACAACTATGAGATAGCATCTCACCCCAGTAAGAATAGCAAAATTTAACGGAACAGCAAACATCAAATGCTAGTGAGGTTGTGGAGAAACTGGAACCCTTATTCACTGTTGGTGGGAGTGTAAAATCTTGCAGCCACTATGGAAGGAGGTATGGCGCTTTCTCAAAAAGTTGCAAATAGAGATACCATTTGACCCAGCAATTCCACTACTGTGAATATAACCTCAAGAAACCATAACTGACATCCAAGCAGATATATGCACACCCATGTTTATCGTGGCTTTGTTCACAATAGCAAGGAGTTGGAAACAACCTAAGTGCCCATCAACAAACAAATGGATAGAGAAGCTGTGGTATATTCACACAATGGAATACTACGCTACATTGAAAAACAAGGAACTCATGCAATATTATTCAAAATGGGTGGCCCTAAAAAAAAAATGGGTGGCCCTGGAGGACATTATGATGAATGAAGTATCTCAGTCACAAAAGGACAAATACTGCATATTGTAAAACAGGACTGATAGCAGGCTTGGAGGGAGACTGAGAAAGATGGGTTCAATAATGTATACTGCCTTGAAACAGATGAGGGAGAGAACTGTTTAAAAGGGATGTGATTAGGTGTTTTTGTCATGACAGCAGTCCAGAATGAAAGCTGCATAGTGGAGTGGACTTGCGGGGAGGGATTGTATAACAATGTAAGAATTTTTCTTGCACTTTTCAAAGAGAAGAACGAACTGGAAAGGCGGGGGTGGGCAAGGAGAAAAGTGCAACAATGAACAAATGGAAATTCAGAGTCTCTTTCATTAAAATTTAAAACTTTCATTAAAATAAAAACTCATTAAAGTTAATAATAATAATAATAATAATTAAAAAAGAAAAATAGGAACCTGGCACTCCCATCAGCTTCTGTCATTGGGAGCTGCCTTTGACCCCTAGTGACCCCGTGGACAGCAGAACAGAATGGACACTGGTCCGTTGTCGTCCTCACAGACCTCGGCATGGTTAAGGCCCGCATGTGACCTTTGACAGTTCGTCTCACCAGCGGTTGCCCTCGCTCTCCCTGTCCTCTGTTTTCCCCAAATATGATATCCACTCTCAGTGCTGATGATACGTCAAATGGGGCCCTGTTGCGATCCATGAGGTTTCTGTCGGCTAGTTTTCTAGAAGGAGTCTGGGTTAGTCTGGAAATTTCACGGAAACCTGTCTCCATAAGTAACCCTGATGGATTTGAAATACCAATAAAAATAGCTTCCAGCATCAGAGCAACACAAGGTGCCACAGTACGACAGACAGATGGACAGGTGGTGGAAGCTTGCTACAGGCACTGCATTAGTCAGAGGAGAAATGAGGAAGTGAGAGAGCTTAACGGAAGATTTCAAAGGGCAGCTCGAGACAACAAAGCAAAGGATTGTAACGAAACATCCAAGGACCTCGAGTTAGAAAGTCGAAAGGGAAGAACACGCTGAACATTTCTCAGACTAAGAGAACTGGGAAAGAAGAGGCAAAAGTCCAGCTGCCACGCTGAAGGATTTTATGGGCGAAGTCTTGACTGATGCAGGAGGCATCCAAAGGAGATGAAGGAAAACACAGGGTCGCCAGAAGAATGGGTCGGCACTGAACCACTTCAGGAAGTAACCTGGGATCAGCAGCCAGTGGTAACGAAGGCAGAAGTCCAGGCTGCCCCGAAGGCGTTTGTGAGAAAGCAGAGCCCTAGGAAGTGCATGTACCGAGAGGTTTCAGCGAGTGGACGCGGTGCTGGGAGAGCCCACTGATGGAGATGAGGAAAAGCGGAAGACACCGGCCTGGCCGCTGGCTGGGAGAGACCCACCTCTGTGTTTATCCCAGAGAAAGCGAATCCAACAGAAGGCAGAGATGACCACCAGTGCCGTTAATAACGCAGGCACATAAAGTTGTGCTGAAATGAATGAAAACAGCAGTTACAGCAACACCCAGACAGGCCACTACCAGAAATTCTACCTGCATTCAGAAGAGGTCTTGAAATGAAGGATATCACTGCTGACGTCAAATGGATTTTGGCTGAAAGCCGAGAATAACAGAAAGATGTTTATCTTGTTTAATTGAATATGCAAAGGTATTTGTGTGGGCCCTAACAAGTCGCGGGCAACCTTGAGGATTGGAAATTCCGGGCCGCGAATTGTGCTCTTGGCGAGCTTGTGCTGAATCTGACTCCTGACTGACCCTCCAGCGGGTTCTCAGAGGAGGTAAACCACACAGGAATGTTCAAAAGCAAGGTGTTGTTAGAAGCCATCAGATGCTTCGCCGGAGAAGGAGGGGCAGCTTCCTCCTGTGCACTGGGTCGGATCCAATTCGAAGGTCTACAACATGGGAAAAAAATGCAGGATGTTGCTTGAGAATCAGCACCTGAACAAGAAATGGTCTTTTGCATTCATTCACCTCATATGCTTGGGAAACTAAGACAGTAAAGATTTGATGCCCTTCACTTGTGGTGTTGGCAACAAATTTTAAATACCCCCCGGATTACCAGAAAAAGAAATCTGGCCTGGACAAAGTGCAGCCGGAAGACTCCTTGGAAGCAAGGATGAAACTGTCTCATGTTTTGGACCTGGAATCACAAGGGGCCAGTCCTGGAGAAGGACCCTCAACAAGCAGGACAGAGCGTGACAGCAGAGGGACTGAGCTCGGCCAGACTGGGTCGTGTCTTCTTCTGCTGTACAATGTGTGGTAAGAACCAGCTTGGTAGGGGAGCTCTGGTGGCCTAGTGGCAAGGAGTTGCAACTACAATCCCAGAGGCGCACGGTTCGAATCCACCAGATGCTCTGCCCGGGAAGGAGGGACAATCTCCTCCTGTACCAGTCAGATCTGATTTGACAGTACACACAAATAATAAAAAAAATAAAAATAAAAAAATTAAAAAAAAAAAAAAAAGAACCAGCTTGGTGGTGCCCAACAACGTCGTCAGCCTGCATCTGGTGGTCTGGTTCTACACCGCCGTCAGCCTGTGTCTGGTGGTCCAATTCAACAGCATCGTCAGCCTGCATCTGTTGACGTGGTTCCACAAAGTCTTGACCCTGCAGGGTGTTGAAGGAACCCCCCGTGTGGCACATTCCTGCTCTGACACATGGCATCAGAGTCACTGGCCTCTGCTTTGAGGGTTTTTGGTTGAGCTGAGTGCAAGTAGTTAATGTGCTCAGCTGCAGACCAAAAGGTTGGTAGTTCATGTCTATCCAGAGGCCCAGTCACCTACTGCTGAAAACCTCTCCACCGGCTGCCCTGTGGAGCGCCGTTCTCACTGTCCGGCTGGCGGTTGTTACACTGTGTAGTTGTTAAGTGCTTTTGAGTCGCCTGTCACTCATAGCGCCTCTATGCACAGCAGCTCTGACGACAGCCCTGTCCTGCACCAGTCTCACTGACTCTGACACAGCGACCCTTATTGCCCCGGTTACTATATCAGTCCATCTTATCCAGGGTCTTCCTCTCCTGCACTCTCCCTCCACTCTTTCAGCATGATGTCCTTCTCCAAGGACTGGTCCCTCCTGGCCACAAGCATGTGAGACGGGACTTCAAAATCCTAGCCGCCAAGGAGAAACTTGATTTCTTCTTCTCCGGGACAGACCTGTTTGTTTTTTTTTTTTGTGGTCCATGGCATGTACAACACTCTTCAGCACCGTAACTCAAAGGCATCGATTCTTCTGTCATCCTTCTTCATTGTCTACCTTTCTGATACTTAAGCATGTAGTCACAAAAATTATGGCCTGGACCGGGCGCACTTAGCCTCTAGACTGATGTCATTGCTCCTCAGCACTCTGCAGAGGTCCCTGACAGCAGACTTTTTAGTTTCCTGTTGGTGCCAAGACTGTTGATTGTGGAGCCAAGCAAGCTGAAATTGTTAACAATCTCAGTCTCTTCCCCATCTAGCAGGGTGCTGTCAATTGGCCCATTGGTAAGAATCTTTTTCTTTTGGATACTGAGCTTCAATCCACATTGAAGACTATAGTCCTTGACCTTCTGTAGCAAATGCTTCAGTTTGGACAAGCAAGATTGTATCGTCTGCACAATGCAGGTTGTTGATGAGTCTTCCTCCAATCCTGATGCCACACTCCTTCTCATAAAGCCTATCCTTTCAGATGTTCTGTTCTGCATATAGATTGAAAAGGTAGGGAACTAGGACACACCCCTTTCCTAATTTTGAACCATGCAGTGTTTCCTTGCTCTGTTCTTATGACTACCTCCTTATTCAAGGATAGGTTTCATATGAGCACAATCAAGTGTTCTGGGATTCCTTTTCTTCTCAAGGTTAGCCACACTTTGTTGTAATCCACATGGTCAGATACTTTTGCATAGTCAATGAAACACAGACAGACATTCCTCTGGTACTCTGCTTTCAGGCAAGATTCATCTGACATTAGTGATCATGTCTCTAGTGCCATGGCCTCTTCTAAATTCAGCTTGTATTTCTAGTTAGTTTCTGTAATGTACTGTTCCAGGTGTTTTTTGATAACCTTCAGCAGAATTTTGTTTGTATGTGATATTAGTGATAATTGTTTGATAATTTCCACACTGTATTAGATTACTGTTTTTTGAGATAGAAATAAATATGGATCTCTTCCAGTTAGTTGGCCAGGTAGTTTTCCTCCAGATTTCTTGACACAACCTGGTGAGCACATCCAGGGCAGCATCTGTTTGTTGAAATATGTCAAATGGTATGCCGTCAATTCCTGGGGCCTTGTTTTTTGCCAATTCCTTCAGAGCAGCTTGAACTTCTTACTTCATCACCATTGCCTCTTGAATATATATTATTTCATGAAATTCTGTGTCAGCCAGTTCCTTTTGGTTCAGTGACTCTGCGTATGCCTTCCATCTTTCAGTGCTTCTTGGATCATTCACTATTCTGCCCATAGCATCCTTCAGTATTGCAACTTGAGGCTTAAATTTGTTCTTCAGTTCCTTCAGTTTCAGAAATGCTGAGCAAGTTCAGCCCTTTTGATTTTTTACTCCAGTTCAACCTGTATGTAGAACAGATTATCTGGGAGGCATTTAATGAGGAGAAATGTGGGGTCAGGATTGGTGGAAGATCTATCAACAATCTGCATTATGCAGATGACACAAAACTGCTTGCTGAAACTGAGGAGGACCTGAAGCACCTGCTGCAGAGGGTCAAGGACTACAGCCTTCAGTATGGATTGAGGCTCAATGTCAAGAAGACAAAGATTCTCACCACTGGACCAATTGGCAGCATCAGGATAGATGGTGAAGAGATTGAGATTGTTCACAGCTTTAGTCTGCTTGGCTCCACAGTCAACACTCTTGACAACAGTGGCCAGGAAATTAAAAGACGTATTGCAATGGGAAAGTCTGTTGTTAGGGACCTCTCCAAAGTACTGAAGAGCAATGGTGTCTCTCTGGAGACTAAGGTGCATCTGATACAGGCCATGGTCTTTGCAGTTACTTATTATGCATCAGAGTTGTACAATGACTAGGGAGAATAGAAGGAGAATTGATGCCTTTGAGTTGTGGTGCTGGAGAAGTGTATTGAGTGTACCATGGACTGCTAATAGAACAAACAGGTTCATCCAGGAGAGAGCCCCTTCTAGCAACATGTCCAAGTATGTGAGGCAAAGCCTCATCATTCTTGCCTCCAAAGAGCACTCTGGCTGCACCCTCTCCAAGATATATTTGTTTATTCTCTTGGCTGTCCATGGGGTGTTCAGTGCTCTTCTCCAACACCACAAAGGCATCAGTTCTTCTGTCATCCTTATTAATTGTCCAACTCTCAGATGCACAGCAAATGATTGGAAAGACCATGGCCTGAATCAAACACACCTTAGTCTTCAGACTGATACCACTACTTCTCAGTAATTTGGAAAGTTCCCAAAGTGCAGATTTTCCCAGTACAGAGGATCGCCTTGTTTCCTGACTGCTAGTACCAAGGATGTTAGTTGTGGATCCAAGTTAGATGAGGGGGTTGACAGCTTCAGTCTCTTCTCCATTCATCATGATGTTGCCTGTTGGTCCCGTGGTAAGACTCTTTGTCTTAGAAATCCAAATCGAAGGCTGAATTCCTTGATCTTCTGCAGAAGGTGCTTCAAGTCCTCCTCACTTTCAGCAAGCAAGGTTTTATCATTGGCATGACACAGGTTGTTTTGTTTTGGGGTTTTTTTTAAAAAAAAAAATTTATTTATTTTTTGTGTGTGTACCGTCAAATCGGATCCGACTGGTACGAAGGAGATTGCCCCTCCCTCTCTAGCAGAGCAGCTCATGGATTCGAACCGCTTGCTTTTGGGCTTACAGTGCAGCTTCTTGCCACTAGGCCGCCAGAGCTCCATGACACAGGTTATTGATGAGTCTCCCTCCAATCCTGATGCCACACTCCTCTTCATAGAGTCCAGCTTCTCAAACAGTTTGCTCAGCATACAGATTGAATAGGTGTAGAGAGAGAATACAACCCTAACACACTCCCTTCTCAGTTTTAAACCATGCTGTGTTCCCCTGCTCTGTTCACACAGCAGCCTCCTGGTCCAGGTATAGGTTTCACCTGAGCATAAAGTGCTCTGGGATTCCCATTCTTCTCCATGTCAGCCACAACTTGCTGTGACCCACACAGTCGATTGCCTTTGCATAGTCAGTAAAGCACAACTAGATGTTCTTCTGGTATTCTTGTTACACTAGATGGGTTAATTTCATTGCATGCTCTTTGTAACGATGAAAAGTACCAGGAGCTGCTAGTTTTTGTATCGTCTGTGTACAAGGGCTCTTCACTCCTTAGGACGTAGATGTCTCATCCCATCTCACAGGTGAGACGTCAGAGGCCCTGGCTAAGCAGGCTGCCCGGGAACATGTAAGTGTCTGGTGTCACACCCACCCTATGGGGGCAAAGTGGCCTGCAGAGGCAGTAAATGGTTTTCTTACTGTGGTTAAATAGAGGACGTCAAGGTGTCACGTGGTTAGATTGCTGAATGAGTGACGGGTTCGCCTGCCCCTGTGAGGGGGGTGTGTGGCACTGAATTCTGCAGATTGGAAACTCAGGGCACTTTTACGCTGCCCTGCAGGGTCGCCGGGTGAGAACTGGCTCGAGAGAGAACGACGCTCGTCAGGCTTTCTCTGCACCATGTTTGTGTATACACCTCAGAGGTTTAAGCTGTGCTGTGTCCGTTCCCAGACTGCATCCTCCCCCTAGACCCTGTCCCGCCAGCCACGGCTCCCACTCCCCTCCTCCCAGCCCTGGATCCTGGATCCCAACCCAATGGCCTGGGTTCAAATCCACCAGCTGCTCCTCAGGAGAAAGGTGGGCGGTCCCCTCCTGTGCATTTTACAGCCTCTGAAACCCCCTGCAGGGTCAGCTGTGCATTGGTTCTGGCTTGATGACAGTGAGCGAGTGAGGTCACCCGGTTCCCCTCCCGCCATGTCTGGCCTTTTTCGCAGTGCTTCCCTGTTGGCGCGTGCAGCAGGACTTTAGTCCTTGAGGCTGAGGAATAGTCCCTTGTGTGGGGGGACTGCCCTGTTCCCCATCACAGGTCCCTGGACACTGGGCTGTACCCTCCTCTGGGCCCTTGAGAACAGTACTGCCTGAACCCCACTGGACAGTTCTCAGAGCCCCTGTTTTCAGCAGGATTCTTCTCTAATGTTCAAATAATTGCCTTGTTTTCAAGAACTCTGGGAGAGCTGTCAGAACGGCCCCACATCACTCTCACGGGTGGAGATGCTCACGGCCTCAGACCTGCTTGAGGCCCTGGAGCCCCAGTTCTCACCTGGGGTGGGCGGGATGCCGGGTCGGCAGGCATCACCTTTGTGCTTCAAAGTGGACTGTGTCTTAACTGAATGGCCCCTTACTCCTGTGGTCATTAAACTAAGGCTAGCCAGGCGCTAGCCCTGAAAAGTTCTGACATTAAACCATGAATTCCAGCCCCGGAGCCCGTGATCACTGTTGGGAGGGAGGTGACTGTCACTCTGCTAGCAACGCCTGAGCGTACACTGGGCCACCGTCAGCGCCTGTGAATGCTGGCCGGGGTTTGGAGCCTGGAAAGGGGTTTGGAGCCTGGAAAACCCGCAGGCAGAATGCTCTGCTCAGCTCCCGGCAGTGCTTCCTGGTAAGCACTTGACAGCCAGCTCAAAGACTGTTGGTTCAAACCTGCTCAAAGACTCTGCAGAAGAAAGGCCGGGTGATCGGCTTCTGAAAGGCTGAGGCCTTGGCAGTTCCGTCTGCACGTGTGGACTCCCCGTGAGTGGCGTGGACAAGGCAGGCGGCAGGCTGCTATTCGTGGCGTGTTTGGCGCTGGGTGGGGGATGTGGTGCACAGGGACTGGGCAAGCCGTCGGGCTCCGTCCACAGCAGGATGAGCAGTTAGCTGACCTCGGAGAGCCGGAAGTGACATGTTAACGCACCGGGGCGCCTGCACGGTGCAGCTGTGTCCTAGGCTGACCACCCATGCCTTTTCTGTCTCCAGCAGTGGCAGATGAGCCTGGGGGCCAGCGAGGACCAGCAGCATATCATCTGTACCATCTGGAGGTGAGTGCCGTTCCCATGGGGGTTCTGCACCCACAGAAGGGCACCAGGCAGTGGTGGGACAGGGAGCCGGCACCACGATGCAGGGCAGACACACACACACACACACACACCCAGAATGCACATCGGCATCAAGACTGAGAGGAGATGGGGAAGGTCGGACACAGCCAGGTCAGCACACAGTGGGCAAAGAAGAAAGAGTTTAGAGAGCGGGGGCAGAGGGGCCACCAGTCGGGAGGGGTGTGAGCACCCTCAGGACCACCACGTCACCCAGGGGCGCACCGCCTTATTTGAGATAAAACTCACCTTTTCAAAGTGAGCGTTCAGTGGGTTATAGTGTACACGTAGAATTGTGCAGCCATCACTACTGTCACATTCTAGAACATTCCGTTGCTCCTGAAAAAACCCCATGCCTGTTCCCTGCTGCTGCCAGGACTCTGCGGGGTTCTGCTGAGTCGACCTTGGCTCACAGCAACCCTCTGAGACAGTAGGATTGCCCCACAAGGATCCTACACTGTGGCCTTAAATGGAGAAGATTGGAGTTGTCAAGGATTTCACCAGAAGCAAATCAAAAAACTACAGGCTTCCATGTAGATTACACACCAGCAAAAGTCAGAAGTCCTCACAGCTGGACCAATAAGCAACATCGTGATAAATGGAGAAAAGGTTGACGTCAAGGATTTAACTATTTGGATCCACAGTCATAGAAGCCACTGTCAAGAAATCAAATCATGTATTGCATTGGACAAAGCCCTAGAGAGCAAGGATGCCACTTTGAAGACTAAGGTGTGTCTGAGCCAAGCTATGACGTTTTCCATTACCCAATATGCATGTGAAAGCTGGGCCATGAATCAGGAAGACCAGAGAAGAACTGATGCTTCTGAATGACATTGATAAAGATATCGAGTGTCCATGGACTGCCAGAACAAGCACGTCTGCTTGGGAAGAACAGCCTACAAGGCTCCTGTTTGAAGTGAGTATCGGAAGACTTCGCCTCCCACGCTTTGCGCGGACGGGCGGAGACCAGAGAGCGTGTGCTTCTGTTGTGTGTGGTCACTGGGACTGAACCTTGGCGTGAATCCATGACAGGGACAGGAAATCCATCTCAGGTCTCGGCTCCAGAACAGATCAGCCCTCGTGGTGAAGATTTCCCCAGCTTCAGTTATACGCCTCCCATCACCATAGTGCAGGCACCTTCGGGGACCCAGAAGTCCAAGCCAGGACCCCGAAGGGGAAGTGAGCAGGGTGACGGCGTGGAGTGAGAGGACCTGCATCTTACAGTGCCCATGGCATTCTGTCTTCCACCTATCAGTCCAGGGCCTGGGGGATGAGGCTCCTGTGCTGGGACTGGGCCCTCAGGACAGACACAGAGGGCCTCTGACCAGGGCCACTCACGTGTCTAACTCAACAGTGGTGTCTGTGCCACGCTCTGATAGCATCTCATCAAGGTAGGGCCTGGCCAGGCCCTCCACCGCGGCCTGCTACCTAGCCCCCAGAACCTCCACTGCGCACAGGCACCACATGCTGTCAGGTCAGCACCAAGTACGTGCAAGCAGAACACATTTCCAGGATCTCTGGGCTGAGTTTTCAGGTCACCAGGCCTTTCTTCCTCAGCACCTCTGGGTGGACTTGGCCTGTAGCCGTTTTGCAGGTTGGCTCGTGCCCCCCAGAACTGTGCTGTGATTCTTCCATGCACACCTGTGTTAGGTTAACAAGGTAGGATTTGTGTAGAGCTAGAAAAGAGGTTCACTGGGCCAGCGAGCAGGAAGGGGTGAGAAGAGCGGCCAGGCCTCCAGAATACAGGCAGGAACGAGGCTTGAAGACCAGGCCTGCCCTGAGCCGCTGCCCTCAATCACACCTATCACCACCCCCGTTCCCCACCTCCTGCCCCGGGCCTCCTGAACTGTGACAGCTGCCACCCACTTGGGGTTTCTGTTAACTGCAGCAGAGCTAGAGAACCAGACGGGCTGAGCTTCCAGCTCCAGGGGTGAGGTGGTCGCCCTCAGGGGGTGGAACCAGGACTGAGATAGCGCGGAGCCTCGGGATAATGTGGGAAGCCCTGGATCCCTCTTTGTCCCATCTGTCAGGGCTCCCAGGGAGGTGACCCCTGCTGCTGCCTGCTTCCCACCATCACATCTGCCCTGTAGGCAGGCAGGCACACCCAGCATGACCTTCTGGCAGCACCCCGCCCCCCATCTGGTCAGTCCTGTCCTGCTCATCCTCGGGCACGCGGAGCCCAGCTCCTGAAGTTCCGCTTCGTGCCCCATGAATGCACCTGGACAGCGTCGGGAGGAGCGGGCGCATGAGGACGTCAGCGTCTGATCTGTTCCCTCAGCGTCTGATCTGTTCCCGGGGCACAAGCTCCCTGGAGCCAAGATTGCGTGGTGGGGGGATTTGGGTCAGTGTAAGGGTGTCGAGGTTCTATTTGGGGTGAGGGAAACATTGTTTAAATGGTCATGGTTTCCCGGACCAAGTGGGCACACAGCGTTTTGCTCCTGGCTCCCAAGCAGCGTCTGGCCCCGCGTGTCTCCACTTCTTGAGCCCGCAGGCGGGGATGCGCTCACAGCCCAGGGTGGAGGGCTGGTGGAGCAGCAGAGGAGAGGGTGCAGAGGGGATCCCCGCCCCATCTAAAGATGCCTCAGCTCTGCTGGCCTCAACTCAGAGCTTGAGAAGGCTGGCCCTGGTGGAGAGTTGTGCAAACGTGAGTGGGGAGAAGGCAGTAATTGAGCTACCTGGATCAGCAAATAAAAATCGAGATTAAAAAAAAACAACTATGATGGTTGCATGGTATGTTAGGTACAGTTAATGCCACCGAATCATGCACTTGGGAACTGCCAGGTGCTGAGCTTTCCACGCATTTTACCACCATGACAGTGACAGATAATGATTACACAGGTCATAGCCCAGAGGGAAGGGACACTGGTCATGAACAAGCCTCTGGTCTGTTAAGAATGTCCCAGCAAAGAGGAAAGTGGGGACAGTACTGGGGGCCCCTCTGTCCTCCCCAGTGGCCATGTGGAAACGGGTTTCCGTCTTGAGCAGCTGGAGAAGGCTGCCCTGTCACCCCCCTTACCCATCCTGTCTCCACAGACCCCAGGGGAAGTCCTACCTGTACTTCACCCAGTTTAAGGCGGAAGTGCAAGGTGCCAAGATCGAGCATGGCATGGCCTACGTGAGTACCCCCTCCTGACCCTGGTGAGAAAGGGGGTGCCAGGCTGCACACCAATGTCACTCCGTGAATGAAGAGGTGATCTCCATGCCCTCCTGCTGGGATACGTGGGGGCAGCTCTGGTGGCACAGACGTGTGACCAGAAGGTCAGGGATTCAAACCCACCGAACTCCTCTACGGGAGGGAAGCCTGGCGGTTGGGCCCATAAAGGTGATGGTCTGGGGGCGCTGTGAGGCATTTCTGCCGTCACCCCGATCCCCATGTCAGAGGCAGCTCCATGGCACCCGGCCACAATTTAAAGTGGGGACAGGGCTCCCATCAGCACACGGTTCCTGGGCGGTGAACACATGGCTCCTGTCAGAGTCTCTCTGGACCAGAAAATGACACCATCTAGAGAAGGGTACCTGTCTGTCATCCCCCCACCTACCTCAGGAGGCGCTCCTAAAGCTGTGTTCCCTTTCAGTCAAAAGCGGCTGCGCTCGAAAGTGAGAGTGACGTGCCCTTGAAAAGCGAGGAGTTTGAAGTGAGCAAAACAGCAGGTACGTACAGGTGGGAGTGGAGGTGGAGGTTGGACCTGAGCAAAGGGGGGTGGGGGGAGCAGCACAGGGACAGCCTTCAGGGCTGGGATGGAGTGAGGGGAGACTACGGGTGGGGTCTGAGGATAAAGTGAGGGGAGAGCTGGGGGTGGGGCCTGGGATGGAGAGAGGGGAGAGTGGACGGTGGCCACGTAGACTTCCCGGAAGGGGCAGTGAGTTTCTGTTTGGGGCTTCGTAGGCCTCTTCTCCTTCACCGGGTCAGCCTTGTCACCTTCCTGAAGAAGCATTGGAGTAAGTCAGCTCATGACAGAAATTAGCAGGATCGGAGTGTGTGCACGAGAGGGAGGTTCCAGAGCGGGTTCCATGATCGCATCTGATTGGTCCTTCCTTCAGCTTAGAGTTCTGGGGCCTCTGCTCTGCCCCCCACACTCGTGTTCTGGGGGCCTTTATGTTGGCATCTACTCCCCATCCCTGCCCATTCCGTCCTGTGACCATTCTGATGCTTGAGGTACAGGGGTCTGAGGACTTGGGGTGCCCAGCGCCCCCAAATGATGGATCCCCTCTCTTGCAGTCTCCCACAGGCCCGGGGCCTTCAAGGCTGAGCTGTCCAAGCTGGTGATCGTGGCCCGGGTGCCCCCCCACAGTGAGCTGTGACAGGATCGGAGCGGCTGGGCCTTCTCATCTCTGAGCGAGGCTGGGTCCGGAGGACTGGCGTGGCCCCGATTTTCTGGGGATGCCGACAGCCTTCTTCCTTGTCTGGAGGGACTTGCACTGCAACGAGGCCCTGGGCCCAAGTTCACAGAGCCAGATCAGATGACCTACTGGGCCCTTCCTGGCTTTCCAGAACCTTCCCTAGTTTTGTACTCCCTGAACCGGACTCAGCTTCTAGTCCTTTCTGGAAGGGGCATCAGGTGTGAAGAGGGTGGTCTTGGGCCCTCCGGAGCCATGTCCCCTCCGAGCTTCAGGATGCTTCCTGGGAGAGCAGCCCCCTCGCCCCGCCCACCACGGGCACACAGCCCTTGTCACCTCCAGGACGCTTTCACAACTCGCCCAGGGAGCATTGATTGGAGAAAACGCACCACCTCTGGTATTTAAATAAATACAGCACAGATGCTCGGCACCCGGAGCTGGTGGCCTCCAGCTGTGGGGTGGGGGCTCGGGGCAGCGACCCCTTGGCTGGGGCTGGGGCTCTTCTCAGGCCGGGGCGCGCATGGGAACAAACACTGTCCTGCAGTGGGAGGACAGGGATGCCACATGGTCAGTGGCAGTGACCCCTGGACAGGACTCACTGCAGGTGCTACGGTGCAGCCATCGCTTGATCTCAGCCCTGCACAGTCTGGGGGCCAGGTGGGGGCTCGGGCCACTATCAGCTCTCACACCACCCTCAACCCCAGACAGGAGGACACTTGGCCACTGTGGCTCGCAAACAGTCCCCACAGTTTCCAAGGGTCTTCCCCTTCAGTCTTCACCTCCCATTCCTGGTCCCCTCACACACACAGAGTCGTAACCAAGCCGTGTCACAGCAGCCCTGGATGACAGAACTGCACAGGGCGTGCAGTGGCTGGGCTTTCAAGATTGCCAGGCCCTTCTGAGGTGCCTCTGCGTGGAATCGATCCTTCAACCAGTGGAGCTCTTCACACTTGCAGCTCCTCACTGAGCACGAGAGGTCAGCTTCCCACCTCAGGGCTTCTGTTTTTCCTGAAGCCAGACTTTGGCACTGTGACCTGGAACAAGAAAGCAGCACGAGCGAATGCTGTCTTTGGAGAGTTTTTGTTTAAAGGAAATGGTGCCTGCAGGCAAACACAAAATAAATGATAGCCGTGCCCAGGGCCGTGTGTGGCTCTGCGACGCAGCCCAGCTCTCCTGCCTGTGTTCTCTCGCGAGCGAGCAGCCGTTAAGTGACCACGACACAACAACGCAGTGGGCCACTTAGCGAAAGACTGGTGGTGTGAACCCGCCCAGTGGCTTATTGGTGATTGCCATGAAGATGACGGCTTGGGGAGTTCCACAGGGCGGTTCCCGTGTTCAGGCATGTGGGTCCCAACTCGGTGACAGCTCCTCTAGTCCCCCCACCCAGTGGAGAGGAAACCGTCCTTGTTGCCAGAGACCCTGGCCGATGGCCCCATCCTCGTCCCCAGCCCACAGAGCTCTGCAGGAGGTGTGTGTGGATACAAGCCACACTCGAGTGTGCTTTTCCTTTTTTTTTTAATTCTCAAATTTATACAGTGTGGAGCCAGACTGGGCAGGACCTTACAGAGGGCAGGCCTGGATGGTCAAGGTGTACATTTGTTCTAGAATGTGGAGTTCGGAGAATGTGCCTCCGAAGGAGGTAGGAATTGCTGAATTGTCAGACTTGCCGTCAGGCAGAAGCCTTTGTTCAAGGAAGTGAGAACCAAAATGCAGAAGGTGTGATGTGAATCCAGGGTTCAGATCTCATCAGCCAGCAGGTTAGGTCAGAGGCAAAAGGGAGTGGTGAGGACTGTGGGGAAGAGGCCTCAGGCTGTCACGATGGGGCAGTGCAGGTTCCAGCACCCAGAGCTGGTGTGTCCTCAAGAGAAGACTCCTGGGTTTCTCCATGAAATACACTCATTTGTCAGCCTAGGTAGCTTGTTCAGAAGTCTGTACCCCGCTGTGCGGATGGAGCCCATTTCTGGACTGAGACCCACAGGCCTGTGCAACCTTTGCCCCAAACAGACATGGTTCTCCCTCCTCCCCCTCCTTCATCGGGCCCAGAATAACCATCCTGACCTGGACAGGGTGTGTTTGGCAGCCTTTTCAAACCTGCTGTCCCTGATCCTGCACTCCAGCCCCAGCTGAGCCCCTTGGTCCCTTGTCACCAGAGACCATGATGGCTGTGGCTTCCCTCCTGGGGCTGACTGATCAGAAGCGAGAGGGGTAGTTTCTTCACCCCTGGTTAAAATGTACATCTGTAACGCTCTTATGCTCTGGCTCTGCGCAGAGTCACTGGTTAGCACTCACCATCCAGCCATGTGGTTCCCACGATGCTGGGGCACCTGCACCCATGGGAGCCTGGCTGGTTGGTCCTGACAGCCACCTGCATCACGGTCTCGCTTCCAGCACCCTATGGCCTTGTTTGGAAGTTAGAAAACCCAGGGCACCTCCTCCTGGAGAAATGTCTCAAAATCGGGTGCCAAGTGGTCCACTTTCTGACCACAAAAGGTGGTCTCCAGGAGTGGGGTGGGTCCCACGAGGGTCTGTGTGTACCCCAAAATCCAGCTGGAGCAGGAGGTAGAGCCTGAGCAGAGAGAGAAGGCTGGTGGGCCAGTAAGCACCCCGGCCCTCTTCTCACCAGGCCGGGGACCCCAGACCTGGTACTCACTGCCTGTGTTTAAACAGGTAACAGATGAGCAGTGGGAGATGGGGGTAGAATTCTCACCCCCGGCCTGGAGACCCAGGTTCCGTTCCGGCTGGTGCGCCTCACGCACACCCACCACCTCATTGGCCAGTGGAGCTTGGATGTTGCCAAGATGCTGAGCTAGTGTGAACAGAGCTTCCAGGCTAACACTAGGAAGAAAGGCCTGGCAACCGACTTCCAAGAATCAGCCTGTGGAGACTGGGATAATGAGGCCGGGGTCCAGGTGGCGCGTCCTCTTGTTAAAGGTGATCCAGCGTGGGCTCTAAGCAGGGGTTTGGCCAGAGGCCAGGGCGCAGCCGGGGCTCAGATGCTGCTCTCGTCCAGCAGCCGGCTGAGGCCCTCGCAGATGCGGCGCAGGTGGGTGCGGTAGGGCTCGGCCGGGCCGTACAGCGCCGCCAGGAAGTCACAGTCGGCCAGGTGGCCGAACACGTGGTTGATGCGGCCGTGGGACTTGGCCGTGAGGTGGGCGCCCACGGCCTGGTGCAGCAGGTCCCTGCACTCGAGCAGCGCGGCGGCCAGCACGCGCCGGTCGAAGGTGAAGTCCACCTGGTGGAAGCTGACGGCCGTCATGGCCAAGCTGCGTGCGCGCCTGCGCAGACGCTGCAGCAGCGCCAGCTCGTCGGTGCCCAGCTGGCCTGCACGGAGGAGGACGCCCAGCTTGAGCGCCACCTTGACCAGGTTCTTGACCACCTTCTGGGCCTCCTTGCGGCTGCGCGTGAACTCCTTGGTGGCGCGGTACAGCTCGTCCAGCACCTCGCTGCTGGTGTCGTCGATGAGCGCGGTCACCACCGCCTTGGACGCCAGCTTGCTCACCAGCTTCTTCTGGGCCTGCAGGGCCAGGTTCTTGGTGCTGAAGGCGTCCATGGGGCCTGCGGGGAGTAAGCCCAGCCGTCAGCCCCCTCGGGACGGCCACAGGACCCCCACCCAGGCACGCTCGCTCCTCCTCCACCCCCACCCACGTGGGACACCCTGTGTGGCTCCCTTTGTCTTCCCAGCCTGTGAAATTGGCACTCGTCCTGGGGGACACCTGGGCACTGCCACCCTCAGCGTGCCTCTGATGCTTGCGGGCCCCACACTGAGACATTCAGGTGGCACAGTGGTGAAGTATCATCTAATAAGCAGAAGGTCAGTGGTTCTAACCTGCCAGCCACTCCAGTGAGGCTGGAAGCCCCGGGCAGCCCTGCCCTGCCCTGCCCTGCCGGGCCATAGTGAGTGACCATGACTAGGTGACAGAGGGGTTGGGGCTTGTATAAGGAGCCCTGGGGAGCCCTCGTAGTGCAGTGTTAAAGAGCTTGGCAACTGGCTGAACGGTCAGTTCAGACCTGCGCAGCTGCTGCATGGGAGAGGCAAGCTGGAGTCTGCTCCTGTAAAGGTTAAAACCAAAATCCAACCAGTCAGCTTTCCCCCAACGTGGAAATCCTTCCTCCGCTGCAGATGTGCTGAAAACAAGCCATCATTTCCTTCACTCTGAGACCACAACCGACCCCAGGCCCAGGCCTTTCCCTGGTGACCCCTGTGCACCTCACAATGCCCTGACACCCCACCCCCAGCTGTGCCTCTTCCCTGCTGAACTATACACCCCACATCGCTTGAACCGCCAGGCTCCTACCGCTTCCTTCAATGCAGCCAGGACATCACTTCCTCCAAGAAGCCACCCTGGGGCCATCAGCCGGCTTTGCAGCCATCTCACTCCAGGACACAGGTCAGGGTGGGACTGACCCTCTCTCTCTAGTATCCTCAGAGACTCTGGAAATGTCCCCCAGTGAGTGAGAAGCTCAGAGGAACCTTGGGAAGAGGGGCGGGCCTGAGACCACCCCCTCGTCCTGTGCTCTGGCCCTGCCCAGCGGCACCCGCAGCCCAGCCTCTGCCTGGACAGCCCAGGAATGCTGTGTGGGCTCCAGCTCAAGCCTGAAGCCCCTACAAAGCCCGTCTTTGTGCAAGCTCAGACCTTTGTGCAAGCTTAGACCTTTGGGCAAGCTTAGACTGTGGCTTAAGGGTCAGGGCCCTGTCAGACCCAGCTCCACACGGCCCAGGGCCAGACACGGTGCCGCACTCAGGGGCGCTGCCCACCCAGCACCATGTGGCAGGGCCAGCCGGCCGTGTACGCCTCGTTATTTCCGCCAGGCCTGCCCTTGTGTGGGCTGGTGCCTGCTCCGCAGACCAGAACAGATGCGCAGAGAGGCTGAGCTGCTTCCCCGAGGCCACAGAGCAATGGTGGCAGCAGAGCCAGGACTCGGGGGAGGGACCATCCCCTCACCTAACATACAAGAGTCACCCCAACTGCCCCCACCTCCCATGACAAGTCAGCCCTATCTGGAGGGTCCACTCCCAGCTCTGACCCCTCGCCACTCAGGCCTCAGCTTCCTCACTCATAAACTGGGGCAGCTCAGGACCCACTTTGTCCTGTGGGGAGTCTGTGACACCACCGCCCCCCCACCCCCAGAACGCTGTGGCCCGACTGTCTGGATCCGCACCCTCCAAGTGAGCGCCCCCACCTGGCTCTTTAGACTTCTGAGCCTCGTTCTGAGGCATTCTGTGGGTGGAGATTTCTCCAGAACAATCCTCTCAATGCTACCTCTACCTCCACCTCTCTACTCCGTTAGTTATCTGGGAAACTCCTGCTCCTCCTTCAAGTCTCACCTCCCAGTCACCACCTCCTCCTGGAAGGCCTCCCAGATGCCGACGTGGCTCCCACAGGCCCTGGGCATCCCTGGTCCCTCTTAGTTCTCCAGTGCCACCAGCAGACCGCTTTCTCTATCATCTCATCTCTGTTCAGCATCTGTGGGCCTGGCATCCCTTGGGGCTCCCCACATGCTTTGGCATCAACCCTCTCCTGCATTGATGACGTTCCCAGCACAGGGACCCCTGATCCACAAGATGCACTCAGCTCCCAGCTCTTTCTTGGTGGTAGGGGGTCCCTCTGATCTCTGCTCACTCATTTAATCTTAGTTCTCAGAAAGGATTAATCTAAAACACAACCTAATCCTGCATCACATTCTGCCTTGTTAACATCACAGAGGTGAGGATTTACAACAGGCTCATTTCCTCAGAGCACAAAGCAGAGAATAATGCTGCAATACTGGGAAATCAAGGCCTGGACAGCTTGGCATACAGTTACGGGGGAGGGGAGCCAGGGAACGACACAATTCAATTCCTAGTGTCCACTTCCTTTGCCCAGTAGGATGAGCAGGGCCTGCACCTGTCTCACTCACACACACCTCCCAGCGTCCAGACCGGGGCCGGGTACACAGCAGACTCATCTTAAATGTTAGCTGGATGCATGAGAGGAAGGATACTACAAACAGAACTGACAGGGACTCTCTCCAGCCATTTGATGCTACCTGCCCATTTTACAAATAGGCAAACTGAGGCTCAGGGGAAGGCGCTGGGCCACTGGCCCCCAGGTCTTCCTGCCGTCTCAGTTGCTGTGTGACTTCAGCAGGGCCCTGCCACTCTCTGGGCCTTGACCCTCCCATCTGTGACCTGAGAGGGGCATCCTGGTTCACCGGCTGCAGCCTGTTTACTGACCTCGGGAAGAGACCAGGCTCCCCCCTGTTCAGCCAGCGAGCCCAGCAGGAAAAGGGCCAGGGAGGGGCCAGCTGTGGCCTCCCCGCAGGCCTCCAGACCCCTCCAGCAGCCGCCAGACCTGCCCACACCTGGGCCAGCCCAGCTGTGTGGTCTCCACTTCCTCCTCCTCACCCATTGTTCCACCAGAAATCCCCTCATGGAAGCAGAAACAGCTGGCAGGGAGCTGACCACCCTCCCAGGGGAGCAGGCCATGGACGAAAATAAGTGGAGACTTCCTTCCTGCCTACATGCTCCTAAGGCCAGGAGGCCACCATGCTACCCAGACCTCCCCCAGCTCAGACTGTCCCCATGAGCCCTGGGAGGAACGCCTCGCACAGGGCTGGGCTCAGTGTCCATGCCCTGCAAGGCAAGGACTCCCCCTCTTGTCTCAGGCAAACAGAGCTTCTGCATTTCCAAAGCTGTCCTGTGGAAGGAGGCCTTGTCATCCCTGCTCCAAGGAGGAAACTTAGGAGAAATGGCTTCTGTCATGGAGTCATAGCAACGCCAGGTGACAGAGCAGAGCCTCCTCACAGGGTCTCTCCTAAGCTGCCATCTTTTTTTTTTTTAAATTTTTTATTTTTTATGTGTGTACCATCAAATTGGATCTGACTGGTACAGGAGGCGAGTGTCCCTCCTTCAGCAGAGCATCTGGTGGATTTGAACCGCACACCTCTGGGATTGCAGTACAGTTTCCTGCCACTAGGCCACCAGAGTTCGCCTAAGCTGCCATCTTTATGGAGCAGATTGCCAGGCCTTTCTCCCTCAGACTTGCTGGAAGGTTCCAACGACCTCTCTCAGCAGCCCAGCACTGAGCTGCTCATACCATCCAGCCCACTGCTGGCGAGTCATTTCCAACTCCTGTTGTTGTTAGGTGCCGAGGAGTGGAGGACCACGCAGAGTGACCCTGTGCTCACTGGGTCTGCACCCTGCCCTACGCTGTGCCGTCCTCATCAGCTCTGACACACTTGAGTCCATGGCTGCAGCCACTGTGTCAAGCCATCTCACTGAGGATCTTCCGCTTTTGCAGACCCTCCACCCTCCCAAGCATGATGTCCCTTTCTCGGGAATAGCCCTTCTTGACAACATGCCCCAAGTATGTGAGACGGAGCTTCGTCATCCTTGCCTCCGAGAAGTACGAGCTGAACTTCCTCTATGATATCTCCATTCTCTTGGCAGCCCCTGGGACACTCAGCACTCTTCTCCAACATGATGCAAAGACATCGATTCTCCTGTCATCCTGATTCACTGTCGACTCTCAGATGCTTAGTAAGGAAGTGAAAAGACAATGGCCTGAAATAGACACACCTTGTTGTTGTTGTTGTTATGTGCCATCGCGACTCATAGCGACCCTATGTACAACAGCCCTAAACTCTGCTCTGTCCTGTGCCAATCACACTGTCTCTGACACTCCCATTACCCCAGTCACTGAATCAATCCACCTCATAGAGGGCCTTCCCCTCCTGCGCTGTCCCTCCACCCTCCCAAGCATGATGTCCTTCTCCAAGGACAGTCCCTCCTTAAAACATGTCCAAAATATGTCAGACGAAGACCCCTTGCCTCCAAGAAGCCACCCGGTTTAAGCCTCTCCAGGACAAATCTATTTGTTTTCCTAGCAGTCCATGTATTCGCAATACTCTTCTCCAGCACCACAGCTCAAAGGCGTCAATTCTCCTTCTATCCTCCTTAGTCATTGTCCAACTTTCTGACACATAACAAGTGATAGCAAACACTATGGCCTGTATCAGATGCACCTAGTCTCCAGAGAGACACCATTGTTCTTCAGCACTTTGGAGAGGTCTCTCACAGACTTTCTCATCACAATATGCCTTTTAATTTCCTGGCTGCTGTTGCCAAGAGTGTTGATTGTGGAGCCAAGCAGACTAAAGCTGTGAACAATCTCAATCTCTTCACCATCTATCCTGATGCTGCCAATTGGCCCAGTGGTGAGAATCTTTGTTTTCTTAATGTTGAGCCTCAATCCATATTGGAGGCTGCAGTCCTTGACCCTCTGCAGCAAGCGCTTCAGGTCCTCCTCAGTTTCAGCAAGCAGGGTTGTGTCATCTGCATAACGCAGATTGTTGATAGATCTTCCACCAATCCTGACACCACACTTCTCCTCATAGAGCCCAGCTGCCCAGATAATCTGTTCTGCATACAGGTTGAAAAGGTATGGAGACAGGACACAACCCTGGTGTATGCCCTTCCCAATTTTGAACCATGCACCTTAGTCTTTTTTTTTTCCTTGTGTACCGTTGAAACGGATCTGATTGGCACTGGAGAAGATTGCCCCTCCTTCTCCAGCTGAGAATCTAGTGTATTCACACTGCACACTTTTGGGATTGTAGCACAGCTTCTTGCCAGTAGGCCACCAGAGCTCCCTACACCTTAGTCTTTAAACTGACATCACTGCTCCTCAGTACTTTGGAGAGGTGCCTGACTTTCCCATCACAACGCATCTTTTGATTTCTTGACTTCTGGTGCCAAGGGCATTAATTGTGGGTCCCAGTAAGACAAAATCATTGATAATTTCAATCTTTGCTCCATTTCTGTTGTTTCTTGGCCTGGTGGTGAGGAATTCTGTCTTCTTGGTGTTGAGATCTAAGCTATACTAAAGGCTGTAGTCCTTGGTCTTGTGCAGTAAGCTTTCAAGTCCTCACTTTCAGCAAGGTTGTGTCATCTGCATAACGCAGGTTGCTAATGGTGTCATCTTTCCCCATCAGTCTGTGGGGACTTGTGTGTCTAGGATGCTGAACAGACTTCAGCAGAACTTCCAGACTAAGTCAGCTAGGAAGGAAGGCCTGGCAATGAACTTGAAAAAATCAGCCCATGGTAGGCAGGGAGAACAGTACAACAATGAATGAATGGAAATCCAAAGTCTCTGTAAACGTTCATTAAAATCAATTTTTCAAGGGAGCTCTGGTGGTCTAGTGGCAAGAAGCTGCACTGCAATCCTGAAGGCACACGCTTCAAATCCATCAGATACTCTGCTAGAGAAGGAGGGGCAATCTCCTCCTGTACCAGTCAGATCCAATTTGACGGTACATACACACACACACACACACAAAATTTTTTTAAAAATCAATTTTTCAAAAAAAATCAGCCCGTGCAAACCCTGTGTGTCCCCGTGGTCCGATCCTGGGGGCAGCGCAGGGGTGGTCAGCGTTCTGCCCTGTGGGATGGGGTCACTGGGAGTAGGGAGCTGACTTGATGGCAGCTGACTGACACCAAGGCTGAGAGGACCAGGAGTGACATACATACATTGTCGGGTAGGCCTCTGCACACAGGCCTTCTTTTCCCTTCCCTTACAAGAGGGCATGGCCTGTGTAAAGGCCCTGGGGCAGGTCTGGCCTGGTGAGATGAAGGAACATCAAGGAGGCCCATGTGGCTGGAGCAGGGGATAGAAGGGGACAGGGAGGAGGGAGGGCAGGCCGCGAGCAGGGAGGGGGGAGTGGGGCCATGCATTTAGAGCAGCCCTGAGGTTGAAACGGGCGTCCACTATGTTTGGACAACGTAGGGTGATGTTGATGTTCAGAGTCCAGGCTGGCAGAGGGTGTGTGTGCCAAGGTGGGGGCTGGGCTCACAGAGCGGGGTTTGGGTACCCTGCCACCCTACAGCTGGGCAAGCTGCCCTAGGCTTTAGGGGGGGTCATCTCAGCCATGGCCAGGAGAGCTGCGCTTGGGGGACCCTGCTCACAGCTACCTGGGGAATCTGGACAGTGACTTTGGAGGCTGTGGACTGTGGACAGGTCTTCCTGGCTCCAGGCCTGGCCAACCTGACTCCCGGTTCTGTCCACAGACTCAGTGACTCTGCCTTTTCACTTCCTTCCTCTCTGGCTCAGTGCCTAGCGAACACCCGCCACGTGTCAGAACAGAACCGGGCTCCACAGTGACGGGTTCTTTGGAACCAGACCACCAGGCCTTTCTTCCAAGGCCCCCTTGGGTGGGCTTGGACCCTCAGCCTTTCTGTGAGCAGCCTAGCGTGTCACCATCTGGGCCACCCAGGGGCGGAGCTTCGATGGCAGGTGGGATTTCAGGTGGGGACCTGAGGCTCTTGCAGCCTCACCTGTGCGACAGTGTCTTGTCGGACGGACAGGAGGTCGTGACTGGGGCTGTTAGGTGGGTGCTGGGCCTTCTGTCCCAAAGGATGGGCTTGGGGGAAAGGGATGCTCTAGCCACTGTAGTGGTCACTGGGCTTCTGGTGGTGGTGGGTGGACAGCTGCAAACCATTCCCACCCCTTCTGAGGCCGAAAAATGGCCACAGCAACGTAGCCCACCAGAATTTAAAAATCATCTCAAGAATAAGTTTGAGGCATTGAACTAAAGATTGAAGATCAAATGAGTTGAGGAATGGCATCAGGGATACCATCCACGAAGAGAGCGAAAGGTCATTGCATAAGCAGAGGAGAAAGAAAAGACAAAAATAGAAGACACTCTGAAAATTGCACTAGAGCCTCAAGGAGACAAAACAAAGGAGGGGAAATGCTGAAGTGAAAGAGCTGAACAGAAGATTTCAAAGGGCAGCTCAAGAAGACAAAGCAGAACATTACAATGGAATGTGCAGAGCTGGAACTGGAGAGTCGAGAAGGAAGAACTCTCGGCATTTCTCGAGCTGAAAAGACTGAAAAACAAATGCAGGCCTGAGTTGCAATACTGAGAAATGCTATGGACAGAATCTTGGACGATCCAGGAAGCACCAAAAGAAATGGAGGGAATACACTGAGTCACTGGGCCAAGAAGAATCCATAGGCACTGAAGTATTTCAGGAAGTAAAATAGGAACTTAGGCAGATGACACAACCTTGCTCACTGAAAGGGAAGAGGACCTGAAGCGTTTGCTGCAGGGGATCAAGGACCACGACCTTCAATATGGATTAAGGAAACAAAAAAAACAAACAAAAATGAAAACAAAAATCCTCACCACTGGACCAATCATGATAGACGGATAAAGATTGAAAATGCCAACGGTACTTCAGAACGAAGGCTGCATAGTGGAGTAGACTTGAGGGAAGGGATTGTATAACAATGAAAGAATTTCTTTTACTTTTCAAAGAGAAAAGTGAACTGGAGGGGAGGGGTGGGCAGGGGGTAAAGTGCAACAATAAATGAATGGAAATCCAAAATCTCTGTAAATTTTCATTAAAATTAGTAATAATAATAATAAAAGTAAAATGCCAACGATTTCATCTTGCATGAATCCACAGTAAACACCCTTGGTACCAGCATTCAGAAGACCGGGAGACATATAGTATTGGGACAGTCTTCTGTCAGGGACCTCTCTAATGTCCCGAAGAGCAAAGCTGTTGTTGTTGTTGTTGTTGTTAGGTGCCATCAAGTCAAGCATGATTCATAGTGGCCCCGTGAGCAGCTGGCCTGAACCCTGCCCTATCCTGTGCCATCCTCATCGTCTCAGACACACTATAGTGCCATTGCTGAAGTCACCATGCCAAGCCATCTCCTTGGGCAATGATGTCAAGGTAGACTAAGATGCACCTGAGCACCTGATTCAAGTCACAGTCTTTCCAATCATCTGGGACATATTCATTGTCATCTGGGGTTGAAAGAAGAACAGAAGAATTCGAGTCACGGTGTTGGAGAAGTGTGATGAATATTTGTGGACGGCAAAGAACAAGCAGATCTGCCCTGGAGAAAGTGCCATCGGAATGTTCTTTGGAGCCAAAGATGGTGATGCTTCACCTCACACACTTATTTGGGACATGTTTTTAAGGAGGCTAATCCTTAGAGTGTGCTATTGTTAAGTGCCATCGAGTCGTAGGCGACTCATCGTGACCCTATGAACGAAAGTCCTCAACACTTGTGTGACTTTCATCCTTTCTCCAGGTTCATAGTGTTTCAGGAGGCAAGACTAGTGGATAGAAAGTGATGCTACCAAGCCAAAGGTGGATGACTTTAATCCGTGGCCCTCAGGCCTGTTTTTAATTGGTTTTAGTCAAACATTCTTGTAGGTCGTATCACCCTGGTGTATCCACTTACAAAGGTAACTTGTGGTTGCTGGGATGCTAAACACTGTGACACTGATACGTCAAATGTGATAATGGTTACCCATGGTGGACAGTGTTCGGTGGAGCTCCGTGATTAAAACAAGCTTGGAAGCAGGAGTGGTGTCCACTTCCATAATAGCTTGCTTCCAGAAAAACTATGAACCTGGAGAAAGGATGAAAAGTCACGCAAGTGTTGAGAACTTTCGTTCATAGGGTCACCATGAGTCACCTACCACTTGACGGCACTTAACAACAAACACAATCGTTAGAATACACCATGGACTGCCAGGAGAACAAACAGGTTCATCCTAGAGAGGGAGATACCAGGCTGTTCCTTGAAGGCAAGGATTCTGAAGCTCCGTATGACACACTTTGGACATATTGTGAGGAGGGGGACTTCATGCCTGAGAGGGTGGAGGGACGGTGCACGAGAGGAAGACTCTGGATGAGATGGGTTGACTCAGTGACTTGGGTAACGGGGGTAGGTGTGTCAGAGATGGTAAGGTTGGCATAGAGTAGAGCAGGGTTCACAGCTGTTGTACACAGGGTCGCTATGAGTCGCAAGCGACTTGATGGCACATAACAAATCCTTACAAAAGGACATCATACAAGAAAGGTGGAGGGTCAGTGAAGGAGAGGAAGACCCTCAGTGCGGTGGATTGGCACAGGTTCATAGGCACAGGAGATTAAAGTGCATCAAGAATTACAAGGATGGCGCACGATAGGACAGAGTTCAGATCTCTTGTTCATAGAGTCACTATGAGTCATACTCAACTCAATGATACTTAATAACAATATATGAAGAAGAAGAGACAGTGGTAATGAAGGAGGAAGTTCAAGCTGCACTGAAGGCGTTGGGAAAACATAAGGCCCCAGGAATCGACAGGTCACCAACAACATGTTTCAACTAACAGATGCAGCCCAGGACATGCTCACCAATCTGTGTCAGGAAATTTGGAAGCCAGCTACCTGGCCAACTGACTGGAAGAGGCGCCTATTTGTTCCCATTCCTATGAAAGGTGATTCGACAGAATGTGGAAATAATCAAACAATATCATTAATATCACGTTGTTGTTGTTATGTGCTGTCAAGTCACCTGTGTCTCATAGCAACCCTATGTACAACAGCTCTGAACCCTGCTCTATTCTGTGCCAACCTTACTGTCTCTGACACACCAACCCCCATTACTCCAGTCACTGAATCAATCCACCTCTTACAGGGTCTTCCCCTCCTGCGTTGTCCCTCCACCCTCCCAAGCATGATGTCCCTCTCCAAGAACTGGTCCCTACTTGCAACATACCCAAATTATTTCAGATGGAGCTTCAGAATCCTTGCCTCCAAGGAGCAGCCTGGCTTCACCCCCGCCAGGATGAATCCGTTCTCTTAGCAGTCCATGGTATATTAAATACTTTTCTCCAGCACCACAGCTCAAAAGCATCAATTCTCCTTCTTTCATCTCTAGTCATTGTCCAGCTTTCTGGTGCATAGCATGTAATTGCGAAGACCATGGCCTGGATCAGGTACACCTTGGTCTCCAGACTGACATCGTTGCTCGTCAGTACTCTAGAGAGGTCCCTGACAGCAGACTTTCCCAATGCAATTTGTCTTTTGATTTCCTGGCTGCTGGTACCAAGAGTGTTGATTATGGAGCCAAGCAAACTAAAGCTGTTAACAATCTTAGTCTCTTCACCATCTACCGGGCTAATCTGCCCAGTGGTGAGAATCTCTGTCTTCTTGATGTTGAGCTTCAATCCATATTGAAGGCTGCAGTCCTTGACCTTCTGCAGCAAGTGCTTCAGGTCCTCCTCAGTTTCAGCAAGCAGGGTTGTGTCATCAACAATGCAGGTTGTTGATGAGTCTTCCTCCAATCCTGATGCCACATTCCTCCTCATAAAGTCCAGCCTCCTGGATGATCTATTTTGCATATAGATTGAAAAAGTACTGAGATAGGACATATCCCTGGTGCACACCCTTCCCAATTTTAAACCATGCAGTGTTTTCTTGCCCTGTTCTGACGACTGCCTCCTGACCCAGGTATAGGTTTCACATAAGCGCAATCAAGTGTTCTGGGATTCCCATTCTTCTCAAGAGTTAACAGTTTGTTGTGATCCACACAGTCAAATGCAAACAAAATCTTGCTGAAGATCTTCCAAAAACATCTAGAACAGGACATTGACGGAGACTGCCTGTTTAGGCAGTGTGTAGAAGAGGCTATGGAACCAGGAATATCATTGCTGGTGCCAGATAAGTCTTATCAGAATGCAGAGAATACCAGAAGAATGTCTGTGTTTTATTGACAATGCAAAGGCGTTTGACTATGTGGGTCATAATAAACTATGGCTAACATTTTGAAGAATGGGAATCCCAGAACATTTAACTATGCCCATGTGGAAACCTAGGCCAAGAAGCTGTTGTCCAAACAGATCAACGGAACACTGCATGGTTTAAAATCAAGAAAGGAGTGCAGCAAGGGATGTATTTTCGTGCCGTGTCTGCTCAGTTTGTATGCTGAACAAAACATCTGAGAAGCTGGACTCTGTGAAGAAGAATGCAGCATCAGGCTTGGAGGAATGGTGGTGGCAGGGCTTACAGAGCACTGACTGGGGCTTGAACCCCGGTCTCCCACATGGAGGGAGGACTCTCTCACTGAGCCACACCAACACCCCTTCCGCACTCAGCCCTGGTCACAAGCAGTCTATAGATTTGTCTGTTGTGGACATTTCGTGTAAATGAAGTCAGGTAACATCTGTCCTTTCGTGTCCGCCTTCTAACATGACATTTTCAAGGTTCATCCACGTTGTGACGCGAATCATTCCTAGGTTCATTTCTATGACTTAATAATAACATTCAGGGAGCTCTGGTGGCCTAGTGGCAAGATGCTGCATTGCAATCCAGAGGTGGTGGTGTTGTTGTTGTTATGTGCCGTCGAGTCGCCTGCGACTCATAGCGACCCTATGTACAACAGCCCTGAACTCCGCTCTGTCCTGTGCCAATCGCACTGTCTCTGACACTCCCATCCCAATTATCCCAGTCACTGAATCAATCCACCTCATAGAGGGCCTTCCTCTCCTGTGCCGTCCCTCCACCCTCCCAAGCATGATGTCCCTCTCCAAGGACCAGTCTCTCCTCACAACATGTCCAAAGTAATCCAGAGGTATGCGGTTCAAATCCACCAGATGCTCTGCTGGAGAAGGAGGGGGCAATCTCCTCCTGTACCAGTCAGATCTGATTTGACGGTACACATAAAAATTAAAAAATAATAATAATAACATTCATGCTTCTCTCTGCACCAGGAAGCTCCTGAGCAGTGCCAGCAGGTTTGCTACGGGCTGCTAAACCCAAAGCTTGGTGGTTCAAATCCATCCGGAGGGGCTGTGTGGTAAAGGCCTGGCTATTCACCTCCATAAAGATGCCAGCCATGTAGACTCTGTGCAGCCCGGTTAACTCGGTCACACGTGAGGCCGTGGGCTTCTGTGCCGTGTCATCTTTTAAACTCAGCTCCTGGCCTGTCCCTTTCTGTGACGGCTGCGTCTCAACAACCAGAATTCCTGCAGCCCAGCCCACAGCTTCAGGAGCTGAGACAGAGCTGGATCTGGGCGGCCCCGCCTCCACCCCCATAAATTCTTCATACCCCGCACAAAGGGTGTCAATAATAGATGGACAGGCTGGGCAGCGCCAGGCCAGCGCCCCGGCTTTCCTGTCTCTAGTCCTGGGTGTGGTGGCCCAGGGGCCCCAGAAGATGCAGGTCTGTGTCCACCACACAGATGTCCCCACTGCCATTGTCCCCACATGTGTGTCACCAAGCACCTGGGCACCCACGACAGCGAGCCCGTGACCAGCCCCAGCTCAGGCCTCAGCAGTCAGCGCCTGCTTTTGAGAGGCCACAGAGAAGGGGTTCAGCTTGTTTGAAGGGGGTACACCAGAGGCTCTCAAACTGGGTTTCCTGGAGCCCTGCGGTACCCCAAGGATGGGACACTTTCAGCTGAGGTCAGATTGCCCCCAGAGAGAGCACATGGGGGCTGGAAATGAATGTGAGGAGAGGGGAGGCTGCCCATCTGCTTCGGAGGAGGGACTGAGCAAAGACTCTAACAG